>NC_092774.1:73679593-73988164 GCF_047496795.1 Chiloscyllium punctatum
CGGGCTCAATACAGCCAGTTCTTCCGGCACTTCGGAACACGTGTTCGGCGTGAGTTTGTGTATCTTTCCCGATGCTTCAGCATTTTCCTCCGCTGACGCTTAGAAACATTTTCAAAGTGAGAAAAATATTCTAAGTGTTTTTTTCTAAGTTTTTCTGGTTACTCATTTCTCATTTTCAAGTTGCTCATTTCTCATTTTCAAACATTAGACAAAAGTTTTTCTGGTTACTGATTTCTTTTTTTCAGACATTTTTCTAAGTATTTCTGGTTACTCATTTAGCACTTTCAGGTACTTTCCTATCTTCTCCTGGTTACTGATTTCACCTTTCGGGCATTTCCCTAAGTTTTACAGTTCACTCATTTGGGACTCTCAGACAACTTTTCTAAGCTTTCCTGGTAACTTATTTCACACTGTTGAGAACTTTCGAACCCTTTCCTTAAGTGTGCTGGTTACTCACTTCACCTCTTCAGACCCTTGTCCCCGTTATCAAAGAGACCAATTCCCACCGTGGGAAATGCATGAAATTCGGCCTGAACACGGGGGAGGGTCCGCCCTCGAAGGCAAGACAGTCAGCAGAAACACCGGGTCAAATCCGGCTGAGCTATCCGGCCCCGAAGTCTCAAAGTCGGTATGAGCACTCACATTCACTCCCATCCCCGTTTGGACCACTTCCCACCCTTAAAAATGCATGAAATTCGGCCTCCAACCGGGGGAGGGTCCACCCTCGAAGGAGGGACCATCGGAAGAACCACTGGATCAAACCCGGCTGAGCTAGCTGGCTTGGCAGTGTCAAAGTCGGTTTGAGCAGTCACATTCAATCCCATCCCCGTTGGGACAACTTTCCACCGTTGGAAATGCATGAAAATCGGACTGAACGCGGGGGCCGGTTGCCTCTCGAATTCAAGACCGCCGGCAGAACCGCCGGCTCAAATCCGGCTGAGCTACCCGGGTTGGAAGTCTTAAGGTCGGCATGAGCAGACATGTTCAATCCCATCCGCATTTGGACTACTTTCCACCGTGAAAACGCATGAAATTCGGACTGAACACGGGGTTGGGTCCGCCCTCGAAGGAGAGACCGTCGGCAGAACCGCCGGCTTGGAAGTCTCCAGGTCGGTATGAGCAGTCACCTCCACTCCCATCCCTGTTTGGACCACTTCCCACCGTTTGAAATGCATGAAATTCAGCCTGTACACGGGGGACACTCCCCCCTCGAAGGCGCGACCGTCGGCATGACCGCCGGGTCAAATCCGGCTGAGCTACCTGGCTTAGAAGCCTCAAAGTCGGTATGAGCCGTCACTTTCACTCCCATCCCCGTTTGGACCACTTCCCACCGTTAGAAATAATGAAATTCGGCCTGAACATGGGGGAGGGTCCGCCCTCGAAGTCACGAGCGTCCGCAGAACCGCCGGGTCAAATCCGGCTGAGCTATAGGCCCCGAAAACTCAAACTCAAAGTCCCTCTGAAGCCTTGGATTCGCCTCCTTGGAAAATGGACATCAAACATTACCAAAATGGGAACCCGAACACTAAACCTAAGTCTAACCCTTTCCCTATCCCTAACCAGGAACCGAACACTCACCCTAAGCCTGACCCCACCGCCGGTGGCACTCCAGACAAACACACCCTTCAAAACCACACCCATCCGGCAATGCAGGTCAAAAAGGATCCAAATTCAGAAACGCCCCCTTCAAAAGGCACTCCATCCTCGGCCACACTACCGGGGCATACTCCCCTGGGCGATAATTAAGCCCCCACGACTAATTGAAGCCAACCACAGCCGTAACTCGAACGGAGAAGTTAGCAACCAATTCAAAAGTGCACTTGGTTACTGACTTCTGCTAACTCAAAAAAATTCTAAGTGTCAGTGGTAACTCAGTAAGTGACCTCTTCAAAAAGCGAAGAGGAGGGGAAAAATTTTAAAAAAGTCCCCTGCCGCTTGCTGTGCACCCAAAGCCAGTGGGTAACATGCCCCACACTCCGCACACCGGTCTGCCGGCATCGCGTAACTGCTCCTGGCCAGGGAGCAGCACGGATGACCGCCAGGCGCCGGCATGCCGAGGTGGTGCGGCAAGAAGAGCGTAGGAAGAACACGGACCGGCCAACTCACCGACCTCTCCGCCCCCCCCCACCAACGCACAAGCAGAGCCGCCGCCCTTGACACAGCACGTCTCACTTCGACTGTAGCCTGACTGCCATTGACGCCACCCCCGGGCAGGCGCACACATGAGCACCCCCGGGGAGAGGTGGTGCACCTGTGGGCGTGAAACGGTCAGCAGGGTGTCGGGTTTGATGCGGGGCACGAGCAAAAGCCGAGGTAACGGACGGGTGCATATGAACGTGCGTGGGAGTAAATTCTCGTGCACCGGTTACCGACAAAAGGTTGGCTCGAGGGATGACTTTCAATAGATCGCAGCGAGGTAGCTGCTCTGCTACTTACGAAACCCTGAGCCAGAATCAGGTCGTGTACGAATGATTTAGCACCAGGTTCCCCATGAACATGAGGTGCAAGTAAAGGAGAGAGGCAACGCCCATACGGCTGCACTCCAGACCAGAATCGAATGGCGATACACACCGACCGGAGTCGGTGATCCACGGCACTAGGGTATCGTTACATTTAGGCAGGATTCTGACTTGGAGGCTTTCAGTCATAATCCCACAGATGGTAGCTTCGCACCATTGGCTCCTCAGCCAAGCACATACACCAAATGTCTGAATCTGCGGTTCCTCTCGTACTCAGCAGGAATACTATTGCAACAACACAACATCAGTAGGGTAAAACTAGCCTGTCTCACGACGGTCTAAACCCAGCTCACGTTCCCTATTAGTGGGTGAACAATCCAACGCTTGGTGAATTCTGCTTCACAATGATAGGAAGAGCCGACATCGAGGATCAAAAAGTGACGTCGCTATGAACGCTTGGCCGCCACAAGCCAGTTATCCCTGTGGTAACTTGTCTGAAACCTCCTGCTTAAAACCCAAAAGTTCAGACGGATCGTGAGGCCCCACTATCACGGTCTGTACTCATACTGAAAATCAAGATCAAGCGAGCTTTTGCCCTTCCGATCCACGGGAGGTTTCTGTCCTCCCTGAGTTCGCCTTAGGACACCTGCATTATGGTGTGACAGGTATACCGCCCCAGTCAAACTCCCCACCTGCCACTGTCCCCGGAGCGCGTCATGCCTGGGCGCTTCCGACCAGAAGCGAGAGCCCCTCTGGGCTAGCCTCCCCGGGTAAGTGAAAAAACGATAAGAGTGGTGGTATTTCACCGGCGGCCGAAGCCTCCCATTTATTCTACACCTCTCATGTCTCTTCACAGTGCCAGACTAGAGTCAAGCTCAGCAGGGTCTTCTTTCTCCGCTAATTCTGCCAAGCCCATTCCCGTGCCTGTGGTTTCGCTAGATCGTAGGTAGGGACAGTGGGAATCTCGTTCATCCATTCATGCGCGTCACTAGGCATTTGGCTATTTGATGCACTCACCATATGCGATGGATCGTGTCCTTTTCGAGATTTTAATGTCGCTCGTCGACAGGTAAAGTACCCCTATCCAGCGAAGCCACAGCCAGAAGATCTAAAAGGGGACGGTAAAAGAAAATAAAAAGTTTAAAAGACGTTGTGAAGCAGAGTTTCAGCGAGGCGAGAGACGAGCTAAGGTTATCAACCGTTGGACAATGTTACCACTCATCCCTTGTTGCGTGTAGCGTGCACTTTAGTTATTTACCACCTAAAATTACCCACCACCAATTAACCTAAGTTATTTAAAATAATACAATTTTATTAATAAAATCTTAAAATTTAACTCTAAATTAAAATCAGCGATTAAAACTATTTAAAATACTATTTAAACTGATAAAACATAAAAATTTAAAACCATACTATTTAAACTAGTTAAAAAAAATACGTCGATCGGAGATATTAAGAGTCCATGAAAATCCTTAAAAGTTCGAGGGTCAAAGTTAAAGTTAGGTTTGTGATATTTTGTGCAAATGGTTTAAATTTTACAATCCCGAGGCCTTTCATCAACTCCGAATTCTTCTCAAACCACTTCCCTCGCGCTCCTATCACAAACCCATAAAAAGATATCTTTCCCCCACCGACGAGGTGAATTATCTTTTTGCCAAAGTGACTACATTTCTTTATCTTCTCCTCCCATGCCAATTCAAGGGAGTTTATTTGAAGGTCTGTTCTGACTGTCATGTCCACCACCACGATTTGCTGTTCCTTCTTAAAGATTAAGTCCGGTATCCACAGTTTTCCGGACACATCTTTATATATGCGGCTCTATATATGTTATCCACCCGTTTTTCCTAACAAAACTAACTAGTTCTTCAGCTAACCTATTGTCCCTTTTAACTCATTTTCTTCACGTCAGGGCACCATCCAGAAATATGCGCGAAAGTTTCCGAAATGTCATTACGTCTTCTGCAATTCTTAATCTTAAAAGGCCTGCCATAAGACAAAGACGCCCGCGTTGGAAATAAATTAGTTCGTAACAAAATCGAATTAATGACTTTGGACGTCTTCATAAAAAATAATTTTGTCAACCAGTTATTTGATACACTATCATTCTTATAATAATGCACACCTGCCCCTTGACAGGGGAGGGCCATCCATCTCTGTATCTCCACAGATCTCCAGTTTGCATAGTTAGTACTCGCAAACTCCTCCATCCCATCTTCACTATCTTCTCTGATGGTATCTGCTTCATCCAATTGTCGATTAATGTTAGGATTCCAGATCTTTTCCATAACCCTTAATTTACTCCATTTATGCATTTTCTCCGCTACACTCTCACCCTCAAACCGAAACGAGGCGTGCAATATTTCGTCATCAGATTTATGTAACGTCCCATATTTCCTCACAATCGAGATTGGAATAAAAGTTGACAGTATATTTAACGCCAGGCCTCCATCACGGGCTTTAGCATAACGCACTCCGTCTGTGATGGATTGCGGAAGGTGTAAAAAGGATTAGTGACAACGCGTCACCTTGCTTTACTCCTCTTAAAATTTCAATGTTTCCGGTTTTACATTTAAAACCTTCCACCTGAGTAAAATTATTCTCATATAAGTTTTTAATTAGTTTAATAAAAATTTGCGGGAGCTGAAATCTTTTCAACGCTGTTATAATTAATCTCTGACTGATGGTATCAAAGGCTTTTGCTAAATCTACAAAAACCACAGCTAAATTCCTCTTATTCTTTTTAGCACCTTTCATAACATTTTCCAGGATTTTTATGTTCTCCTCACATCCTGCTACACCGGTCATAAATCCTTTCTGCCTTTTATTCAGATTTATCGCTTTACTATGTCTATTTGCAATGATTTTTGTAAAGATTCTAAGCATAATTGGCCCGAAAGTAATCAGCCTCCAATTATTTATATCTTTTAACTCATCTTCTATGCTCACCTTAGGGATCAGAACCGTTCTACTTATTTTTAACTGGTCTGGAATTTTACCAGTTTTTATCCAAATGGTAAATAGTCTAGGAAATAATAAATCATCCTAAATAAATATCTTAATTATTTCTTTAAGTATTACCCTGTCTGGCCCTGCAGCGGTTTTCACGTTCATCGCCTTTACAGCCAGATCCACGTCTTCCACCATCACAGGACCAGTCAGAATGCCACTTAAGGATCCCTCACTTTGATTTTTATATTTAGCAAAACCCCTTAAATTATTATTTTCATTCAAATTTGTTAGTCTTTCCTTAAAGTAATCCTCTAACTCTACCTTGCTCAGGGGGCATTCACTCTTAACTGGGGCCCCCATTAGGGTTCTTGCTAAATATTGCCTCTTAGTTTTATATAGAACTTGCATTTCTTTAAATTTTCCCTTCTTTTTACTATACCTTTCCTTAGCTTTGTTTTCCTTCTTCTTTCTTTGCCCACTATCCCTTAGCTTAAAACTTACTCTTTTAACATGAGTTACCTTCTTACCTATTCCATCATCCTTTTTCTTTCCTAATTTATCCATTATCATACCCATAATATTCTCATGATCCTTACTAACAACTTTATTCTTACCCAGGTCATCTTCAATTATTTTTATCAATTCTGATATCAACCTACCATCATGATCTTGACAATCCCTAATAATAGCGTTCTCTTGGTCCCTCTGTTCATTCAATCTTTCTTCCTCCAAAACCCTATCTAACACCAGATCGCTATCTTGAATTTCATTATTGTCATTAATATTAAAGATCATTTCTAACTCTATACCCTTATCATTATCGCTAGTTTTATTCTTCTTATTCAATAATCTCCTTTTATCCGAAATTTGTTTAGCGGTTTTAGAACCGATTCTCTCTGCGATACTTTTATTAATAGTCTTACAGCCGCTAAACTCTAATTATAGTTGTTGCAACTTTTCCACCTCAACCTTAGACCATACTCCCCTCTTGTTTCCCTCTCTATTATCTATCTTATCCTTACTCTCCGTCTTCCCTTCTTTCCTTTTCTCATTTCTCAAGATGGGGTGAGTATGTCTTTCGTGTTGCCCCAACCCTCTGGCTGATTTAAATTTTAACGGGCATCCTTCACACTGGTATGATTTTTCTAATCCATCTCCTTCATTACTATTATTGGTACTATTAATACTGCTACTAACATTATCACTCATCTTACATTTTGCATATTGGCACGCTACCGCCTGATAGTTCCCTTCCCAATCGCATTTACTGCACCTAATTGTCACTGATTTAATTCCCTTGCATATTTTCAAGTGTTTCCTAAACATCCCTGTAGCATTGTAGATATTATTACAAGAATTACATTTAAATTTTTTTTATAGGGTATTTAATTATTAACTCTATATGTTTCTTTAATTACCGGGTGAAAAATTCTTCCTTCATACCTCTCCTCATTGCTCTCTAAATCTCCACATCGACTAAAAACAAATGGCCCCTCAAAATTCGAATTAAAAATCGTCCGGCTGTTAAATGGACTTGGCTGTAGAGGGGCCTCCTCCACAAGCCCTTCCCTTTGAATTCTGTCCTGATTATTCTGGGCAATGTTAACAGCTCCCTCGTGCCTGCCCGAGGACAGCCTTGCCGGAATAATTCTTATGGTCTCTTCCGTGTGAGTCTGAGTCGAGACGGATTGCCCAGTCCGTTTTTGGCGCATACATTTAGCGCATGGAGCCGCCAAAAGCAACCGTGGGGGGCGGTTATTTTCCCGGTCTCCCACCCAACTGGAAATTTTGGAATCGGCCATAATCGCCTCTGCCAAATTTGGTTTCAACTAGACCGAATGGTCACCAGCCGTCTCGTATCTTTTCTGAAGGTCGTATTAGCCGGCCTGGTCTGAGTAATGCTCAAACGATGGAGAAAACGATAAAAACATCCAGTGGTTTATAGCACTGGTGAAATCAAGTTAAGACCAAAGATAAAATCGCTGGTAAAAACACTGATAAGACCAGACTAAAACAACCACAAAACAATTTAAAATCGCCTTCTCGGCCAGAGCTTCCTCATACAGGCCATTATCAGGGGGAACCACGTGGAGGTTCGACCTTACTTTGTGATCGACAAAATGCGTAGAAACGAATCACAAAGGTGACGATGCCGGCACCGGTCGGAGACCAACAACCTTAAAAACACTGTCGTCACATCCCCCAAGAAAGGGGATAAGAGAGTCAAAGTTACTCCCGCCGTTTACCCACGCTTCATTGAATTTCTTCACTTTGACGTTCAGAGCATTGGGCCCAAATCACATCACATCAACACCGACCGGTGGCCTTCGCGATGCTTTGTTTTAATTAAACAGTCAGATTCCCCTGGTCCACACCAGTTCTACGTCAGCTGCTAGGCACCGGCTGAGGCCACCCGCCTGCCATGGAAGGACGACGGGCACCGCAGCTGGGGTGATCCACAGGAAGGGCCCTCTGGCACCAGCTCGGCATGGCTCGACCCGACTCTGCGGCAGGACGCGGTTGGGGTGAACTGAGGACATTACACCCCTGTCGACAGACCCACCGGGAGCATGGCGAGCCCGCTCGCCACACACGGTTCTACGCACACCCCGAGGGGGCGGGAGGGCGCGGCAGCGGTCGCTTCCCTAGAATGCGGGGGTGCGGCGAAGGGTATTGCCAGGGAGCTATAACACTCACCACACGGAGTGGCGAGCCACCTTCCAAAGCCACCGGCCTTCCCAGCCGACCCAAAACCGGTTGCGGCGCACCAACAGCTGAGGAAATGCGCCCAGCGACTGCCCTGCCCACGCGCGGAGCGGTCCCAGCAGAGGAGATGCGCCAGACCCCAATGTGACCGACTGGAGCCACCGAGTTGAATCCTCCGGGCGGTCTGCGCAGACCGCATCCGTTTACCTCTTAACGGTTTCACACCCTCTTGAACTCTCTCTTCAAAATTCTTTTCAACTTTCCCTTACGGTACTTGTTGACTATCAGTCTCGTGCTGTTATTTAGCCTTAGATGGAGTTTACCACAATCTCGACGAGCCTCACACCGCCACCGGCCTCACACCGTCCTCAGGCTAGGCCTCGATCAGGAGGACTTAGGCGTCTGGGCACCGTCAGAGAAAGCGCTTCTATAAGCCACATTTCCCTCGCCTGTCAGGCGAGCGGGGATTCGGCGCTGGGCTCTTCCCTGTTCACTCGCAGTTACTAAGGGAATCCTGGTTAGTTTCTTTTCCACCGCTTAGTAATGTGCTTAAATTCAGCGGGCTGTCGTGTCTGATCTGAGGTCGTACCCAGAGTCAGAGGATGGCCAGGCCGCACCGCCAGCGTGCAGAGCCTAGGCAGACCCCACAGGAGGCTCAACATTTCGAGGCAGCTCCGTGTCCCAAAGACGAAGCGGTGCACGTCACCGTGTAAACCACCGACAGCCATTCTGGGACCGGTGACAGCCGTACTCGCCCCACTGCCACGACACAGACGGACTCCAGGCCGCGCTCCCCGGCGGGGGGGATGGCGTCGAGCCGGACGAACGGAATTTGTAGGGTGCGGGGAAATGCCAAGCGCTCAAACGCCGGAGGGCTCTGGAGTCTGAACTTCGGGGGACAAAGAGCACGGGTCCTCTGCGACACCCCAGCCGCGTACTCGCCAGCCAAGGCGAGTGCGATTGATTGCCAGAGGAAAGCGACCCGGACCGCACATACACTCCCCACCTTAGCAGCACCCACCTGCACGCTGGCGTGCGTGTGTAGCAGGGTGGCGTGAAGTTGTGGGGAGCACCAGCCTGGTGTGGCCCGCAGAAACATATGTGTATTGGGGAAAATAAACAGGGCGCCCAAGAGGCGATGCCTGTCGGCATGCACTGCAGCGACGGAGGCAGGATCTCCTCCACCATGTCGGCCGCCGAGTGTCACGAGGCATGCAGCAGCTTTGCCTTAGGAAAAGCAGAGGCGGAAACGGGACCAGCAATCGGTTCGGCAGCATCACTGACCCGTGCACGTGGTGGAGTGTCGGCGAGCGGACTTCTGCGAGGAGTCGGGGGCTGCAATAGCCAGAGCCGACGGCTGCCCGGCCCGGCCACTGCCAAGGTGGGCTAGGAAACTCGGCAGCGTGGGCTGAGAAAGAGAATAGGTGGAGGAACAGAGGGATGGAGAGCAGAGGGTGTGGGGGAGAGAGAAAATGCATGGGGAGTCAGAAGATGGGAAGAGGGACTGGAGAGGGATGCAGAGGGTGGGGGTGAGAGAAAGAAAGAGAGAGAGAATGGACAGTGTGCCGGGGGTGGCGAGGGATTGGACAAGGTGCCGTGGGTGGCACAGGGGAATGGAGAGGGCAGAGCCATGAATCGCCGGGGAGAATGGATGGAGGTGCTGTGGGTGCTACAGGGGAAAATGGGCAGGTTGTGCCATGGTTGGTGGGGGAGAATGGACAGGGTATGCAGTGTGTGGTGGGAAGAATGGACAGGGGCGCTGTGTATGGCAAGGAGAATGGTCAGGGGATGCTGTGGGTGGCGGGGAGAATGGACTGGGTGCTGTGGGTGGCGGGGAGAATGGACAGGGGGCACTGTGGGTGGCGAGTAGAATGTAAGGAGATGCTGTGGGTGGCGGGGAGAATGGACAGTGGCACTGTGGTTGGCAGGGGTTAAGGCCAGAGGCACTGTGGTGGTGGAGGAATGGACAGGTGGTGCTGTGGGGATGTTTGGGTCTTGGAGGGAGATGGTGGTGGTGAAAGCATCCCACTCACTCCCAGCATCCCCTTCTCTGCACACATGCGGTGCACATTTTTGTGAGTCTGGATGGGATGCTATTTGGAGGGTCAGTGTTGACTCGATGGACCAAATGGCCTGCTCCCACACTGTAGGGATTCTATGATTAGGAGAGTTGTCAAACCAACAACTTCTAATTGGTGAAGTAAAAGACCAAGAGACAATCTTTAAGCAGTTTTCCATTTATTCACTCAAATTGCCCTTTCAATTGAATTCCTTCAATTTAATGTGTTCCGTTGTAGTTTAATTATGATCCATGAAAAGCAACATCCAGTCACATCTGAGGGCAGAACCAACTCAACTGACTGAACAAGTGTAACAACTCTTCTGTATGCACTTTAGATGTGACATCCTCTCCCCCTCTCTCTGTTGACCCAACGGGATTACCAGGGCTAGAATTTCCACTCTCAAAATATAATTGCTGATCTACTGTTTGCTTCTGCTGCTTAACATAAGGATTTAAAAGCTGCTAGTCTGATCTCGCAGGAAGTACAAAAACAGACTGTTCACTTGCGCCTGCGCAGAGATAAAATTTCATTTGGAATCGATCACAAAATAACAACAGGTGCCACTCTCACACTCTGTGTTGCACATGGAGGGAGGGGAGGGGAACTAAAGTGTTTGACTCTCAGATGTTAGAGGGCAAGACAAAGTTTCAGCCAGTGGGAAGTTAAAATTAAACCCTGTGCTGTTTCCTGTTATAAAAACTCAAACCACATAGATTTGGTGTGATTAAAAAATGAAGGAAAGGGAGCTTGAAAAGTTTCCAAGCCCCCACAACACGCACACACAATTCCCTCTGCTTAGATGGAGACAGTGCTGCCCCCCTCTGTTTAGGAGTAAACTCTGGAAAGGTGGTGGTTTTGATAGTGAGGACGATGGTCTCCGGCCACAGTTTGATACCAATCAGCTGGTAAATGGGGGCAGAGAGATGGAATTTAATCTCCAGGCATTCTGTGAAATGTAACAATGGAGGAAATTAATCAATAAATAGTAGGTCCCTACAGAGTGCTGAGGAACAAAGGAACCTTGCTGTCCAAGTCCAGAGATCTACCATAATATGGTAGAGTTCAGTCTGGAGTTTGAAAGGGAGAAGGCAAAATCGGATGTAATGGTGTTACAGTTGAATAAAGGTAATTATGAGGGCATGAGAGAGGAACTGACTAAAATAGACTGGAAGGAGAGGCTAACCGGGAAGACAGTAGAGCAAAAATGGCAGGAGTTTGTAGGTATAATTGAGGACACTGTACAGAGGTTCATCCCCAAGAAAAGAAAGATTAACCGGGGAGGGATGAGACAACCTTGGCTGACAAAGGAAGTCAGGAAATGTATTAAAGAAAAAGAGAGATCCTATAAAGTGGCTAAGAACAGTGGGAAATCAGAAGATTGGGAAGGATACAAAAGCAAACAGAGGATAACAAAGAGTGTAATAAGAAATGAGAGGATCAAATATGAAGGTAGGCTAGCCAGTAATATTAGAAATAATAGTAAAAGTTTCTTTCAGTACATAAGAAACAAACGACAGGCAAAAGTAGACATTGGGCCACTTCAAACTGATGCAGGAAGCCTAGTGATGGGAGATAAGGAAATAGCAGGAGAACTTAACAAGTACTTTGCGTCAGTTTTCACAGTGGAAGACATGAGTAATATCCCAAAAATTAAAGGGTGTCACGGGGCTGAGTTGAGTATGGTTGCCATTACGAAAGAGATAGTGCTAGAAAAGTTAAAAAGTCTTAAAATTGATAAATCTCCTGGCCCCAATGGGATACACCCTAGAGTTCTGAGAGAGGTGGCTGAGGAAATAGCAGAGGCATTGGTTGAGATCTTTCAAGAGTCACTGGAGTCAGGAAAGGTCCCGGATGATTGGAAGATGGCTGTTGTAACCCCCTTGTTCAAGAAAGGATCAAGGCAAAAGGTGGAAAATTATAGGCCAATCAGCTTAACCTCGGTTATTGGTAAAATTCTAGAATCCATCATTAAGGATGAGGTTTCTAAATTCTTGGAAGAGCAGGGTCGGATTAGAACAAGTCAACATGGATTTAGTAAAGGGAGGTCATGCCTGACAAACCTGTTGGAATTTTTTGAAGAGGTGACAAGTAGGTTAGACCAGGGAAACCCAGTGGATGTGGTCTATCTAGACTTTCAAAAGGCCTTTGATAAGGTGCCACACGGGAGGCTGCTGAGCAAGGTGAGGGCCCATGGTGTTCGAGGTGAGCTGCTGGGATGGATTGAGGATTGGCTGTCTAACAGAAGGCAGAGAGTTGGGATAAAAGGTTCTTTTTCAGAATGGCAGCCGGTGACGAGCGGTGTCCCGCAAGGTTCGGTGCTGGGGCCACAGCTGTTCGCATTATATATTAATGATTTGGATGAGGGAACCGGGGGCATTCTAGCAAAGTTTGCCGATGATACGAAGTTAGGTGGACAGGCAGGTAGTACTGAGGAAGTGGGGAGGCTACAGAAGGATCGAGACAGTTTGGGAGAGTGGTCCAGGAAATGGCTGATGGAATTTAACGTGAGCAAGTGCGAGGTCTTGCACTTTGGCAAAAAGAATAAAAGCATGGGTTACTTTCTAAATGGTAAGAAAATTAATAAAGCCAAAGCACAAAGGGATCTGGGAGTGCTAGTCGAGGATTCTCTAAAGGTAAACATGCAGGTTGAGTCTGTGATGAAGGAAGCGAATGCAATGTTGTCTCTTATCTCAAGAGGGTTGGAATATAAAAGCAGAGATGTACTACTAAGACTTTATAAAGCTCTGGTTAGGCCCCATTTGGAGTACTGTGTCCAGTTTTGGTCCCCACACCTCAGGAAGGACATACTGGCACTGGAACGTGTCCAGCGGAGATTCACACGGATGATCCCTGGAATGACAGGTCTAGCATATGAGGAACGGCTGAGGATACTGGGATTGTATTCGTTGGAGTTTAGAAGATTAAGGGGAGACTTAATAGATACGTACAAAATAATACATGGCTTAGAAAAGGTGGATGCTAGGAAATTGTTTCCGTTAGGCGAGGAGACTACGACCCGTGGACACAGCCTTAGAATTAGAGGGGGTCATTTCAGAACAGAAATGCGGAGACATTTCTTCAGCCAGAGAGTGGTGGGCCTGTGGAATTCATTGCCACGGAGTGCAGTGGAAGCCGGGGCGCTAAATGTCTTCAAGGCCGAGATTGATAGATTCTTGTTGTCTAGAGGAATTAAGGGCTACGGGGAGAACGCTGGTAAGTGGAGCTGAAATGCGCATCAGCCATTATTGAATGACGGAGTGGACTCGATGGGCCGAATGGCCTTACTTCCACTCCTATGTCTTATGGTCTTATGGTCTTATGATCCCCGAAGGTATCAGTACAGATAAAACTAGGGAGTGAGGAAGGCATAGATTTGTATTTTTTTTTCATACAGAGGGTGGTGCTTGTGTGGAATAGGCTGCCAGAGGAAGTGATGGAAGCTGGTACCATTATAACATTTAAAAGGCATCTGGTTGGGTATATGTATTGGAAGGGTTGAGAGAGATATGGGTCAAATCCTGGCAAATGGGTCACGAGATTAATTTAGGGTATCCAGTCAGCATGGGTGAGCTGGACTGCAGAGTCTGTTTCTGTGCTGTATGACTTTACCCGCCTAATTCAATGCAAGTTTCCGCAACATGTCTGCAGCTTTATGCTTTTAGACATTAACAATGTTTCTGAATATATCATTTCAGCTGTTCTCAATTTTAAAATCAGCCATTTCTTGTGCACCCCGTCTTCCAGGTTGATTCATCACCATCCATTCTCTCTCTTTCCCGAGAAGGGCTTGATACAGCAATCAAAGAGGGCTCGAGATACGAGAAAGGATGGGGGGTGGGGTGGGGAATGGACAGGGGCACAGAGGCTGGGGGAGAAGAGAGACAAGAGAATGGATAGGGGAGCAAAGGGTAGGGAGAGAGAGAGAGAGAAAATGGACAGGGGACAGAGAGTGGAGGGGAGGAGAAAGACTTGGGGACAGAGAATGGGGGGGGCAGAAAATGAGGGGGAGAGAGAGAGAGAATGGCTGGGCAGAGAGATTTGGTGAGTGCACACTGTGAGGTGAGAGAGAATGCATGGGGACAGTGGGTTGGGGAAGTGACAGCACAAATCCCACCTTACCCATGAACTGGAACCCACTCCATTAACAGCAGACCTGGGGGCAATCGTTTCTCAATAGACACATGGCTGAGACGGTAGATTCATATAATCCCTACGGGCCATTCGGCCCATAAAGTTCAGACTGACCTTCTAACCACCCACTTTCCCCTTGGTTAACCCACCCTAGGTTGCAGATCCCTGGACACTTCAGCATTGCCAATCCACCCTAAACTTCAGATGGTTAGACTATCGGAGGAAACTGGAGCACCCAGATTTCACCCACGCAGACACAAAGGTGAGAACATGCCAAAGTCCACACAGAGACCTGTATGAGAGTGGAATTGAACCCAAGTCCGTGGTACTGTGAGGCAGTGGTGCTAACCACTGAGCTACCATGCCACCCAGAGCTTTGAAGTTCTGTTTTGTCTTTGTAGCTTCTGAATTCTCATGAGCCTTCAGCAGAGGCTCTCTCCTCCTGATATTGTTAGACCACGCCTGCTGCAACTTCCCTTTTCCATTTCTCCAGCCCTAAGCACACCGGTTCCCAAATCCTGGCGCCAGGCAGACACTGATGCAATCTGGTCTTCTGCTGCCAACTGCAGAGAATGGTGACAATCCCTGCCACTATTCTCTCCCTGACCACCACTGCCCCCTCCCCAACATTGTTCTTACTCCCACCATGCAGCCAGTTAGCTCCTCACTCGTGCAGACCTCTCTCAGATCCCCTTTATCTGTCTGACCTGTGCTGACACCCTCTTGACCTTGTCCACTGACCCAGTCAGAAGGCTTTGTCTGAAGAGGAATGACCATCTCCCAGAATAAAGTGTCCAGTTAACTTTCCCCTTTTCCCCCCAACGTGTCTGCAGCCCGGCTTCCAGCTGCATCTTTCTGAGCTGAAGGTCCTCCAGCCTGTGTTTGCCCTGGATCACAGCATCCAGAGCATCTCAACTTCTGCAAGTCGAAAGACAAGCCCAACCCTTGGAAGAGAAGGGGGAGAAACACAACAGACATGAACGTAAAATCATTATAGTGCGATCACTTCCCTTAAGCATGAATAGAGGGTACCAACCGTCCGTGAGCTTGTGGCGCAATGGTAGCGCGTCTGACTCCAGATCAGAAGGTTGCGTGTTCAAATCACGTCAGGCTCACTACAGTCAACTTCTTACATTTCAAATCAAGGAAGGAGTACGTTCTTTCCGTATATTGGTCGTGTCTAATCTTCTTTGTGGAAACTTTCGATCAGTTTGATTTGTAAACACAGTGTCGGGGCGGTGGTGTGCCCATTGTTTGGGTAAATGCTCAGCTCCCCGCAATGTGAGAAGTAAAACACAGACTGTTCATCACGGGATTTAAACACAGCCGGTTCGTTCAGTTGGTGATCACGCGGTGTGAATAACATTATACCGATATTTTTACAACATAATCTAGAGATTGCCATCCAGGTTTTAGTCACATCAAACTGCCACGCAATGCTGTTATGGCCTCAGTAAACTATAATAACGTGAAGATCGCTGCGATTTTCTACATCCGACTGCAATATAAAGACAGATCATTGTTTCCAGTTTTGGTGGAACAAAAGATATCGTATTGGTGGATAATTACAGTTAGTTCAAGCCATCGATAAATATTAATCCTATTCACTTCAATGACCAAATTTCAATTCAGAAACCAAGTGCACTTGGCTGTTTGTAACATAGACAACATGACAAAATGGCCCTTAGGAGGAAAAATGGGGCATTGAGGAGGAGTGAAATGTTTGCTTTTGGTCACCTCCACAATTGTTAGAAAAACAGGTTGAAAGGATTCTTAAAAGGTGGCTGAAGTAATGGTGTGGCATAACACTTCAGACAGCACAAAGTGGAAGACCACTTCCTCGTGGAAGAAAAAGACATTCCTTATTTCTGAAAGAACTGGGAAACAGAAGAGGGAATGAAATCTGACTTGGGAGCTATTTCCTATTTGTTGAGGATGTTGCTTCATCACAGTCTTGGTTTAGAGCATAAGCTCTTCATCAGGAATAAAGGGTGGCCCAAGGGGACTGAGAGATAAATGGGAAGGAAGTGGGGCTGGAGGGAAGGCAGCTGGGAGTGCAATAGTTAGATGGAGGTAGGGATTGATGGTGATAGGTCAGAGATGAGGGTGAAGTAAATAGGTGAGAAGCAAGGTGGACAGGTATGACAGGTCAAGAGGTTGGTGTCAAATTGGAAGGTTGGATCTGGGACAAGGTGGGGGAGAGGAAATAAGGAAACTGAAGAAATCTGCATTGATACCATGTGGTTGGAGGGTCCGAAAAAAGTAATTGAGGTATTTCCTACACGTGTCGGGGAGCAAGAATTTGGCAGTGGAGGAGGCCCAGGACTTGCATGTCCTTGGTGGAATGGGAGGGGGAGTTGTCTTTTCGATTTAGAGTCCAAGAGTTGTTCCCTGAAATGTTCCGCTCGTTGGTGTCCAGTTTCCCCAATGTGGATGAGACCATATTGCGAGCAATGGACATAATCTTATAAATAGATTGCATAAATCTTAGCCTGCCAGAGTTATTTTCTTTAATTAAATTAAAGAATTTTTTTATTCAATTGGATGACTGCATGAAACGGTTTGTTGGTCAGATTTGAATCATTACACGCAAATGAGACGATGCCATGAATATCAGTGAACTGCTCTTTTTGTTCAAAACCACAAATTCTTGATTTATTTTCACAACTTACTGGTATTCACACCTGCACATTCAATGTCAAACTCTGACATCAGAAATGAAATTACAGCATTAATTTTGATTTACAATATTCGAACAAGCAAATTAAGAGAACACAGTGAATAAATACCAAGTCTGATTAATATGAAATTAAATTTGCCAAAAAAAATATAAAATCAAGATGGGAGATAAGAAATGGTGGAAGGGCAGAAGGCAAGAAATGCAGCATCATAGAAAGTGCTCTTCCAGAGAGTGCATTTTACCAACTACCACTGCTAAATATAAACACTCTGATATGATCCTCCGGTTTTAATGTAAGCCATAGCCCCATACAGTAGGTACCATTTAAATAAGTTAATACATACAAGCCTTGAGCAAATCCAACCTCCAGCCTTACCCCCCCCCCCCCCCCCCGCCCCCTCTCGCTTCTTGGAGCTTGGACCTTCCTCCAGTTCCGGGGGGTTGTTGAACTCCTGGGCTCCAGCGGCCACGCCTCCACTGAAGAAGCTTTGGGAAACAGATGCAAAGGCAAGATGCAGAACAGAGAACCTTTGTATATGAAAGCAGCTGACAGAGACATTGAGCAATAGAATCACATGGTTTTTACCCATCGTCCTCTGGTTATCTACCCAGCACACTCACGCAGCACTACTCTACTTCTGTGCTCCCAGCAGCTGGATCGTGGATCAATTTAAAGTAGGTCCTATGTCTCTGATTACATCGGTACACAAGGCAGTGAAGAAAGGTTTCAGCACACTGGCCTTCATCAATTAGGGAATTGAGTAAAGATGTTGGCAAGTTATGTTGTAGTTATACAGGACGTTGATGAGACTGCACCTGGAATATTGTGATCAGTTTTGGTCCCCTTGGTGTTCTGACTTCTGACTTCTTCAACTCTGGGTTTGTGTTGAACTTGATGGGATATTTTGTCCCACTCAGCATGTTTAAACAGTATCTCTCAGAGGGATTCATCTGAAACTTTTCAGGAGATGAGCTCAACAAGATTGAACTATTCAAAGTTACTTAGACTCTATTTTAAACTTACATCCGGACCAGTAGTCAGAGACACGTACAGCATGGAAACAGACCCTTCGGTCCAACTTGTCCATGCTGACCTGATATCCTATATTAATCTACTCCCATTTGACAGATTTATCTACTCCCATTTGACAGCACCTGACCGATATACTCTGGCAGCTCATTTCATATATGTACCACACTCTGATTGAAGAAGTTGTCCCTTTAATATATTTCGCCTCTTACCCTAAACTTATGCCCTCCAGTTCTGGACTCCCCCACCCCAAGGAAAGGACATTGTCTATTACACTGTCCATGCCCCTCATGATTTTATAACCGGTATTAGGTCCCTTCTCTGCCTCCGATGCTCCAGTGAAAACAGCCCCACGCTATTCAGTCTCTCCCTGTAGCTCAAACCCTCCAACCCCCAGCAACATTCCTGTAAATCGTTTCTCATGGAGAAGTCAACGTTTCAATCATGAAGAAGGGTTAATACCCAAAACGCTGACTACTCCACATCCTGGTGCTGCCTGGCTTGCTGCATTCTCCCAACCTCCTGCTTGCCGACTTCGGTTTGCAATTTGTCGTGGCTCAGTGATTACCACTGCAGCCTCACAGCGCCTGGGACCCAGGTTTGATTCCAGCGTTGGGTGGCTGTCTGTAAGGAATTTGCACTTTCTCCCAATGTCTGAGTGAGTTTTCTCTGGGTGGTCCTTTTTCCTTCCATAAACCAAAGATGTGCAGGTCATGTGGATTGGCCATGCTTAATTGCCCATAGAGTTAGGTACATTAGTCAGAGGGAAATGGGTCTGGATGGGTTACTCTTCAGGGGGTTGGTGTGGACTTGTTGGGATGAATGGCCTGTTTCCGCACTGTAGCTAATCTCATCCAATACTTTTGTTACTAATGAATGGCAGAGTAGGCCAAATGGACTAACTTCTGCTCCGATGGTCTCGCGGTCTTAGGGTTCTCTGGATCATTTCATTGGCAATGTGCAGTCTCGAGCTCAATGAGCAGCAATGTCCACTGAAGGCAATGCTCATAGAATCCTAGAACTCCCACAATGTGGAAACAGGTCCTTCAGCCGAACACATCTGCACTGATCTTCCGAAGACTAACCCACTCAGATCCATTTTCCTACCCTCCATAAATTGCACACAGAGCCCCAAGTGTGGAATTATTCCTGGGTTCCTGGTGCCATGAGGAAGCAGTGCTAACCCTGAGCCACCATGGGGTTGTGGTTGTGGGGTGTAGGGGAGGCAATTGCAGTCCAGCAGAAAACAAAAACAGCCCACCTACTCTCCCACTGCACCCACTGGCAGGAGGTTCAGTCCTGGGAGGTGACTGAAGGCATCATCACTGGTAGGATCTGATTGCTGGGAGAGCTGGTGCCCCCACTGGTGCTTCCGCAAATTGTAGGAAAACATGAACCTCTTCCCACACTCGGGCCAGCTGGAGGGCATCTCCCCGGTATGGGCACATTGGTGTTTCAGTAGGGCGGTGGAATTGCTGTAGGCCTTCCCGCAATTAGGGCACCAGAATGGCCTCCCCCCCCTCCGCCACTGACCTCCCCCCCCAACACCCCCGTGCGGTCCAGCTGGTGATTCAGCAGTGTGGAGGAGCGGGTAAAGACATTCCCACATTCAGGGCAGGAGAACGGCTTCTCCCCCGTGTGGATGGACTGGTGCCTCAGCAGGGAAGAGGAATTGCTGAGGGCCTTCCTGCACATAGGGCAACTGAACGACCTCTCCCCCATGTGGACACACCAATGGGCCAGCAGGTCGGAGGGAAGAGCAATGCCCCTCCTGCAGTTGGGGCAGAAGAATGGCCTCTCAGTGTGGACCAACTTGTGTCTCAGCAGGTGGGAAGAACTGCTGAAGGCCATCTCGCACTTGGGGCCGGAGAACAGCCTTCCCTGGTGTGGACCAACTGGTGCGTCAGCAGGACAAAGGAATCACTGAAGGCATTCCCACACTCAGGGGAACAGAAGAGCCTCTTCCCCTCTGTGGGCCCATTTGTGC
The DNA here is from genome assembly GCF_047496795.1 of Chiloscyllium punctatum. NCBI lineage: Eukaryota > Metazoa > Chordata > Chondrichthyes > Orectolobiformes > Hemiscylliidae > Chiloscyllium > Chiloscyllium punctatum. The sequence goes on from NC_092774.1 coordinate 73,699,599, forward strand.
TTCAGACCCCTTTCAAATTTCGCAATATCCTTCTGAGATGAGGGAGACCAGAATTGCACACAATATTCCAAAAGTGGTTTAACCAATGTCCTGTACAGCCACAACATAACTTCCCAACTCCAATACTCAGTTAGAAGATTGAGAAAGTTTTCAAAACACACCAAAAATAAACAGAAAAGAATGTAGAGACAAACCAAATTTTTGAGAGTGAGCTTGGAAGCATCACCGAGAAATCGGCAGAATGGGTTTATTGGGGACGCGTTCTCCTTAAATATACTATATACGTATTGCTCTTGTGCTCTTCCTAGTTTCTCTGTGCTGCAGTGTGTAGTGGCTCGTTGAAATAATGTCCTGATGCAGCTTCGTTTGTGGGTGTTGGGATGATTGCTTCTGTGGTTAAGTACTTGGTTTGTGTGTGTTGTTTTTTCTGTAGATGCTAGTTTGAAGTTCCCCATTGACTCTTCGCTCTACTGTTACATCTAAGAATGGCAGTTTATTGTTGTTCTCCTCCTTTTCAAACCAGGAGCCCCCCTCAGGCCATAGTCTCACTACTTGGAACACCAATATACAGACTAGTCAAAGGCCTCCACTGAGGACTAAAACACCAAGTCGAAGATTCATGCCACTCCATTTACTCCATCCAAGAATTCCTGAACACCAAAGACACTAAGATCGAAGAGGATGGAATAATGTTGTCCTTTGACATAACAGCCCTGTTCACATCCATTAACATCAACATGGCCAAAGAAAACTGAAGACACTACTCGAAGAACCAAAGACACAAACACAGCACCAACTTCATCAGCAAAGATAACACTGTCAAACTCGTGGTTGCTACCCACTTCATATTCAGTAACAAGCCCGACAAACAAATCAACGAAATACCCATGAAACACTTCTGTCATCAAAAAATGAAACAAATTAGAGGAAACCTACAACACCATCAACAATCTCCTTACTGGCATAAAATTCACAAAAGAGGAGAACAACAACAAATTGCCATTTCTGGATGTCACAGAAGAGCGAACAGTCAATGGTAAATTCAAAACAGCCTCTGCAGGAAAACAACACACCCGAACCAAGTACTTAGCTACAGAAGTAATCATCCCTACACGTACAAACAAATCTGAACGAGGACACTATTTCAACGAGCCACGACACACTGCAGCAGCCAGTAACTACGAAGACCAATAAGTAACTGTACAGCGCATTTAAGGAGAATGGGTAGCCAAAAAGCACACTGAAAATTGCTTCCCTGACCGGCAATTAATCACGGGCCGCAGCTGTGAAAGCGCTGAATCCTAACCACGAGGCACCAAGGAGATATGGACGGAGCGTAACAGCTCTACTGAAAATTGGTTTCCTGCCCGGAAATCGAACCTGGGTCACGGAAGCTAGAAGGCTAACACCAATGTCATTCCTTGTATCCATTGCTCCCGATGTGGTCTCCTCTACATTGGGGAGACTGGAGCCTTCTCGCAGAGTCAAGTCACAGTGCTTGAGGGAACATCTCCAGGACACCCGCAACAATCAACCCCATTGTCCTGTGGCCCAACATTTCAACCTCCCCTCCCACTCTGCCAGGGACATGCAGGACCTGGGCATCCTCCATCGCCGCTCGCTCCCCACCCGATGCCTGGAGGAAGAACGCCCCAACTTCTGCTTCGGATACATTCAACCCCAGGACATCACTATGGACTGCACCAGTTTCCTTATTTCCCCTCCCCCCACCTTACCTCAGTTCCAACCTTGCAGCTGAACGCTGTCCTCAGGACCTGTCTTACCTGCCAATCTCCCTTCCCACCTATCCGCTCCACCCTCCTCTCTGACCTGTCACCTCCGTCCCCACCCCCATTCACCTATTGTACTCTTTGCTACTTTCGGCCCAGCACTCCCCAATTTATCTCTCCACCCTGGAAGCGTCCTGCCTCTATTCCTGATGAACGGCTTTTGCCCGAAACGTCGATTTCCCTGCTCCTCGGAAGCTGTCTGACCTGCTGTGCTTTTCCCTCACCACTCTGATCTAAACTCTGGTTTCCAGCATCTGCAGTCCTCACTTTTGCCTACCCAATAAACCCAATGTGACGATTTCACATCAACAAACTGACACAAGCAGACACAACGTCTGCAGAAACCCTAGCACATTACTTTACATTAACGACATCTGGGAAATGATGTCCAGACAACTCAACCCTCTCAGCATCATGGTAGCCCACAAACCTACCAACACACTTAAACAGCGGCTAATGAACCTGAAATACCCGATACAAACAACCAGCAAACGAATGTTATTTTACAAAATACCATACAAGGAAACATATACATGAACTCTGCCTCACAGTTTTCTGTGGCAAGAAATGCTGGGGTGAGATAAGGAAGATTTCTTTTCAGCCAAAACGAATCGGCACTGACTGGACAGCCATTTAAAATCAACGCTCTCTGCCCAGGATGAAAGATCCGAAGGGATGTACAGTTTTCTTATTTCCTGAAGACTTACAAAGCTGAGACTGGGTTTTGGTGTTTGTTCTCTTTCCACTCCCAAGAGCCGCAGTGGTTGAGGCGGTGAGTTGGGGAAAGTGAAATGTGCCCGTGAGCAACGTGTAGGGCTATTTCAGCTTCCCCTCATATGACTGCGCTGTGACTTGTCGCAGATGTTCTCAGGGAATTTCCTGACGCGAGACAGTGAAAAGAGGCTTGTTCCTGCAGATCAGGAATTCAAACCGTATGCCAGCTTCAGGACAATGAGAAAGATTATTTGTGGTGTGTGAAGCTGGGAGCTGCATTTCAAACAGGTAGGTGGAGTCAGATGCGTCATCCATTGCGCCCCCGGCCCTGTGCGTATCTAACGCCACCATGCTGCAGAGTTCTGATGTTAACATGGACATGCACAGCAATGGGAACATTCACAAGAGGAACAGCCAAAGATAATCACCGTCACTGCTTCCCTTCCATAGTCCCAACTTTGTGAAGCAGTATCTTTCACTGGCAAATAAAACACCTTTGTCCTCAGGTTCCTGCTTAACTTCGATCACGACTTCACGCCCCTCACTGTTCTAGTCTCATTTCCAAACTCTTGGCTCATCGCCTCAATAGCAGCTCTGTGGGTATCTGCTTGTTCCACCCTGACAGGCAGTGGGCTACAGATTCCCGACCAGTCCCAATTTGATTGAAATATTTCAACCCCTCCACTGATTTGCATTTTAAAAAAACCGTGGAGCAATCTCCATTTTCTTTTGACGTCGTTTCTCAACTGTAGTCGGCAGGGTTCACACCTGCGTGTGGGAACCGCAATGGATTTCATGTCCATCGCATTCACCACACGGCCCATCAATACAGAACCACACTGACAGCTTCATTTCCCAGGTCTGTCTGCCTGTGGAGCTGCGAAAGAGTAAATCATTGCTGAGTTTGTTTGAATCCAATCACTTCACAGGTTTCGAAAGGGTTAAATATCTGCAAATGGCGAGTCTGGGTGTTTCATCCCGAAAGATGAAATGGACGTTCAGTTAAAAACAAAAACAGAAATTGCAGGAGCAACTCAGCAGGTCAGGCAGCATCTGTGGAAAGAGAATCAGAGACAACATTTCAGAACTCGTTTTTTTCCTCATGCAGGTACAGCCAAACCTGCTGAGTTTTTCCAGCAGTTTCTCTTTCTGTCTCGGATTCTCAGCATCCGCAGTCCTTTACGGTAGAAATTAAATCAATTCAGAAACCCCTTTGTGCTGCCTCAGTGGAAAAGATTTCCGTTTGGGAAACATTTTCCTGAAACCATGAAAAACGTGTACTTTCGCAGCCAAGAAGCGGTAGGAACGAGAACAAGAAGCACTCCGTCCCTGGGTGGTCTCGAACCACCAACCTTTCGGTTAACAGCCGAACGCGCTGACCAATTGCGCCACAGAGACAGGTCCCAGCGCCACCGGCACAGTGTCTTTGAGGAACCTACTAATCAATTCATAATTCAACCCGCCCCGCCCAAAATTACCATTATCTTCTATCAGTTTTACATTTCCATAATAAAGCCTTGGACATTCATTGTGGAGTCATGGGGACAGCCTGATCCCACCATCTGCAGGCACATCCATGTCACGAGGAACGAGCTCTCCTCCACCGGGGCCATCGCCCTCCGAGCCTTTCAGTGTTTTGCCTCTTCCCGAATTTTCTCATTGGCCCCGAGCCGAGAATGGGTTTGAATTCCTGATGTGCAGAGAATTATTTCAATGTCTCGGGTCAGTTCATGTCCCGAGAATATCAGAGTCAATCAACCTCTTAAACAAGGGGACGGTGTCTGGGCTATCTCTGCTCAGTCCGTCAGTTCATCCTTCATTCTCCTCTAATTCCACTTCCCAAAGTGTTTCTAAAGATTCACAAAGCTGGAGACTGGGATTTGTGTTTTACTTCCTGAACATTTTCCACCTGCTAACTGACAATATTTTGCCAAAACCTCTTCCCCATTGTAACATTTGCATCATGTCCAGGGATGAGCAATTTCCATTTTGTGGAGACATTCCCAAGTTTGGGAATGTTCTCTTTGGAGCAAAGAAGGTTAACTGGAGATTTCCAGGGGCTGTTGGCAATGATGGGAGAAGACGTGGTGTGAATGGGCAGGTTAATGATCAGAAGAACCTATTGCCACTGACTAGGGTCAGTTACCAGAGGACAGGGATTGAAGTTCTTTAATGGAAAGCAGCATTTGTGTCGAACAAACACAGTGAATACTGCAGAAAGCCAACTGCTCGAGCAGCATCTGTGGAAAGGTAAACAGAGCCGGCATTTTGAATGTGCTACGGTTTTTGTTCAGAACTCAGTTTTTTGCCTCTTCCCGAAGTTGGTCCAGGTCTGTGTCTCAATTGACAAACACATGGCAAGTGCAGTGCCGCAATGTGAAGTTATAGCCTTTGCTGTTTAAAAAAAAAAGCAGTGCATTGTTTAAATGGTGATATATTGGAATGTGGAGAAAGGGGGGATTAGAGGTGAAAATCGAAAAATGTGGCACTGGAAAAGCACAACAGGTCAGGCAGCTTCTGAGGAGCAGGACAGGGAACGTTTCGGGCACAAGCCCTTCATCAGGAATGATGTATGGATGTACTAAGGGGTCTCAGAGTCCCTCCACACCAGTCAATGCCAGTTGTCGGGCAGATGCAGCAGGCAATGAGCGAGGCAAGTGGTATATTACGAAGAGGAATTGAGTTCAGAAGTGGGGTCATTGAACATATTCAAGGCGAAGTTCATCTGAGTTTTGAACAACAAAGAAGTGGATGGTTATGGGGGGAGGTAAGAAAATGGTTTTAAGACCAGTACAGATCAGTCACAGGGTCAGACAGCACTCAACAGACCCTTCATCCAACTAGTCCATGCTGAGTATGTTCTCGAATTGCTAATCAAAGCACTGATAGCATGGTAGTCTGGTGTCAGCTCGGATTTCAGGTCCTGATTTCTCTGTCCTCTGATCTCCCTGTTCCCACAGAGTTAAATGTTGTCTGTTCTCAGCTCTGCTCAATTTCTGCTGAAGCTTTGACCCCCTTTTACACCTTCTGGAGCAATAAAATATTCTGAGCCTCCTGGAAATGACACATTATCTATACCCCTCCTGATTTTAAAAATCTCTAAAGTTATCTGTCAACTTCCTCGGCTTCATTGGAAAAATGTCCCAGCTTCTTCTTAATTCAAACCCTCCATTCCCTGCAACACGCAGGTAAAGTCGGGAATAGGGAATTGCATCAAATCACATAAATGTACTGTCTGAAACAATCTAGCTGTGTTCTGGCCTGAGATATTGAGAGTCCCTGGTGTAAGTAATTACGAATGCAATAATTTTGGTCACAGAATTGAACAATCATTTTGCAACAAAGGGATCTACTTTGATAAGGAGGTAGTGGTCATTTCTAGGGTAAGTGAACAGTTTGTAGATCAGGGAGATGAAGTTCCAGACACTTGGGAAGGGCAAGAAATGAATTTGATAAATAAGACAAAGAACTGTGGATGCTGGAAATCTGAAACAAAAACTGAGAACACGGGAAAAACTCAGCAGGACTGGAAGCGTCTGTGGAGAGAAAGCAGAGTTAAAGTTTCGAGTCCAACAACTCCTCTTCGGGATTCTGAAATAGTTTGTGAGAATCCCTTAAGTCATCTGCCCAGCTTTAAGACCATAATATACAGGGGCAGGATGAAGCCATTTGGCCCATCGAGTCTGCTCCACCAGTCGATCATGGCTGATATGTTTCTCCATCCCATTCTGCTGCCCTCTCCTCATAACCCTTGACCCCTTATTAATCAAGAACCTATCTCTGTCTTAAATGCCCTCAATAACTTGGCATCCTCAACCCTTCTCCAAGTGGAAACATCATCTCCACGCCCACACTGTCCAGGCATAGAGTAGCACAGCGCTGCCTGACCCACTGTGATCTCCAGCATTTGTTGTTTTCAGGAAGGATTCCAGCATCTCCAACAACGCGCTTCTAAATTTTGTGCCCAGTTGGTTAGCTGTCCCTGGAGCCCGTGAGATTTAACCTTACTCAACAATCCACTGTGCGGTACAATTAACAAAGTTCCCAGCCCCCACTTCTTTCCGCACACATTGGCAGCACGATGGATCAGTGGTTCGCACTGCTACCTTACAGCGCCAGGGATCCGCTTTCGATTCCAGCCTTGGGGCGACTGTCTGTGTGGAGTTTGCACATTCTCCCTGCCGTGTCTGCTGGGTTTCCTCCGGGTGCTCTGGTTTCCTCCCAAAATCTAATGATGTGCAGTTTCGGGAGAAGTGGTCATACTAAATGGGCCCATAGTGTGCAGGAAGTGTAGTGGAATGGGATAAGGGAAAGTGTCCACATAGGTTACGCTTTGGATGGTCGGTGTGGACTTGTTGGCCTGAATGGCGTGTTTCCACATTGCAGGAATTCTACGTGGCATTCCCCCAACTCCAGAGTCTCAGCACTCATGGTTTTTCCCATGGACAGTGTGGGGGAGGGAAACAATGTTTTACACGGGAGTAAAGTTCAGTGAGTGTGAAGCTAAAAGTAAACGCATTGCTTCAGCTGTTTTCCCCGGTATACCAGAGGGTGAGGGGTGATCTTACAGACGTTTATAGAATCATGAGAGGCATGGATAGGATAAATGGACAAGGTCATTTCCCTGGGATGGGAGAAGTCCAGAACAGGAGGATAATATGTTTGGGGTGAGGGAGGCAAGTGTAAGGAATGATCTGCCGGTGGAAGTGGTGGATGTAAGTCCAATTATAAAATTTAAAAGGCACCTGGATGAGTATATGAATAGGAAGAGTTCAGAGGGATATGGGCCAAGTGCTGGTAAATGAAACGAGATTAATTTAGGCTATCTGGTCGGCACGGATGAGTTGGACTGAAGGACCTGTTCCTGTACTGTGTAACTCTATGACTCTGGCTTGCCTGTAATGTTTGCCCTGCCTGTGTGTTCAGTTTCTGTCTGGTGTCGGTGACAATGCCTTGATATCTCATTTCCTCCATCGCCCAACTTCCACCTCCCCAGATGTTAACCATTTCGTGTCTGGTTGTTTCTCAAGAGGTTGCATTGAAGGTTCATCCTGAATTGACACTTTTTTTTGCTTCCCAAAATCAGACTTACTCACTCCTAGATGTCGTGAAAGATACTAACTTTCAGGTGGAGGTATCCAAAATTCGAAGGTGTCTGTCTTGATGTTTTCACTTTTCGGTCTCAGTAAGATCCTGAATCAGTACCGTCGGGAAAATTAGTTTGAGCGGAGTGAGTATAGAGGGGTGAGCCGGGGTGGGATAGTGCTTTCAATTTTGTGGGGAAAGAAAAGAATGTTCTGCAGAAAGTAGAATTGCTTGTTCGGAATTTCTAACCTGGACTGACAGTAATGACTTTTGTAATCTCATTTTACAGATTATTTGAAGATCTGAAGATGGACGTTTCAATATCAATAGATGAAGAGCTTTGCCTGAAACATTGACTCTGCTGCTCCTCAGATGCTGCCTGATCTGCAGTGCTTTGACTCTGACTCTCCAGCATTTGCAGCCCTCAATTTCACGTCAATGTCTGGCAGTCACTGAATCCATCGGGGCTATAACAATTTTCGACGATGATTCTGTGAGAAGGAACCAAGCTTTTTGGTTCCTCTTTCAGTACGTTTTCAGCATCAGTGAGACTGGAAGAGAGACCCGACTGTTGCAGCACTCTGATTGTGGAGCCAGTAAAAGTTATACGGACTGGGAAGAGGAATTCACGGCAGGGAGGTGCTGTACCCGCATTTGTGTGCAGCTGAAGCTTCGGTCATGGAGAAACCCAAGGAATCCCATCCCGTGGAGAAACCATGTAAATGTTGCGACTGTGGGAAAGGCTTCCGTTTCCCATCTTCCTGGAGACTCATGGGCGCAGTCACACCGGGGTGAGACTGTTCTCCTGCCCTGAGTGCGGGAAGACCTTCAGCAATTCCTCTGTACTGCAGAGGCACCAGTGGGTCCACACAGCCGAGAGGTCATTCTCCTGCCCCGAATGCGGGAAGGCCTTCAGCTATTCCTCCATCCTACTGACCCACCGCCGGGTCCACATAATAGAGAAGCCCTTCAGCTGCTCCAAGTACGGGAAGGCCTTCAACGATACCTCTGCCCTGCTGAGGCAACAGCGGGTGCACACCGGGGAAAGCCCGTTCTCCTGCCTCAAGTGTGGGAAGGGCTTTACCCAGGCATCCCACCTTCGGGTCAATACGGGGGGGAGGCCCTTCCCCTGCCCAGAGTGCGGGAAGGCCTTCAGCAATTCCTCCCAACTGCTGAGGCACAGGTGGGCCCATACCGGGGAGAGGCCATTCACCTGCCCCGAGTGGAAGCGGAGGTTCTCATCATTCTGCACCTTGCAGAAGCGCCAGCGGGCACACCAGTGCTCCCAACAATCTGATTCTGCTGGTGAAGCTGCTGTGGGCCACTGCGAGGACTGAACCCCTGCACATTCTGACAGTGCTTATAGTGGGAGAGTCGGTCGTTTTTTTTTTATGTCGTCGTGCTCCCCCACCCCTGCAAGTTTGCTTCCAGTGGGCGCTGCTGCTCGTTGATACCAGCAGCTGTTCTCTTTATTTTTTTCTTGTCCAGTTAAATAATTATTGACTCTGTCTGGGAACGAGCTCCAGTCTGTAAGAAATAGCTGAATACTTCAGGGTGCCCATTCGCATTCAGCAGTGACTTAGAAATTAAATTTACGGTTATGTGCCTGTGAACAACTCATCATCGAAGGATTGCCCAACGGCTTGGCAATCCATTTTTGGAAACGGTTTGCTTGAATTGATAATTTTAAAAATTCTCTTCCCTAATTTCCCCTTAAGTTTCTGTCTCTGAGATGGTGGAGGACTTGATGAAAAGGATTAAATCATTGCTATTAACTGGATCATCTTGTGTAACTTTGCACGAGTAAATTTGCGGTATTCATAATTGTTTGTTTTTGTTTATATTATAATTCCGGTGTGCAAGATCTGTTCATCAAGTGTGGTTCACTTCATGAAACTGCTGTGGGTCTCTCCCAGGATTGAGCCCCTGTGTATTCTGACAGTGTGTGTGCAGTGGGAGAGTCAGTGGGCTTTTTTGTTTTATGCTCTTGCCCCGCCCAGCCCCGTTGCCAACTTTGCTTCCATTTGGTGTTGCTGCTTGTTGAGCCCAGGAGCTGTTCTCTCTAGATCCTACTGTCCAGTTAAAGAATTGTTGGCTCTTTCTGGGAATGAGTCCCAGCTTGTAAGAAATGGCTGAATACTTTGGGGTGTCTATTCACATTCAGCAGTGGCTTTTAAATTAGATTTACAGTTACGTGTCTTTGAAACAGTCATAGTCCAAGGATTGCACAAAGGCTTGGCAATCCATTGTTGGAAACTGTTTGCTTGAATTGGTAAGTTTAAAACAAAAATTCTTTTTTAATTTGCCGCTTAAGTTTCTGTCTCTGAGATGGTGGGGGACTTGATCAAAGGTTTTAAATAATTGCTATTAATTAGATTATCTTCTTTCACTTTGCCCTTGAAAATTTACTATATTTAGAATTGTTGGTTTTTGTTTAAATTATAATGTTGATGTGCAAGATCTGTTCTTCATCAAGTCTGGTTCGGAACAGTTGAGAAATTGAGGGACATTGCATGTTTTAATTTCACTCTGTTGTGAATGTAGTGACATTCATTTGTATTGGGTTGCTTACCCTTAGTTGTCGTGTCTTCCACCCCAACTATTCACTATGGTAGTGAGATCCGCAGTCTCACCACACTCTGAGGTTTTTCATGAAATCCTTAGTAGAGAATTGTAAGGGAAAATGTTGACAAGGGCAGAATATAGGGTCTTAACTGCAAAAGCCAGGAAGACATTCGACAATGTAAAACCATGACAATGTCGGGGATAAATAAGGAACTTTGACAGCAATGAAGAGGTCACATGTCAGAGTTCAAGATAATGGTCGTGACAAAAAGAAAAAGTACTCTGCAGATATTGGATATAGTAATTAAGCAAGTTTCTAGATGCTGTAGTTGGTTGAATACGATAACGTAAGAGATGAAATAACCAAAACCACGAATGTAATTTGATGTCGGTAACCATAAAGCAAGTGCATACTATTGATTGATATAGGCCAATTGCGTGCAAGTCTGTCATTCAGCCCATCGAGTCAACATTGACTGACCGTCCCACCCAGACCCAGTTCGTTACCCTATCCCTATAACCCTGCATCCCCCATGGTCAATCCACCCTCACCTGCACATCCGTTGGACTGTGGGAGGAGGCCACAGCAGCAGAGGAAGCCCACGCAGACACAAGGGGAGAATGTGCAAACTCCACACAGACAGTCGGCCCGAGGGTGGGATCAAACCCAGGTCACTGATGCCGTGAGGCAGCAGTGCTCACCACCGTGCCACCACCACATGCTGCTATCTTAAAAAGTGAATTTCAAAGACTCGAGACCACTTGAGAGAAAAACAAAACTCTCCTATCTTAAATGAGAGACTAGTCTCTGGCTAGAATTGAGTTGACATTACATTTACATTAAGTCCTCTCCAGATGTTATACAGCTCCATCGGATCATCTGTTTCTTCAAAACTCAAACTGATACAAGCCCAGCCTGACATCCCCTTGTCCCTGATTATAAGTTGAGTAAATGAGCGACTCTCGACCTCACTGGCATGACAAAGGATGCCCTCAATCCAAGTTGACCTTAACTGTCTAACCTCTTGACCCCACGCCACAATGTGGTCAGCCGCAACTCAGCCCTGAACGAGAGCAGAGGAACTGAATAGACAGCAGTGAGGTGGACATTGCATTCCCAGAGAATATTATTCACATGAGAATGTTGTTCAGCTCACATTCGGATCACTGCAGGGACTATGTCTCCTGTCATTTAAATATCTTTGATCCCAAGAACAGTCTCGTTTTGTTGTACATTGTGTGTGTTTTAGCCGTGTTTCACGACAAGATTTTCTGTTACTGTGATTCCCATTAGGAAGTGTGAATTTAGTACCAGATGATACTTCAGTTCTGAATTTTCCTTGAGGATTGGTGTAGGACGTACTAAGTGCCAGTCCGAATGGAAGAAGCTCTACTGTTTATTTAACCCTCTGCTATCATTGTCCTGGGACTGTATTAATGGGGAAGTGTAGAGGAAGATTGACTCTGTATCTAACCCAATGCTGTTTCTGTCTTGGCAGTGTTTGTTGGGAACAGTGTTGAGGTAGCTTCACTTGAAATTGAAGAGTAGAGGAAGCTTTATTCTGATCGTCATCCCATGCTGTCCTTGACCTGGGAGGTTTAGATGGCATCTATAATTGAAGTGAATACAGACTTGGCTGTGGGAGTGGAGGGTACTTCTACCTGAGCACACCCATCTTTGAGATTGCTGTGCTGATCAAGACAATCTCAGACACCTTCATGCACTTTTCCAACCAACCACAGGGTGGTTAAGGATGGGTATAAATGCTGGCATTGCCAGCGATGCCCACACCCCATGCATGAATAAATACTTTATGTTTAAAAGTTACATTCACGTTCCAAACCCTCTAATGTATGATTACTTACATGGAAAATTCCTGTCTGCTGGAATTCCATTTTAAAACATAGGAATGTGTCAACCATGTCAAAATATAACAAGAACAACAAATGGAGAATTTAACAGGTAATGAGCAGGACCAGAATGCTGAGTCAGCCTGACCCCCAAGGCTGAGAGAGTTCTCCCAGATGTTGAAGTTACACCAGTGCCTTTTACTCTTGCAGCTTCCCCAAAAGTTTGTCCCTGATGTAAGATCATTCAATGACCCGAAGTACGAACTGTTTTTATCTCGACAGCTGCTGCCAGATTTGCTGAGTAATTCCAGCCCTTCTGTTCTACCCTTTTATGGGATTTGAGCTTCCCTAAGTCAGTGTAATGATGAACTGCAGATGATGGAGATCTGAAACACAAAAATGCATCAAATGCTGGAGAAACTCAATAGGACTGGCAGCACATGTGGAGAGAGAAACAGAGTTAGCATTTCAAGTGCTGTGACCCTTCTTTACAACTGTTCTGGACTCAGGCCAGGATATTGACTCTGTTTCTTTCTCTCTCTCTCCACCAGTGTTGCCAGACTGGCTGAGTTTCTCCAGCAATTTCTGTTATGACACTTTTACAAGGTTGATGTTTGTTATCCATCCCTAAGTGCAAGGTGTCTTGCTTGTGCCAATTCAGAGGGCAGTTTAAGAGTCAACCACATTGCTGTGTGTATGGAGTCACATGTAAGACTGACCATGCAAGGATGGCAGTTTCCCTCCTGAAAGGACATTGGTGAACATGGGTTTTTATGACAATTGACGTCAGTGCCATCGATACCATACTGAGACTAACTTTGTGTTCCCCATTTATGATTTGAATTATTCACATCTCACCTCTTGCTGTGGTGGGATTTGAACTCATGTTCCCTGGATTATTCATCCTGTGACATTATGACTACACTGTTGTTTCCCATTCTTTGCTGTTTTGTGTTTGTTGTTCACGTCTTTGTCTTCTGATGTTTGGGAAATTTAACCTGTTTAAAAGATTGCCCTAAACTTGTCCCTTTGACCAAGTCTTTGGTCACCTGTCTCATCTGTGCTCCGGTCTTGTGATTTTTAAAGGAATTCTCATTATGTTCATGTGAAGCACTTTGACATAGTTAACTGTACCACAGGTATTATTTGAATGCAGCTTGTGTCCCTATCTTAATATCTGAAAGTACAGGGTCATATTTTAAATGGCGAAGACAAACATGAGGATGATTTCTTTTCTCTCTGAGGGTTGTGTATCTTCTTCAAAAGGCAGTGGATTCAAAATCTTTAAGGCAGAGGTAGATAGGTTCTTGATAACCAAGTGGATGAAAGATTGTCGGGGATGTGTTGGAATGTAGAGTTGAGGTTGAATTCAGATCAGCCATGATCTTATTGAATGTTGCAGCAGGCTCGAAGTGCCGAGTGGCCTACTCCCGCCCATTATATGTTTGTATCAAGCAGTCTGTGTCTCCCCTCTTATAGCTATGAACTGGGTAATTCCTTTCCAATATTGCCCCTTGTAGACAGTTAATTTCACACCGATGGCCCCCTATTGGGAGCAGGCACATTGTAGTAATTGCAGTATTTCTTGTGTTAATTTTGTTGCTTCTTACTAAGTGTTCCTGAGAATCTTCGAAATAAAAACCAAAACACTTCTATTATTATCGCACCAATGGAAATGTTGGTTCGGATGTATCATTGTTGAATTAGCCATTCCCATCTTTTCCAGAATTCTGTGTTTAAAGCCCTCGAGTCTAGTTTCCGCCCCTGAAACAGTTCTTATCAAGGCCATGTTTGACATCCTTTGTACCGGTGATATGGATGAACATTCCCTCGTCGACCTGCAGACAGCCTTGATCAGGGTTAATGACAGTACTGACCCTCTCCAGCATGACTCTATCCTCTGGGAGGGTCTGCTTTTAGCGTCTTCCATTCTAATTTGTTTAAAAGTAGCTGCTGGTTTTGGCATCTATACTGATGATATCCAACTGTGCCTGAACACCACTTCTCTCCCGACTCCTCTATCATTCATTATTTACTAATAATTTATCTGAATGCCTGCCCAATTTCCAGCATTGGATAACCATAAACATTCCCTTAGTTAAATATTATGAAGTGTGAAGCCATTGTTTTAGTCCCCAAGTTCGACCTGAGCCCACGTCCCCCCTCCCCCCGCCCCCCCACCCCAGTAACTCTGTTGACAGCCTTCATGTCACTTTAAAACTAGGATCGATAGATTTTTGAAGAGTCGGGGAATGAAAGGTTACAGGAAAAGGGCAGGAAAGTGAATGTGGGGAATACCAGATCACCCAGAATCCTACTGAATGGAGAAGCAGGCTCAAGAGGCTGAATGGCATATTCCTGTTCCTACTTCTTCTGGTTCCCGAGCCCTTCCCTCTGATACAGTACACTGACTTCAGTGTGTGCCTTTACTGAGAGTGCTGATGTTCCCTTGTGTAATATCAACAACTTAGCAGCTGCTGAAACCTCTTTCTCCTTTGTTACCTCTGAACACAATAAGCCAATGTCTTCAGGGGAGGCGATGGCTGACTTTATTGTCACCAGACTATTCACCCAGTTAATGTTCTGGGGACCTGAGTTCAAAACCTGCCACGGCAGATGGTGGAATCTGAATTCAATATAAATCTGGAATTAAGAGTCTAATGATGAAATCGTTGTGGTTTGTTGTAAAAACCTATCTGGTTTCCTGCTTTCCGAACCTGGTCTGATCTACATGTGATTCAGATGCGCTGTCAGCTGGTTGAAACTTCACTGCCCTTTCAATCAAAACCTCCACTATAACCTCCCGACTTTTCTACTCCATTTAAAGGCCAATCTCCCTTTTGCGTTCCCTATTAGTCACTGTGCTCCCAGAAGCAGGATTGTGGATCAGTTTAAAGTAGGTCCTATATCTCTGATTACATCGGTACACAAGGCAGTGAAGAAAGGTTTAGGCACACTGGCCTTCATCAATTAGGGAATTGAGTCAAGATGTTGGCAAGTTATGTTGTCGTTATACAGGACGTTGATGAGGATGCACCTGGAATATTGTGATCAGTTTTGGTCCCCTTGGTGTTCTGACTTCTGACTTCTTCAACTCTGGGTTTGTGTTGAACTTGATGGGATACTTTGTCCAACTCAGCATGTTTAAACAGTATCTCTCAGAGGGATTCATCTGAAACTTTTCAGGAGGTGAGCTCAACAAGATTGAACTATTCAAAGTTACTTGGACTCTATTT
Source organism: Chiloscyllium punctatum (assembly GCF_047496795.1). Lineage (NCBI taxonomy): Eukaryota > Metazoa > Chordata > Chondrichthyes > Orectolobiformes > Hemiscylliidae > Chiloscyllium > Chiloscyllium punctatum. Next base: position 73,714,840 of record NC_092774.1, read on the forward strand.
TAAACTTACAACAGGACCAGTCGTCAGAGACATGTACAGCATGGAAACAGACCCTTTGGTTCAACTTGTCCATGCTGACCTGATATCCTAAACTAATCTAGTCCCATTTGACAACACCTGACCCAAATCCTGTGACACCTGACCCAAAACATGAACCTCATTTCATATAAGTACATGAAGAAGTTGTCCCTTTAATATATTTCGCCTCTCACCCTACACCTACGCCCTCTAGTTCTGGACTGCCCCATCCCAAGCAAAATACCTTGTCTGTTAACCTGTCCATGCCCCTCATGATTGTATAACCTCTATTAGGTCACTCCTCTGCCTCTGATGGTCCAGTGAAAACAGTCCCAGCCTATTCATCCTCTCCCTGTAGCTCAAACCCTCCAACCCCCAGCAACATTCCTGTAAATCGTTTCTCACAGAGAAGTGAACGTTTCAGTCCTGAAGAAGGGTTAACACCCAAAACACTGACGACTCCACTGGTGCTGCCTGGTTTTCTGCATTCTCCCAACCTCCTGCTTGCCTACATCGGGTTGCAACATGTAGTGGCTCAGTGTTTACCACTGCAGGCTGACCGCGCCGGGGACCCAGGTTTGATTCCAGCCTTGGGTGGCTGTCTGTGAGGAGTTTTCATATTCTCCCAGTGTCTGCGTGGGTTTTCTCTGGGTGGTCCTGTTTTCTGCCATAAACCAAAGATGTTCAGGTCATGTCGATTGGTCATGATTAATTGCCCATAGAGTTAGGTACATTAGTGAGCGGGAAATGGGTCTGGATGGGTTACTCTTCGGAGGGTCGATGTGGACTTGTTGGGACAAATGGCCTGTTTCCACACTGTAGCTAATCTCATCTGCACTACTTTTGTCACTAACGAATGGCTGAGTAGACTCGATGGGCCGAATGGCCTAACTTCTGCTCCAATGCACTTGCGGTCTTACGTTTCTCTGGATCATTTCATTTGGCAATGTGCAGTCTCTGGCTCAATGAGCAGCAGTTTCCAATGAAAGCAAAGCTCATATGATGGTTGAACTCCTACAGTGTGGAAACAGGTCCTTCAGCCCAAAACATCTGCACCGATTCTCCGAAGACTAACGAAGTCAGATCCATTTTCCTACCCTCCATAAATTGCACACAGACCCCCAAGTGTGGAAGTATTCCTGGGTTCCTGGTGCCATGAGGCAGCAGTGCTAACCGTGAGCCACCATGGGGTTGTAGTTGTGGGGGTTGGGGGAGGCAATTGCAGTCCAGGAGAAAACAAAAACAGCCCATCTACTCTCCCACTGCACCCACTGTCAGAACTGGCAGGAGGTTCAGTCCTTGGGGGTGACCGAAGGCAGCGTCACTGCTGGGATCTGATTGCTGGGAGCGCTGGTGCCCCCGCTGGTGCTTCTGCAAGTTGCAGGAAAACATGAACCTCTTCCCACACTCGGGCCAGCTGAAGGGTCTCTCCCCATTGTGGACACACTGGTGCTTCAGCAGTGTGGAGGAGCGGGGCTGAGGAATTGATGAAAGACTTCATGCACTTAGGCAACTGAACGACCTCTCCCCCATGTGGACACACCAATGGGCCGGCAGGTCGGAAGAAAGAGCAAAGCCCTTCCTGCACTCGGGGCAGAAGAACGGCTTCTCCTCAATATGGACCCACTGGTGTCTCAGCAGGTGGGAAGAACTGCTGAAAGCCATTTCGCACTTGGGGCTGGAGAACAGCCTTCCCTGGTGTGGACCAACTGGTGCGTCAGCAGGGCAGAGGAATCACTGAAGGCCTTCCCACACTCAGGGCAGCAGAAGGGCCTCTTCCCCTCTGTGGACCCATTGGTGCTTCAGAACCCTTTCAAATTTCACAATATCCTTCTGATAGGAGGGAGACCAGAATTGTACACAATATTCCAAAAGTGGTCTAAAATATGTCCTGTACAACCACAACATAACCTCCCAACTCCAATACTCAGTCGGAGGATTGCGAAAGCTTTCAAAACTCACACAAAACAAACAGGAAAGAATGGAGGGTCAAACCGAACTTTTGAGAGTCACCTTGATAGCATCAATGAGAAATCGGCGGAGGGGATTTATTGGGGACCCGTTCTCCTTAAATACACTATATACGTATTTCTCTTGTGCTCTTCGGAGTTTCTCTGTGCTGCAGTGTGTAGTGGCTCATTGAAATAATGTCCTGATGCAGCTTCATTTGTGGGTGTTGGGATGATTGCTTCTGCAGTTAAGTATTTGGTTTGTGTGTGTTGTTTTTGTGTAGATGCTAGTTTGAAGTTCCCCCATTGACTGTTCACTCTACTGTGACATCAAGGAATGCCACGTTGTTGTTTTCTCCTCCCCTTCAAACCAGGAGCCCCCCTTAGACCATAATCTCACTACTTGGAACACCAATATACATGCTAGTCAAAGGCCTTCACTGAAGGCTAAAACACCTAGTCGAAGATTCACTCCACTCCATTTACTCCATGCAAGAATTCCTGAACACCAAACACACTGAGATGGAAGAGGATGGAATAATGTTGTCCTTTGACATAACAGCCCTGATCACATCCATGATCATCAACGTGGCCAAAAAAAACTGAAGACACTACTCGAAGAACCAAAGACACAAACACAGCGCCAACTTCATCAGCAAAGATAGCACTGTCAAGCTCGTGGAACTGTGCCTTTCCACCAACTTCATATTCAACAACAAGCCCTACAAACAAATCAACGAAATTCCCATGAAACCACCAACATCAGCAATTCTCGCAGAAGCAATAATGCAGAGACTCGAACAAACAGCCCTTCCAACGATCCAACCCAAACTTTGAGTCCGCTACAGAGATGACACTTTTGTCATCAAAAAATGAAACAAATTAGAGGAAACTATAACACCATCAACAATCTCCTTACTGGCATAAAATTCACAAAAGAGGAGAACAACAACAAAGTGCCATTTCTAGATGTCACAGGAGAGCGAACAGTCAATGGTAAATTCAAAACAGCGTCTACAGGAAAACAATGCACGCGAACCAAGAACTTAACTACAGAAGCAATCACCACTACACACACAAACAAATCTGAATGAGGACACGATTTCAACGAGCCACGATACACTGCAGCACCCAGGAACTACGAAGATCAATAAACAACTGTACAGAGCATTTAATAAGAACGGGTAGCCTATAAACCCCCTGAAACCGGTTTCCCTGACCGGGAATCGAACCCGGGCCGCGGCGGTGAAAGCGCCGAATCCTAACCACTAGACCACCAGGAAGATGCAAGCCAACCCTGATACCTCTACTGAAAATTTCTTCCCTGACCGGAAATCGAATCCGGGCCGTAGTCGATCGAAGGCTTTCACCTGTGTATCCAACAATCTCATTTCTTGTATCCATTGCTCCTGATGCGGACTCCTCTACATTGGGGAGACTGGAGACTCCTTGCAGAGTCAAGTCACAGCGCTTGAGGGAAGATCTACAGGACACCAGCACCAATCAACCCCATCGCCCTTTGGCCGAACATTTCAAACCCCCTCCCACTCTGCCGAGGACATGCAGGTCCTGGGCCTCCTCCATCGCCGCTCCCTCCCCACCCGATGCCTGGAGGATGAACGCCTCATCTTCCGCTTGGGGTAAATCCAACCACAGGCCATCAATGTGGACTTCATCAGATTCCTCATTTTCCCTCCCTCCACCTGACCTCAATTCCAACCTTCCAGCTCAGCGCTGTCCTCATGACCTCGCCTACCTGCCAATCTCCCTTCCCACCTCGCCGCTCCACCCTCCTCTCTGACCTGTCACCTTCATCCCCAAATCGCATTCACCTATTGTACTTTTTTGTACCTTCTGCCCAGCACACCCCACCCCCAATTTATCTCTCCACCCTGGAGGGGTCCTGCCTCTATTCCTGATGAAGGGCTTTTGCCCGAAACGTCGATTTTCCTGCTCCTCGGAAGCTGTCTGATCTGATGTGGTTTTCCAGCACCACTCTGATCTAAACTCTGGTTTACAGCATCTGCAGTCCTCACTTTTGCCTACCCAATAAACCCAGTGTGACGATTTCACATCAACAAAATGACACAAGCAGACACAACGTCTGCAGAAACCCTAGCCACATTACTTTACATTAAAGACATCTGTGAAAGGATGTCCGGACAACTCAACCCTCTCAGCATCATAGTAGCCCACACATTTACCAACACACTTAAACAGGGGCTAATGAACCTGAAATACCCGATACAAACAACCAGCAAACGAATGTTATTTACAAAATACCATACAAGGAAATATATACATGAACTCTGCCGCACAGTTCTCTGTGGCAAGAAATGCCGGGATGAGATAAGGAAGATTTTTTCAGCCAAAACGAATCGACACTGATTGGACAGCCATTTAAAATCAATGCCGTCAGCCCAGGATGGAAGATCCGAAGGGATGTACAGTTTTCTTATTTCTTGAAGATTTACAAAGCTGAGACTGGGTTTTGGTGCTTGTTCCCTTTCCACTCCCAAGAGCCGCAGTTGTTGGGGCGGTGAGTTGGGGAAAGTGAAATGTGCCCATGAGCAGCGTGTGGGGCTATTTCAGCTTCCCCTCCTCTGACAGCGCTGTGACTTAACTCTGATGTTCTCAGGGACATTTACTGACGCGAGACAGTGAAAAGATTCTCATTCCTGCAGATTAGGAATTGTACCATACGCCGGTTTCATGACAATGAGAAAGATGAATTGGGATGTGTGAAGAAGCTGTGAGCTGCAGTTGAAACAAGTAGGTGGAGTCAGATGCGTCATCCATTGCCCCCATGGTCCTGAAGAAATGTTTGCTTTTGTCTGCTTGAGAGACTTTGGACACTGGTGTGGCAGGGAGAATACTGAGATACCGAGTGAGGGAGATTCAGAGCGCTGACTGTGAAAAGTGCTTCAAACCATTTACTCAGATTGGGGAATTAAAATCACACCCCACGCGGTGGGAAAGACTATGTCCCCGCTTTGTTTGTAATTTCAAACCCTGAGCAACACAAGGAAAGCTCCACCCAATGGGTAAACCGTGGAAATGTGGGGACTGTGGGAAAGGATTCCCTTCCCCATCAGTGCTGGAAACGCACAGACGCATTCACCTGCTCAGTGTGCAGGAAGGGGTTCAGACAGAGAGAAGCCATTCACGTGCCCCATGTGCAGGGGAGAGTTCACTCAGTCAGCTGCACTGCTGACCCACCAGTGGGTCCACACTGGAGGGAGGCCATTCACCGACTGTAAGTTCCAAAAGGGCTCCACCTGCTCCTCCCACCTGAGGAGGCACCATCGAGTTCACGTGCCAGTGCAAGAGGATTGAAGGAGCGATAGCCAAGTGCTCCGATCAACTCAGCATTGGGGCGTCCCAGGTTCGAATCCCACTGCGGTAGTTGGCAGAATTGGAATTCGGTCAGTAATCTGGAGTTCATAATCTAAGGATGAAACCACTTTTAGGGGGAAAAAAACACCATCTGATTCACTCATGTCCTTTTTAGTGAAGGAAACTGCCGTTGCGGGAAAGGGTTCACTCAGTCATCCCAGCTGCATGTTTTACCCGGCTGTACCAGGGATCCAGTTACAAACAGACAACTCAGCTGACCAACAAAGAAAGTGGGGTGGGGGAGTGGCTGCACTTTGACCTGGAGGTGTTTTCTTTAAAAACTACTTTTTGCATGCCTTTTTCCTGGGGAAATCTGAAGCTGTAACAAAATAGGGTCGTAGTAAAGGTTACATGAACTTACCGCCCGGCTTAGACTCTGTGAGGTCCAACAGGTTTTTGTTTTAAAGCTGCTCATTTCTTTCAGCCTCCAGCACTAATGTCATCTCTCAGAAGGACCAGTGAATGAGTAGCTAATATTGTTACAAATTGTATATTTTTTCAGGACTTCAGGTTCATTGTTTCATTGGAATTGCAATGTTTACTGGCAACAGTCGGAGGTGTGAGCTGTATTCACCGGAAACAAAGTTTTAAAATCTCACAAACACCAGGGTATATTCTAACAGGTTCATTTGGAAGCACTAGGTTTCGAAGTGCTGATCCTTCTTCAGGTAGCTGTGGAGTAGAATTACAAGACACAGAATATATCGCAAAAAGATTATAGTGTCATTCAACATAAGTGACGTATTGAAGAAACCTAGATTGCTGTTAAATCTTTCATCTTTTAAAATGGGCTGCAGATTTCGGTTCATTAATATGTACATTTCAGAACTTCTTTTAAGTCACGTTCTCCAGCAAACTTAATGTTTTATAAAAGGAGGTAACACCTCACATCAAACAACGCATGAAAGCTGTGAGGTGAGAGTCTGTCTGTATCCGAGTCTTGAGTCAGACTGGTTCTATTTCCAAATATATAATCCTGCAAAAGCAAATTCATCCCAAATGTGTGAGTGCATGCATGAGAGAGAGAGTGTGTATGTGCGTGTGCATGCTGGGTAAAGTGTGTGTGTGATGGAGTGTCATCATGTGCGAAGATGTATGCGTGGGTGTGAGTGGGGGGGCGTATTAGTGTGTGTCTGAGAGAGAGCATGTCTATCGGAAAGGCGCTGCATGAGCGAGTGAGTATGGAAGAGTGAGTGTGAGAGTGAGAGAATGAGAGAGAGAGAGCGTAACAGTGAAGTGGGGTTACCTGTCATGTGACATGAACCCAAGGTCGCGATTGAGGCCATCCTCCTGGTTTCCGAACTTGGTTATCAGCCTTTGCTGGGCCACTAAAAATGATTAAGCAGTTACACAATACACATTAGAGAGGGCCGAGTGGGACTTGTCTTTCGATTTGCAGAAGGTGAGACGTTCTGGGTGCTGAAAACGAAGGAACACACATACTGGAGGAGCTTCGGCACAGAGAGATGGAGCTGGAAGCCAGGCTGCAGACACGTTGGGGGATTCACTGTGGAAACAGGCCGTTTGGCCCACCAAGTCCACACTGACCCTCCGAAGAACATACCCCCACTCCCCGACCCACCAGTTAACCCCACAGCTAATCCCTGAATTTAGAACGCCCAATCTACTCTAGCCTGCACATCTTTGGAACATTGGAGAAAACCCGAGCACCCAGAGGAAACCGACGTGAACAGGGGGTGGGGGAGGGGTAGGAAAGTGCAAACTCCACACAGTCACTGTGAGGGTGGGATCGAACCCAGGTCCCTGGCGCTGCGAGGAATCCCCTCTCCAGCTCTATGCATTCGATTGGCTTCTCCCCAATCCTGGTGACACTCCAATCAGTTTGAGGAATTCAATTTGCTTCCACAGAGTTTCCACGGGGAAGGGATCGTTGTTACTCGGCAGATTCAACGATCCAATGAAGGGCTCGTCGATAGCGAGAACACTGGTCCACATTTCGCTGAAAAATTAAAGTTCTCTCCGCAATTCGAACCCTTGAGTACTCCCACGCAGGCTGCGTGTATTCACGGGGACTCTCAATGCATGTTGATATTTGAAATCATTTCCTGCAGACAAACATTTCCCCTCCTGGATTCAAACACTGCTGATATTCAGGCCCTGACTAAATTTCTATTCCATGCCTGAAAAGCAAATCCTCCTCTGCTAATAACTTGAGAAAACAGATCACTGCTGTCAGTGCAGGGCAGAAAATAGGATGAGAGAGTTTTGGTTTGCACAGAACAGCCTTCTCTATCTTCTACCCGAAATCTCTGTCTCTCAATTCCTAAGCCTTTCAATGTATTCCAACCCAAATTCATCCTTCCATCCTCCTCCCTTTGCCCAGCTCCCCTCTCCTGAAAGTGCTGACCCTCTCTTCAGTTTCTCAGCCACATCTCGCCATCCTTAGTATATAGCCCACATCTTTATTTAGTTTTTGAGACAGAAAGGCAGTGGTTTGCTGATGCCTGGATGTGATGGTGATTGCATTCACACAGTGTTCCAGACTCGTCTCTCGTGTCATTCAGAAAAGTCTGCACTGCACATGTGCAGAGAAGGGGATGCTGGGTGTAGGTGGGATGCATTCTCACCTCCCCATCCAATCATCCCCATAGCGTCCCCTGTCCATTCCCTCACCGCCACCCATAGCATCCCCTGTCCATTCTCTCTCTCTACCCTAACCTACCAGTCCCTTCTCTCTCTCTCCTACACATGCCACTCTCCCCACCCCGTCCATTCTATCTCTGCACCCTCTGCCCTCTGTCCAGTCCCTCATCCACCCTCTGTCCCCATCCATTCCCTTTATCGCTCCACCCTCTGCCTTCCCCAATCCAGTCCCTTCCCTTACACTCATTTTCTCTCACCTCCCACACGCTCCCCTCATCCATTCCTTCTCTCCCCCACCTTCTCCTGCCATTCATTGTTGCTCTCTTTCTCCACCCTCTACCCCGTCCATTCTCACCCCAACCTTTGCCCCGTCCATTCTGTCCCCACCCACTGCCGCCCGTCCATTCTCTCCCCACCCACTGCTCCCCGTCCATTCTCTCCCCACCCATTGACCCCATTCATTCTCTCCCCACCTACTGCCCCATCCATTCTCTCCCCGCCCACTGCCCCGTGTCCATTCTGTCCTGATCCACTGCTCCCCGTCCAATCTCTCCCCATCCACTGCCCCATGAATTCTCTCCCCACCCATTGCCCCCGTCCATTCTCTCCCCACCCACTGCCCCGTCCATTCTCTCCCCACCACAGACCCCCGTCCATTCTCTCCCCACCCACTGCCCCGTCCATTCTCTCTCCCCACACTCTGGAACCAATTTCTTTCACTTCACACTTTGCAACTCTGCATTCTCTCTCTCCTCCCCAATCCTCTTCACCAAATTCTCTCTCTCTGCTCCCACCCTGTGTACCCCCATGCATTCTCTACCACCAATGCTCTGCTCTTCTACCTATTTTCTCTCTTTCTCTTCCCCAGTCTCTGCGCCCCCCCCCCCCGTTCAATCTCACTCTGAGTACCCTCCCCCGTCCTTTCTCGTGCCTCGAGCCCTCTTTGATCTCTGTATCAAACCCTTCTAATGATAGAGAGACAATGGATGGTGATGACGACCTGGGGTGGGGGTGGGGATGGGAAGCGTGAGAAATGGTTGACCTTTAACATTGAGAATAGCTAAAATGATGTATTCAGAAACATCAGTAATGTCTGAAAGCACATTCAAATGTTTAAAAAAAAGCTGCAGACATCTTTCTGAAACTTGCATTGAAATCTGCGCAGTTAGGCCACAATTGAGGACAGCCGGTAAACTTGGAATGGCCTATTCCTAGTCTTGTGAATTGGTTCAGAATATGTAGAAATACAGTCATAGACTTGCAGAGATCAGAAACAAACCTTTCGGTCCACGCCGACAACATTTCCTACATTACCCTCGTGATCCATTTGTCAGCATTTGGCCCATATCTCTCTCAGCCCTTCCTATTCATACCTCCATCCAGAAGCCTTTTAAATGTTGTAATTCTTCCAGCCTCGACCACTGCCTCTGGCAGCTTATTCCAAACACATGCCACGCTCTGCGTGAAAAAGTTACCCCGTTCAGTCCCTTTTAAACCTTTTCCCTCTCAGCCTAAACACCTCTAGTTTTGGACACCCTCTACTCTGGGGAATAGATATACAAAAGTTGAGCTGCCAGACAAAATCATAGAGTCACAGAGATGTCCAGCATGGAAACAGACCCTTTAGTCTAACTCATCCATGCCGACCAGATATCACAACCCAATCTAGTCCCACCTACCAGCACCCAAATATATCCTTCCAAACCCTTCCTATTCATAGAGCCATCCAAAAGCCTCTTAAATGTGGCAATTGTACCAGCCTCCACCGTTTCCTCTGGCAGCTCATTCCATACACGTACCACCCTCTGCGTGATTCAGTTGCTCCTTCGGTCTCATTTCTATCTTTCCCCTCTCACCCTAAACCTATGCCCTCTCGTTCTGGACTCCCCGAACCCAGAGAAAAACCTTTGCCTATTTATTCTATCCATGCCCCTCATAATTTTGTAAACCTCTATAAGGTCACCCCTCAGTCTCTGATGCGCCAGGGAAAACAGCCCCAGCCTGTTCAGCCTCTCCCTCTCGCTCAGATCCTCCAACCCTCAACATCCTTGTAAATCTTTTCTGAACCCTTTCAAGTTTCACGACATCTTTCCAATTGGAAGGAGACCAGAATTGCATGCAATATTCCAACAGCGGCCTAACCAATGTCCTGTACAGCCGCAACATGACCGCCCAAATGCTGTACTCAATACACTGACCAATAAAGGAAAGCATACCAAACGCCTTCTTCACTATCCTATCTACCTGCGACTCCAATGTTCAGGAGCTATGAACCTGCACTCCAAGGTCTCTTTGTTCAGCAACACTCCCTCGGAGCTTATGATTAATTGTAGAAGTCCTGCTAAGATTTGCTTTCCCAAAATGCAGCACCTCACATTTATCTGAATGAAACTCCATCTGCCACTTCTCAGCTCCTTGGCCCATCTGGTCCAGATCCTGTTGCAATCTGAGGTAACCCTCTTTGCTGTCCACAACAGCTCCAATTTTGGTGTCATCTGAAAACTTACTAACAGTCCCTTTTATGGTCGCATCCAAATCATTTACGTAAATGACAAAAAGTAGAGGGCCTAGCACTGATCCTTGTGGCACTCCACTGGTCACAGGCCTCCAGCCGGAAAAACTGCCCTCCACCACCACCCTCTGCCTTCTACCTTTGAGCCAGTTCTGTATCCAAATGGCTAGTTCTCCCTGAGATCTAACCTTGCTAATCAATCTCCCATGGGGAACCTTGTCGAACGCCTTACTGAAGTCCATATAGATCACATCTACTGCTCTGCCCTCATCAATCTTCTTTGTTACTTCTTCAAAAAACTCAATCAAGTTTCTGAGACATGAATTCCAATGCACAAAGCCATGTTGACTATCCCGAATCAGTCCTAGCCTTTCCAAATACATGTACATCCTGCCCCTCAGGATTCCCTCCAACAACTTGGCCACCACCGTGGTCAGGCTCACCGGTCGATGGTTCCCTGTACTGTCTTTACCGCCCTTCTTAAACAGTGGCAGCACATTTGCCAACCTCCAGTCTTCCGGCACCTCACCTGTGACTATTGATGATACAAATAACTCAGCAAGAGGCCCAGCAATCACTTCTCTAGCTTCCCACAGAGTTCTTGGTTACACCTGATCAGGTCCTGGGGATTTATCCATCTTTAACCGTTTCAAGACATCCAGCACTTCTTCCTCTGTAATCTGAACTTTTTGCAAGGTGTCACCATCTATTTCCCTTCAGTCTATATCTTCCATATCCTTATCCACAGTAAATACTGATGCAAAGTATTCATTTAGTATGTCCCCCAGTTTCTGTGGCTCCACACAAAGACCGCCTTTCTGATCTTTGACGGGCCCTATTCTCTGAGTAGAAAGTGAGGACTGCAAATACTGGAGATCAGAGCTGAAATTGTGTTGCTGGAACGGCGCAGAAGGTCAGGAAGCATCCAAGGAACAGGAGAATCGACGTTTCGGGCATAAGCCCTTCTTCAGGATGCATAGTTGGGCCACAACCAAGGACAGGCTGTAAGAGTGAATGAGTGAATAAAAGACAAGTCCCACCTCGCCCATGAGGAGAAAGTGAGAAATGCAGATGCCAGAGATCAGAGTCGAGAGTGTTGTGTTGAAAAAGCACAGCAGGTCAGGCAGCATCCAAGGAGCAGGGGAGTCAACGTTTCAGACATCAGCCCTTCACCTTGCCCTCTCTAGTGTGTGTTGTGAAACTGCTTAACTGCTTAATCATTTCTAGTGGCCGAGCAGAGGCTAATAACAAGTTTGGAACACACGAGAATGACCTCAGCTGAAACCTTGGATTCATGTCTCACTACAGGAGAACCAGCTCCACAATACACACAAACCCTATCTCTCTCTCTGAATCTGTCTCTCTCTCTCTCTCTTCTCTCTCATACACACACACACACACACACACACACACACACACACACACACACACACAAGTCCTCACACGGTCGTGCAGACCCTCTCTGATAGACAGGGGTCTCTCTCAGACACACATGGATACACCCCTCACACTCTCATCCATGCACACACCTTCTCACACAATTATACACCATTACACGCACACTTTACCCAGCATGCACACACACACAGACACACTCAGACGCTCTGTCTCATAAATGCACTCACACATAGAAGTCTTTGGGGTGAATTGCATTTGCAGGATTGTATGTTTGGAAATAGAAAAAGTCTGACTCAAGACTGTGATACAGAACGACTCTAAACTCACAGCTTTCATGCGTTATCTGAACTCAGGTGTCACCTCCCTTTATAAAACATTAAGTTACCTGGAGAATATTACTAAAAAGAAGTTCTGGGATTTACAGATTAATGAACCGAAATCTGGAACCTATTTTAAAAGATGAAAGACTTAACAGGTTTCTTCAATGTATTAGTGGGTGTGGACCCACTGGTGGGTCAGCAGTGTAGCTGACTGAGTGAACCCCCTTCCGTACATGGGGCACGTGAATGGCTTCTCTCACTTGTGGACCCACTCGTGCGTCTCCAGTTGGCTGATCCGAATGAAGCCCTTCCTGCACACCGAGCAGGTGAATGGCCTCTCCCCGGTGTGATTACGTCTGTGGGTTTCCAACACGGATGGGGAAGGGAATCCTTTCCCTCAGTCCCCACATTTCCACAGTTTCCCATTGGGGGAGCTTTCCTTGTGTTGGTCTGGGTTTGAAATTACAATCAGAACGGGGACATAGTCTATCCCCACTGTCAGGGATGAGACTTTGATACCCCCAAGCTGAGTAAATGGTGTAAAGCACTTTTCACAGTCAGCGCACTGAATCTCCCTCACTCTGTGTCTCAGTATTCTTCCTGCCGCACCAGTGTCCAAAATCTCTCAAGCAAACAAAAGCAACCATGTCTTCTTGATTGGAATGGCTGCTGATATTGAAGTCCCAATGAATCAAGCGGCTCTGTCAGAAGTTGATGTATCATTTGTTTTCAGATTTCTTTCGGCACGTCTTCCTGCAAAAAAAAGTCACAAAATAAGTGGTCATTGTCAGTATACTTAAACGAACATAACATAGGTGACAGTTCCTGTAGTTTGCCAGATGCCTGCTGATCACATAATACCCAGCACACAGAAACCTGAAATCCCTCATGCAGCCAGATAGGCTTAGGTGTGTTTAGAGGAAAACTTCATTCAAATATAATCTAATCTTAAACTAAATACGTGTACATATATATATATCAATATGCCAATCCTGTCAATGCGGATCAGTTCCAAGCGAAACTACACATTTAATTGTGAACATGAGGAAAAAAGCAATCATTTTCCAGGGTGCAAACTGCATACGTGCTAAACTGAGGGAATACACAAGGAAAAGACCTAAAAGAGAGATAGAAAGTATTTGAGCACCTTTGCAGAATCTGCTCCCTCTCTGGATTCTCTCCAGTTGCTTCAAGTAAACCTCCCTGGGGGTCAGGCAGCCCTGCATCGGGAAGCACTGGGATGGTCAACTACGACCAGTTTACATGGAGAACACATCTCCACATTAAACAGCCTCGAGGCAAATTTCCCTTCCTTCCACAAAGTTCAAGACCCCTCAAAGCGAAATTCCCCAGGTAAGTTTGGAAGAATTTCTTCCAGGTGTTCACTAATCATTTCTATGAGCACTTTGTTAAAGTTTGAATATTGTGAGTTTTGAAAATTAGTGATTCTGAGCGAAATCACAGTTCGAAAAACAGAATGTGGGTATTTAGACTGAGTTTATTTTTGCACATCGACGATATGTCTGCACAACAGCATATGACACGACAGCAGTGAAGATCTTCTGACCTCATTCTCAAACGTGCCTGACACACGCCAGATGAAAAGCTGAATACTTCTGTGGAAAAACTGCCGAGCAATGCAAGAGAATGGCACAACGCGTGCGTGTTGGAACCAGAACCCAAAGGAGAGGCCATTCTCTCCTATTCATTCAACGTCGTCTTTAGCAGCTTTCCTGTATAATGGCGCTCTGTTCTGCACCTTGCCTCCGCTTCCCAAAAAAGCTTCGACATAAATATTTCACAATGATATACTGGCCCAATGTGTACAGTTAAGGTGACAACCTCTGAGTGGTCTCCTGTTCTCTGTATCCTATGTTGAGGAGGGCAATGCTTGTCACTGGCTATTCTGGTGTCAGAGAAAAGTTTCGAAACAGTGGAGGGAGTCCGATTCCTGGGGACGGGACAAACAGCAGCAGGGAGACAGAATGAGAAGCAGCTGTTCTGGAAACTCTTTGTCACTTGCAATTCTTCGAACAATGTCAAATGTATTTGACACTAAGCAAGTCTCAGCGAGCTCAAGAGGAGTGTGGTGGATGAGGAATGAGTCGCTGTTTGGCTTGTTGGTCTAGGGGCATGATCCCAGGTAGAGTCTTTAACAGTGCAGACTTGTGTGCGGTCCTGAATTCACATCCCAGACGAGGCTGCGTCGCTTAACTTGATTTGGGCAAAAATGCCCCATTAATTTTCTCAAAAAGCACCTTCGTGAAACGAGGTTGGGCTGCCACGAATACGAATGAGGCAGAAAACAGGGAAGTGAAATGGTTGGAGATCGCGTTGAACAGGTTGACGTGAGTGGTGCGGTGTTTGCGGAATGTCAGCAATAAAGGTAAATTGAAATATTGGGCCAGCTCTCCTCGGAGAACCGAAGTTTTCCAAGTCAGTAGAGGCCGAGAAACAGGAAATAATGCTGTGACAATGCTCCCATACCTGAAATGATCTATAGTGATTCGGCAGAGATTTAAAGTCACGAGGACGAGCGAATGCAGTAGACGAGGTAGCAGCAAATGTGCAGGTAAAGAGCTGCTTCACCTGGAAGGATATCCAGGAGGGAGCAGGTAAATTGTGCTTCTGAGTGAAATCACGGTTCGTAAAAACAGAATGTGGCAATTTAGACAGAGTTAATATTTGTTCGTCGCCGATATGTCTGCCGGTGCGCGATGGGAGCATAACCCAGAAGGGAAACCATCTTCCCTATTCACTCAATGTCGAGTTTAGCAGCTTTCCCGTATAACGGCGCACTGTTGTGCACCTCGCCTTCTCATCTGCTTCCCAAAAAACTTCGATGTAAATATTGATACACAGGCCCAGTATGCAGAGTTGAGATGCCACACCCGTGGAGGTCTGCGGGGTCTTCTCCTGTTCTCTGTACCCGATGTTGAGGAGGGCAATACTTGTCACTGGTCACTCCGGTGTCAGAGAAAAGTTTAGACAGAAAACGGTTTAATTTTCTGCCAGTAGAGAGGGCCCGGTTCCTGGGGACGGGCAAACGGCAGCAGAGAGACGGAATGAGAAGCAGCTGTTCATACAGTCATAGAGATGTACAGCATGGAAACAGACCCTTCGGTCCAACCCGTCCATGCCGACCAGATATCCCACCCCAATCTAGTCCCACCTGCCAGCACCTGGCCCATATACCTCCAAACCCTTCCTATTCATATATCCATCCAAACGCTTCTGAAATGTTGCAATTGTACCAGTCTCCGCCACTTTCTCTGGCAGCTCATTCCATACACGCACCACCCTCTGCGTGAAAAGGTTGCCCCTTAGATATCTTTTATATCTTTCTCCTCTCACCCTAAACCTATGCCCTCTAGTTCTTGACTCCCCGACCCCAGGGAAAAGGCTTTGCCTATTTATCCTATCCATGCCCCTCATAATTTTATAAACCTCCATAAAGTCACCCTTCGACCTCCGACGTTCCAGAGAAAACAGCCCCAGCCTGTTCAATGTCAACTGGACTTTCCTCTGAGCAAGACTCAGCTGGTTCAAGAGGTAGGGCGGGGGCAGGGGCGCCAGCGCGCCAGCCGTGTGGCTCGTTGGTGTCGGGGTGTGATTTTTGCTTTGGGTATTCATTGACGCAGGCGTTCGAGAGATCCCGGGTTCAAATCCCGGAGGAGCCCGCGTTTCATGACTTGTGCGAAAGTGCTGTTTAATTTCCTCAAAAAGCACCTTCGTAAAACGAGGTTGGGCTCCCTGGAGAACCAATGGGACGGAAAGCAGCGAAGTGAAATGATTGGAGATAGCGTTGAAGAGGTTGACGTGAGTGGTGCAGTGTTTGAGGGATGTCAGCGATGAGGGTCGATTGGAAATTTGGGAGAGCTCTCTTCGGAGTACAGAAGTTTGAAATCTGGCCCGATTGAAGCTTTTCAAGTCATGCAAAGTCTAGACAGAGAAAGTAATGTCGTCAAAATGTTTCCACGTCTGAAAGGATCGACAACGATTCGGCAGAGTTTAAAAGTCATGAGGAAAATAAACAAAAGTGACATTAGGAAGAACGCTTTTGAAAAGGGACTGGTTGGGGTCAGTAAATCCCAAACTGACAAAGAGGCAGATTCATTATACGCAAACGGCAAGACTTGGCCAAACGATACACGGAGTCAACGGACTCCTTTCGTGATTTGAAACGTAAGGAGTCGATGTTATGGAGCCATTTGAGATTCAAACATGCAATTTTCGGATCTCGAGTCAGACGCGCTACCGTTGCGCCACAAGCTCACACATGCCCTGACGCTGAAGCTGTGCGCTTTTAATGGGGTCAGGAAAATGTTCCCCAAACGGAAATCTTCTCCACAAAGGGGTTTCTGAATTGAATGAATGTCTCACGTAAGGGACTGCGTCTGCTGAGAAGCCGAGACCCAAACAGAAAATCAACAGGTTTGACAGTACCTGTCGGAGCAAACAAAATTCTGACATGTTGCCTCTGATTCTCTTTCCACAGATGTTGCCTGCCCTGCTGAGTTCCTCCTGCAATTTCTCACTGAAAGTTCATTTCATCTTTTCGGGAGAAACACCGAAATATCTGCAAACACCATCTGCAGATATTTAACCCTTTCGAATCACTGCGAAGTGATTGGAGTCAAACAAACTCTGCGATGATTCACTCTTTCTCAGCTCCACAGGCAGACAGACCTGGGAAGTCAAACTGTCAGTGTGGTACTGAATCGTGGGCCGAGTGGTTGATGCGATGGACTTGAAATCCATTGCGGCTTCCCCACGCAGGTGTGAACCCTGCCGAGTACAAAATGAGAAGTGTCGTCGAAAAGAAAGGGAGTTTGCTCCCCCGCTTCTTCTTTAAGATTCAAATCAGTGGAGGGGGAAAAACATTTCACTCAAATTGGGACTGGTGGGAATCTGCAACCCACTGCCTGTTCGGGTGGAACAAGCAGATACCCTCAGAGCTTCTTTGGAGGCTATGAGCAAAGTGTTTGGAAATGAGACTAGAAGAGTGAGGGGCTTGAAATCGTGATCGAAATGAAGCAGGTACCTGTGGACAAAGGCGTTTCCTTTGCCAGTGAAAGATACTGCTTCACAAAGTTGGGCCTGTGGAAGGGAATCAGTGACGGTGATTATATTTGGTTGTTCACCTTGTGAATGTTCCCATTGCTGCGCATGTCCGTGTTGGCGTCAGAACTCTGCTGCATGGTGGCGTTGGATGCGCACAGGGACTGGCGCACCAAACTCCACCTACCTGTTTGAAATGCAGCTCACAGCTTCTTCACACACCCCAATTAATCTTCTCATTGTCCTGAAGCCGGCGTACCGTTTGAATTCCCGATCTGCGGGAATGAGAATCCTTACACTGTCTCGCGTCAGTAAATGACCCTGAGAACATCTGAGTCAACTCACAGCGCAGTCAGATGAGGGGAAGCTGAAATAGCCCCACACGCTGTTCACGGGCACATTTTATTCTCCCCAACTCAACGCCTCAACCACTGCGGCTCCTGGGAGTGGAAAAGAAACAATCACCAAAACCCCTTCTAAGCTCTGTGAATCTTCAGAAAATCAGCAAACGTTCATCCCTTCGGATTTTCTATCCTAGGCTGACAGCGATGGGTTTTGTCACTCTTTTGTAGGACATTGCAAGTAGATGTTTTGCAGAAAAGCACCACAATGCCATCTGATTAATCAGGACCTGGATGTTTTCGGTCTTTGAATGTCAGTGTTGTGCTGCAGAACTTTGTTGTTGCCAGTTTCTAATACTTATCTTCCCAGTTCCCTGTATCACTTGTCGAAAATGTTTAATTTGTGTCTTGTAATCCTTTCACTGTCTGCTAATGAGGATAGTGTTTCCATGTTTTACCTAAATTATCTTGACCTTGCATACCTCAAGCCTCAAGCTAATTTCTCGAGAAACCCTCTCCAGTTCAAAAGCCAACTGTTAATGATGGCTCTGTTCCTTGTCACGTGTCCAATTTCAGATCGATGTTGTTAATGTCACTTCTACTCCTTCAGATCCAGGTTTCGCTCACAGGGCTAGAACAGAACTGTCACCAAATACATTGACCAATCTACGTTCATCCTATCGATTGTATTAGCATCATCAACACTTCTCATCAAAATAACTCGAGAGACTTTCATCACAATTTTCTGTGAACAGTTCTACATTAGCTTTGCTGAATGAACCCCAAATTTCTTGAAGTGGCTCCTTATTTTCGGTCCTGATTATTAATCTCTCTACGCATGGGAATGGATCCTTCCCAGCCGCTCTATCTCTCATCAATGTGTGCAGTTCAATTCGATCTCCCATCAGCCTCCTCTGTCCTGATCAAATCCAGGGGAACAGGAAACGTTGGGACTATGGCGCGGACAGGACAAGCCCAATACTCACCTTTCCTGTTAGAACTATTCCATGAGAAAGTTTAGACCTCAACTTTGGGCGTGTAGTTATGGCCGAACACTTAAGGTGTTGGCGTAGAGATCATTTGGGGCTCCCCGCCCAGGGTGTTAACCTGCTGGCTATGCTTTCTTCACTGGCGATTTTAAATAACTTCCTGTTGGTTGCATTATCGCTCAATCTTCACAAAACCCGTCTCAATAAAGACCCGTTTTCTCATGTCTGGGAATTGATTGCCATGCAGGAAACTCGGGTTCTGAACAAACAACGTATCAGACTCACAACGTCAGCTCTGTTTACCTTTCCACAGATGCTGCTCGACCTGTTGGCTTTCTGCAGTATTCTCTGTGTTTATTAGGCACAAGTGCTGCTTTTCATTCAAGAACTTCAATCCCTGTCCTCTGGTAACTGACTCTGGTCAGTGGCAATTGGTTCTTCTGATCATTAATCTGCCCATTCCCAACGCTTCTTCTCCCATCATTACCAACAGCCCCAGGAAATCTCCAGTTATCCTTGTTTGCTCCAAAGCGAACATTCTCAACATTGGGAATGTCTCCCCAAAATGGAAATTCCTCATCCCTGGACATGAGACAAGGCGTACAATTGGGAAGAGATTTTGGCAAAATATTGTCAGTTAGGAAATGGAAAAATGTTCAAATGTTCATGAAGCAAAACAGAAATCCCAGTCTCCAGCTTTGTGAACCTTTAGAAACACTTTGGGAAGCGGATTTGGAGGAGAATGAAAGATGACCTGTCCGACAGTCCAGACACCGTCCCCTTGTTGAAGAGGCCGGGAGGTTGATTCTGATGTTCTCGGCACACGAACTGATCTGAGACATTGAAAGAATTGTCGTTCGTGTACATCAGGAATTCAAACCCCTTCTCGCCTCCGAGCCAATGAGAGAACTCGGGAACAGGCAAAACACTGAAAGGCTCGAAGGGCGACGGCCCCGGAGTAAGAAAGCTAGTTCCTCGTGACATGGATGTGTCTGCAGACAGCCCCCGGTATCTCCAGAATGCATCTCCCAGGCTTGATTATGGAAAAGTTAAACTGATAGACGACAATTGTAATTCTTGGCGGGGAGGCTGAATTATAAAATCACTAAGCGATGGTGCCGCCCCCATCTGCACCTGTCTCTGTGGCGCAATTGGTCAGTGCGTTTGGCTGTTAACCGAAAGGTTGGTGGTTCGAGCCCACCCAGGGGCGGTGTGTTCGCTGCTCTCCTTTGGCTTCGAAACTGTGCGCTTTTAATGGGGTCAGGAGAATGTTCCCCAAACGGAAATCTTCTCCACACAGGGGGGTTGCGAGTTGACTTCATGTCTTACCTAAGGGACTGCATCTGCTGAGAAGACGAGACCCAAACAGAAAATCAACAGGTTTGACAGTACCTGTCGGAGCAAACAAAATTCTGAAATGTTACCTCTGATTCTCTTTCCACAGATGTTGCCTTCCCTGCTGAGTTCCTCCTGCAATTTCTCACTGAAAGTTCATTTCATCTTTTCGGGAGAAAAACCGAAATATCTGCAAACACCATGTGCAGATATTTAACCCTTTCGAATCACTGCGAAGTGATTGGAGTCAAACAAACTCTGCGATGATTCACTCTTTCTCAGCTCCACAGGCAGACAGACCTGGGAAGTCAAACTGTCAGTGTGGTACTGAATCGTGGGCCGAGTGGTTGATGCGATGGACTTGAAATCCATTGCGGCTTCCCCACGCAGGTGTGAACCCTGCCGAGTACAAAATGAGAAGTGTCGTCGAAAAGAAAGGGAGTTTGCTCCCCCGCTTCTTCTTTAAGATTCAAATCAGTGGAGGGGGAAAAACATTTCACTCAAATTGGGACTGGTGGGAATCTGCAACCCACTGCCTGTTCGGGTGGAACAAGCAGATACCCTCAGAGCTTCTTTGGAGGCTATGAGCAAAGTGTTTGGAAATGAGACTAGAAGAGTGAGGGGCTTGAAATCGTGATCGAAATGAAGCAGGTACCTGTGGACAAAGGCGTTTCCTTTGCCAGTGAAAGATACTGCTTCACAAAGTTGGGCCTGTGGAAGGGAATCAGTGACGGTGATTATATTTGGTTGTTCACCTTGTGAATGTTCCCATTGCTGCGCATGTCCGTGTTGGCGTCAGAACTCTGCAGCATGGTGGCGTTGGATGCGCACAGGGACTGGCGCACCAAACTCCACCTACCTGTTTGAAATGCAGCTCACAGCTTGTTCACACACCCCAATTAATCTTTCTCATTGTCCTGAAGCCGGCATACGGTTTGAATTCCCGATCTGCGGGAATGAGAATCCTTACACTGTCTCGCGTCAGTAAATGTCCCTGAGAACATCTGAGTCAACTCACAGCGCAGTCAGATGAGGGGAAGCTGAAATAGCCCCACACGCTGTTTACGGGCACATCTTATTCTCCCCAACTCAACGCCTCAACCACTGCGGCTCCTGGGAGTGGAAAAGAAACAATCACCAAAACCCCTTCTAAGCTCTGTGAATCTTCAGAAAATCAGCAAACGTTCATCCCTTCGGATTTTCTATCCTAGGCTGACAGCGATGGGTTTTGTCACTCTTTTGTAGGACATTGCAAGTAGATGTTTTGCAGAATAGCACCACAATGCCATCTGATTAATCAGGACCTGGATGTTTTCGGTCTTTGAATGTCAGTGTTGTGCTGCAGAACTTTGTTGTTGCCAGTTTCTAATACTTATCTTCCCAGTCCCCTGTATCACTTGTCGAAAATGTTTAATTTGTGTCTTGTAATCCTTTCACTGTCTGCTAATGAGGATAGTGTTTCCATGTTTTACCTAAATTATCTTGACCTTGCATACCTCAAGCCTCAAGCTAATTTCACGAGAAACCCTCTCCAGTTCAAAAGCCAACTGTTAATGATGGCTCTGTTCCTTGTCACGTGTCCAATTTCAGATCGATGTTGTTAATGTCCCTTCTACTCCTTCAGATCCAGGTTTCGCTCACAGGGCTAGAACAGAACTGTCACCAAATACATTGACCAATCTACGTTCATCCTATCGATTGTATTAGCATCATCAACACTTCTCATCAAAATAACTCGAGAGACTTTCATCACAATTTTCTGTGAACAGTTCTACATTAGCTTTGCTGAATGAACCCCAAATTTCTTGAAGTGGCTCCTTATTTTCGGCCCTGATTATTAATCTCTCTACACATGGGAATGGATCCTTCCCAGCCGCTCTATCTCTCATCAATGTGTTCAGTTCAATTCGATCTCCCATCAGCCTCCTCTGTCCTGATCAAATCCAGGGGAACAGGAAACGTTGGGACTATGGCGCGGACAGGACAAGCCCAATACTCACCTTTCCTGTTAGAACTATTCCATGAGAAAGTTTAGACCTCAACTTTGGGCGTGTAGTTGTGGCCGAACACTTAAGGTGTTGGCGTAGAGATCATTTGGGGCTCCCCGCCCAGGGTGTTAACCTGCTGGCTATGCTTTCTTCGCTGGCGATTTTAAATAACTTCCTGTTGGTTGCATTATCGCTCAATCTTCACAAAACCCGTCTCAATAAAGACCCGTTTTCTCATGTCTGGGAATTGATTGCCATGCAGGAAACTCGGGTTCTGAACAAACAACGTATCAGACTCACAACGTCAGCTCTGTTTACCTTTCCACAGATGCTGCTCGACCTGTTGGCTTTCTGCAGTATTCTCTGTGTTTATTAGGCACAAGTGCTGCTTTTCATTCAAGAACTTCAATCCCTGTCCTCTGGTAACTGACTCTGGTCAGTGGCAATTGGTTCTTCTGATCATTAATCTGCCCATTCCCAACGCTTCTTCTCCCATCATTACCAACAGCCCCAGGAAATCTCCAGTTATCCTTGTTTGCTCCAAAGCGAACATTCTCAACATTGGGAATGTCTCCCCAAAATGGAAATTCCTCATCCCTGGACATGAGACAAGGCGTACAATTGGGAAGAGATTTTGGCAAAATATTGTCAGTTAGGAAATGGAAAAATGTTCAAATGTTCATGAAGCAAAACAGAAATCCCAGTCTCCAGCTTTGTGAACCTTTAGAAACACTTTGGGAAGCGGATTTGGAGGAGAATGAAAGATGACCTGTCCGACAGTCCAGACACCGTCCCCTTGTTGAAGAGGCCGGGAGGTTGATTCTGATGTTCTCGGCACACGAACTGATCTGAGACATTGAAAGAATTGTCGTTCGTGTACATCAGGAATTCAAACCCCTTCTCGCCTCCGAGCCAATGAGAGAACTCGGGAACAGGCAAAACACTGAAAGGCTCGAAGGGCGACGGCCCCGGAGTAAGAAAGCTAGTTCCTCGTGACATGGATGTGTCTGCAGACAGCCCCCGGTATCTCCAGAATGCATCTCCCAGGCTTGATTATGGAAAAGTTAAACTGAGAGACGACAATTGTAATTCTTGGCGGGGAGGCTGAATGATAAAATCACTAAGCGATGGTGCTGCCCACATCTGCACCTGTCTCTGTGGCGCAATTGGTCAGCGCGTTAGGCTGTTAACCGAAAGGTTGGTGGTTCGAGCCCACCCAGGGGCGGTGTGTTCGCTGCTCTCCTTTGGCTTCGAAGCTGTGCGCTTTTAATGGGGTCAGGAGAATGTTCCCCAAACGGAAATCTTCTCCACACAGTGGGGTTGCGAGTTGACTTCATGTCTTACCTAAGGGACTGCATCTGCTGAGAAGACGAGACCCAAACAGAAAATCAACAGGTTTGACAGTACCCGTCGGAGCAAACAAAATTCTGAAATGTTGCCTCTGATTCTCTTTCCACAGATGTTGCCTGCCCTGCTGAGTTCCTCCTGCAATTTCTCACTGAAAGTTCATTTCATCTTTTCGGGAGAAACACCGAAATATCTGCAAACACCATGTGCAGATATTTAACCCTTTCGAATCACTGCGAAGTGATTGGAGTCAAACAAACTCTGCGATGATTCACTCTTTCTCAGCTCCACAGGCAGACAGACCTGGGAAGTCAAACTGTCAGTGTGGTACTGAATCGTGGGCCGAGTGGTTGATGCGATGGACTTGAAATCCATTGCGGCTTCCCCACGCAGGTGTGAACCCTGCCGAGTACAAAATGAGAAGTGTCGTCGAAAAGAAAGGGAGTTTGCTCCCCCGCTTCTTCTTTAAGATTCAAATCAGTGGAGGGGGAAAAACATTTCACTCAAATTGGGACTGGTGGAAATCTGCAACCCACTGCCTGTTCGGGTGGAACAAGCAGATACCCTCAGAGCTTCTTTGGAGGCTATGAGCAAAGTGTTTGGAAATGAGACTAGAAGAGTGAGGGGCTTGAAATCGTGATCGAAATGAAGCAGGTACCTGTGGACAAAGGCGTTTCCTTTGCCAGTGAAAGATACTGCTTCACAAAGTTGGGCCTGTGGAAGGGAATCAGTGACGGTGATTATATTTGGTTGTTCACCTTGTGAATGTTCCCATTGCTGCGCATGTCCGTGTTGGCGTCAGAACTCTGCAGCATGGTGGCGTTGGATGCGCACAGGGACTGGCGCACCAAACTCCACCTACCTGTTTGAAATGCAGCTCACAGCTTCTTCACACACCCCAATTAATCTTTCTCATTGTCTTGAAGCCGGCGTACGGTTTGAATTCCCGATCTGCGGGAATGAGAATCCTTACACTGTCTCGCGTCAGTAAATGTCCCTGAGAACATCTGAGTCAACTCACAGCGCAGTCAAATGAGGGGAAGCTGAAATAGCCCCACACGCTGTTCACGGGCACATTTTATTCTCCCCAACTCAACGCCTCAACCACTGCGGCTCCTGGGAGTGGAAAAGAAACAATCACCAAAACCCCGTCTAAGCTCTGTGAATCTTCAGAAAATCAGCAAAAGGTTCATCCCTTCGGATTTTCTATCCTAGGCTGACAGCGATGGGTTTTGTCACTCTTTTGTAGGACATTGCAAGTAGATGTTTTGCAGAAAAGCACCACAATGCCATCTGATTAATCAGGACCTGGATGTTTTCGGTCTTTGAATGTCAGTGTTGTGCTGCAGAACTTTGTTGTTGCCAGTTTCTAATACTTATCTTCCCAGTCCCCTGTATCACTTGTCGAAAATGTTTAATTTGTGTCTTGTAATCCTTTCACTGTCTGCTAATGAGGATAGTGTTTCCATGTTTTACCTAAATTATCTTGACCTTGCATACCTCAAGCCTCAAGCTAATTTCACGAGAAACCCTCTCCAGTTCAAAAGCCAACTGTTAATGATGGCTCTGTTCCTTGTCACGTGACCAATTTCAGATCGATGTTGTTAATGTCCCTTCTACTCCTTCAGATCCAGGTTTCGCTCACAGGGCTAGAACAGAACTGTCACCAAATACATTGACCAATCTACGTTCATCCTATCGATTGTATTAGCATCATCAACACTTCTCATCAAAATAACTCGAGAGACTTTCATCACAATTTTCTGTGAACAGTTCTACATTAGCTTTGCTGAATGAACCCCAAATTTCTTGAAGTGGCTCCTTATTTTCGGCCCTGATTATTAATCTCTCTACGCATGGGAATGGATCCTTCCCACCCGCTCTATCTCTCATCAATGTGTGTAGTTCAATTCGATCTCCCATCAGCCTCCTCTGTCCTGATCAAATCCAGGGGAACAGGAAACGTTGGGACTATGGCGCGGACAGGACAAGCCCAATACTCACCTTTCCTGTTAGAACTATTCCATGAGAAAGTTTAGACCTCAACTTTGGGCGTGTAGTTGTGGCCGAACACTTAAGGTGTTGGCGTAGAGATCATTTGGGGCTCCCCGCCCAGGGTGTTAACCTGCTGGCTATGCTTTCTTCGCTGGCGATTTTAAATAACTTCCTGTTGGTTGCATTATCGCTCAATCTTCACAAAACCCGTCTCAATAAAGACCCGTCTTCTCATGTCTGGGAATTGATTGCCATGCAGGAAACTCGGGTTCTGAACAAACAACGTATCAGACTCACAACGTCAGCTCTGTTTACCTTTCCACAGATGCTGCTCGACCTGTTGGCTTTCTGCAGTATTCTCTGTGTTTATTAGGCACAAGTGCTGCTTTTCATTCAAGAACTTCAATCCCTGTCCTCTGGTAACTGACTCTGGTCAGTGGCAATTGGTTCTTCTGATCATTAATCTGCCCATTCCCAACGCTTCTTCTCCCATCATTACCAACAGCCCCAGGAAATCTCCAGTTATCCTTGTTTGCTCCAAAGCGAACATTCTCAACATTGGGAATGTCTCCTCAAAATGGAAATTCCTCATCCCTGGACATGAGACAAGGCGTACAATTGGGAAGAGATATTGGCAAAATATTGTCAGTTAGGAAATGGAAAAATGTTCAAATGTTCATGAAGCAAAACAGAAATCCCAGTCTCCAGCTTTGTGAACCTTTAGAAACACTTTGGGAAGCGGATTTGGAGGAGAATGAAAGATGACCTGTCCGACAGTCCAGACACCGTCCCCTTGTTGAAGAGGCCGGGAGGTTGATTCTGATGTTCTCGGCACACGAACTGATCTGAGACATTGAAAGAATTGTCGTTCGTGTACATCAGGAATTCAAACCCCTTCTCGCCTCCGAGCCAATGAGAGAACTCGGGAACAGGCAAAACACTGAAAGGCTCGAAGGGCGACGGCCCCGGAGTAAGAAAGCTAGTTCCTCGTGACATGGATGTGTCTGCAGACAGCCCCCGGTATCTCCAGAATGCATCTCCCAGGCTTGATTATGGAAAAGTTAAACTGATAGACGACAATTGTAATTCTTGGCGGGGAGGCTGAATTATAAAATCACTAAGCGATGGTGCCGCCCCCGTCTGCACCTGTCTCTGTGGCGCAATTGGTCAGCGCGTTCGGCTGTTAACCGAAAGGTTGGTGGTTCGAGCCCACCCAGGGGCGGTGTGTTCGCTGCTCTCCTTTGGCTTCGAAGCTGTGCGCTTTTAATGGGGTCAGGAGAATGTTCACCAAACGGAAATCTTCTCCACACAGGGGGGTTGCGAGTTGACTTCATGTCTTACCTAAGGGACTGCATCTGCTGAGAAGACGAGACCCAAACAGAAAATCAACAGGTTTGACAGTACCCGTCGGAGCAAACAAAATTCTGAAATGTTGCCTCTGATTCTCTTTCCACAGATGTTGCCTTCCCTGCTGAGTTCCTCCTGCAATTTCTCACTGAAAGTTCATTTCATCTTTTCAGGAGAAACACCGAAATATCTGCAAACACCATGTGCAGATATTTAACCCTTTCGAATCACTGCGAAGTGATTGGAGTCAAACAAACTCTGCGATGATTCACTCTTTCTCAGCTCCACAGGCAGACAGACCTGGGAAGTCAAACTGTCAGTGTGGTACTGAATCGTGGGCCGAGTGGTTGATGCGATGGACTTGAAATCCATTGCGGCTTCCCCACGCAGGTGTGAACCCTGCCGAGTACAAAATGAGAAATGTCGTCGAAAAGAAAGGGAGTTTGCTCCCCCGCTTCTTCTTTAAGATTCAAATCAGTGGAGGGGGAAAAACATTTCACTCAAATTGGGACTGGTGGGAATCTGCAACCCACTGCCTGTTCGGGTGGAACAAGCAGATACCCTCAGAGCTTCTTTGGAGGCTATGAGCAAAGTGTTTGGAAATGAGACTAGAAGAGTGAGGGGCTTGAAATCGTGATCGAAATGAAGCAGGTACCTGTGGACAAAGGCGTTTCCTTTGCCAGTGAAAGATACTGCTTCACAAAGTTGGGCCTGTGGAAGGGAATCAGTGACGGTGATTATATTTGGTTGTTCACCTTGTGAATGTTCCCATTGCTGCGCATGTCCGTGTTGGCGTCAGAACTCTGCAGCATGGTGGCGTTGGATGCGCACAGGGACTGGCGCACCAAACTCCACCTACCTGTTTGAAATGCAGCTCACAGCTTCTTCCCACACCCCAATTAATCTTTCTCATTGTCCTGAAGC
This sequence comes from Chiloscyllium punctatum, assembly GCF_047496795.1. Taxonomy (NCBI): domain Eukaryota; kingdom Metazoa; phylum Chordata; class Chondrichthyes; order Orectolobiformes; family Hemiscylliidae; genus Chiloscyllium; species Chiloscyllium punctatum. The sequence continues at coordinate 73,742,364 of NC_092774.1, forward strand.
CGGCATACGGTTTGAATTCCCGATCTGCGGGAATGAGAATCCTTACACTGTCTCGCGTCAGTAAATGTCCCTGAGAACATCTGAGTCAACTCACAGCGCAGTCAGATGAGGGGAAGCTGAAATAGCCCCACACGCTGTTTACGGGCACATCTTATTCTCCCCAACTCAACGCCTCAACCACTGCGGCTCCTGGAAGTGGAAAAGAAACAATCACCAAAACCCCTTCTAAGCTCTGTGAATCTTCAGAAAATCAGCAAACGTTCATCCCTTCGGATTTTCTATCCTAGGCTGACAGCGATGGGTTTTGTCACTCTTTTGTAGGACATTGCAAGTAGATGTTTTGCAGAATAGCACCACAATGCCATCTGATTAATCAGGACCTGGATGTTTTCGGTCTTTGAATGTCAGTGTTGTGCTGCAGAACTTTGTTGTTGCCAGTTTCTAATACTTATCTTCCCAGTCCCCTGTATCACTTGTCGAAAATGTTTAATTTGTGTCTTGTAATCCTTTCACTGTCTGCTAATGAGGATAGTGTTTCCATGTTTTATCTAAATTATCTTGACCTTGCATACCTCAAGCCTCAAGCTAATTTCACGAGAAACCCTCTCCAGTTCAAAAGCCAACTGTTAATGATGGCTCTGTTCCTTGTCACGTGTCCAATTTCAGATCGATGTTGTTAATGTCCCTTATACTCCTTCAGATCCAGGTTTCGCTCACAGGGCTAGAACAGAACTGTCACCAAATACATTGACCAATCTACGTTCATCCTATCGATTGTATTAGCATCATCAACACTTCTCATCAAAATAACTCGAGAGACTTTCATCACAATTTTCTGTGAACAGTTCTACATTAGCTTTGCTGAATGAACCCCAAATTTCTTGAAGTGGCTCCTTATTTTCGGCCCTGATTATTAATCTCTCTCCGCATGGGAATGGATCCTTCCCAGCCGCTCTATCTCTCATCAATGTGTGTAGTTCAATTCGATCTCCCATCAGCCTCCTCTGTCCTGATCAAATCCAGGGGAACAGGAAACGTTGGGGCTATGGCGCGGACAGGACAAGCCCAATACTCACCTTTCCTGTTAGAACTATTCCATGAGAAAGTTTAGACCACAACTTTGGGCGTGTAGTTGTGGCCGAACACTTAAGGTGTTGGCGTAGAGATCCTTTGGGGCTCCCCGCCCAGGGTGGTAACCTGCTGGCTATGCTTTCTTCGCTGGCGATTTTAAATAACTTCCTGTTGGTTGCATTATCGCTCAAACTTCACAAAACCCGTCTCAATAAAGACCCGTTTTCTCATGTCTGGGAATTGATTGCCATGCAGGAAACTCGGGTTCTGAACAAACAACGTATCAGACTCACAACGTCAGCTCTGTTTACCTTTCCACAGATACTGCTCGACCCGTTGGCTTTCTGCAGTATTCTCTGAGTTTATTAGGCACAAGTGCTGCTTTTCATTCAAGAACTTCAATCCCTGTCCTCTGGTAACTGACTCTGGTCAGTGGCAATTGGTTCTTCTGATCATTAATCTGCCCATTCCCACCGCTTCTTCTACCATCATTACCAACAGCCCCAGGAAATCTCCAGTTATCCTTGTTTGCTCCAAAGCGAACATTCTCAACCTTGGGAATGTCTCCCCAGAATGGAAATTCCTCATCCCTGGACATGAGGCATTTCGTACAATTGGGAAGAGATTTTGGCAAAATATTGTCAGTTAGGAAATGGAAAAATGTTCAAATGTTCATGAAGCAAAACAGAAATCCCAGTCTCCAGCTTTGTGAACCTTTAAAAACACTTTGGCAAGCGGATTTAGAGGAGAATGAAAGATGACCTGTCCGACAGTCCAGACATGGTCCCCTTGTTGAAGAGGCCGGGAGGTTGATTCTGATGTTCTCGGCACACGAACTGATCTGAGACATTGAAAGAATTGTCGTTCCTGCACATCAGGAATTCAAACCCCTCCTCGCCTCCGAGCCAATGAGAGAACTCGGGAACAGGCAAAACACTGAAAGGCTCGAAGGGCGACGGCCCCGGAGTAATAAAGCTAGTTCCTCGTGATATGGATGTGTCTGCAGACAGCCCCCGGTATCTCCAGAATACATCTCCCAGGCTTGATTATGGAAAGGTTAAACTGATAGACGACAATTGTAATTCTAGGCGGGGAGGCTGAATTATAAAATCACTAAGCGATGGTGCCGCCCGCGTCTGCGCCTGTCTCTGTGGCGCAATTGGTCCGCGCGTTCGGCTGTTGACCAAAAGGTTGGTGGTTTGAGCCCACCCAGGGGCGGGGTGTTCGCTGTTCTCCTTTGGCTTCGATGCTGTGCGCTTTTAATGGGGTCAGGAAAATGTTCCCCAAACGGAAATCTTCTCCAAAAGGGGTTTCGAATTGACTTCATGTCTAACCTAAGGGACTGCGTATGCTGAGAAGACGAGACCCAAACAGAAAATCAACAGGTTTGACAGTACCTGTCGGAGAAAACCAAATTTTGAAATGTTGTCTCTGATTCTCTTTCCACAGATGTTGCCTGCCCTGCTGAGTTCCTCCTGCAATTTCTCACTGAAAGTTCATTTCATCTTTTCGGGAGAAACACCTAAATATCTGCAAACACCATATGCCGATATTTAACCCTTTCGAATCACTGTCAAGTGATTGGAATCAAACAAACTCTGCGATGATTCACTCTTTCTCAGCTCCACAGGCAGACAGACCTGGGAAGTCAAACTGTCAGTGTGGTACTGAATCGTGGGCCGAGTGGTTAATGCGATGGACTTGAAATCCATTGCGGTTTCCCCACGCAGGTGTGAACCCTGCCGAGAACAAAATGAGAAATGTCGTCGAAAAGAAAGGGAGTTTGCTCCCCCGCTTCTTCTTTAAGATTCAAATCAGTGGAGGGGGAAAAATATTTCACTCAAATTGGAACTGGTGGGAATCTGCAACCCACTGCCTGTTCGGGTGGAACAAGCAGATACCCTCAGAGCTTCTTTGGAGACTATGAGCAAAGTGTTTGGAAATGAGACTGGAAGAGTGAGGGGCTTGAAATAGAGTTCGAAATAAAGCAGGCACCTGAGGACAAGGGTGTTTCCTTTGCCAGTGAAAGGTACTGCTTCACAAAGTTGGGCCTGTGGAAGGGAATCAGTGACGGTGATTATCTTTGGTTGTTCACTTTCTGAATGAACCCATTGCTGCGCATGTCCGTGTTAACGTCAGAGCATGGTGGCGTTAGGGACTCTCATGACCATGGGGCAATGGATGACGTATCTGACTCCACCTACTTGTTTCAAATGCAGCTCACAGCTTCTTCACACATCCCAATTAATCTTTCAAATTTTCCTGAAACCGGCGTATGGGTACAATTCCTAATCTGCAGGAATGAGAATCTTTTCACTGTCTCGTATCAGTAAATGTCCCTGAGAACATCAGAGTCAAGTCACAGCGCTGTCAGAGGAGGGGAAGCTGAAAGACCCTACACACTGCTCACGGGCACATTTCACTTTCCCAACACAGAGCGTTGATTTTAAATGGCTGTGCAGTCAGTACCGATTCGTTTTGGCTGAAAAAAATCTTCCTTATCTCATCCCAGCATTTCTTTCCACAGAGACCTGTGTGGCAGAGTTCATGTATATATTTCCTTGTAAGGTATTTTATAAATAACAAACTTTTCTGGTTGTTTGTATCGGGTATTTCAGGTTCATTAGCCGCTGTTTAAATGTGTTGGTAAATTTGTGGGCGACCATGCTGCTGAGAGGTTTGAGTTGTCTGGACATCATTTCCCAGATGTCTTCAATGTAAAGAAATGCGGCTAGGGTTTCTGCAGACGTTGTGTCTACTTGTGTCAGTTTGTTGATGTGAAATTGGCACACTGGGTTTATTGGGTAGGCAAAAGTGAGGACTGCAGATGCTGGAAACCAGAGTTTAGATCAGAGTGGTGCTGGAAAAGCACAACAGGTCAGACAGCTTCCGAGGAGCAGGAAAATCGACGTTTCGGGCAAAAGCCCTTCATCAGGAATAGAGGCAGGACCCCTCCTCCTCCCCCAGGGTGGAGCGATAAATTGGGGGTGGGGTGTGCTGGGCCGAAGGTAGCAAAACGTACAATAGGTGAATGGGGGTGGGGATGGAGGTGACAGATCAGAGAGGAGGGTGGAGCGGATAGGTGGGGAGGGAGATTGGCAGGTACGACAGGTCATGAGAACAGCGCTCAGCTGGAAGGTTGGAACTGAGGCAAGGCGGAGGGAGGGGAAATGAGGAAACTGATGAAGTCCACATTGATGGCCTGGGGTTGAATTTACCCAAAGCGGAAGATGAGACGTTCATCCTCCAGGCATCGGGTGGGGAGGGAGCGGCGATGGAGGAGGCCCAGGACCTGCATGTCCTCGGCAGAGTGGGAGGGGGTGTTGAAATGTTGGGCCATAGGGCGATGGGGTTGATTGGTGCGGGTGTCCTGGAGATTTTCCCTCAAGCGCTGTGACATGACTCTGCGAGGAGTCTCCAGTCTCCCCAATGTAGAGGAGACCGCATCGGGAGCAATGGTTACAAGAAATGACATTGTTGGATACACAGGTGAAAGCCTTCGACCTCACAAGGCCCGGATTCGATTTCCGGGCAGGGAAGAAATTTTCAGTAGATCTATCAAGGCAGGGCTGCATCTAGTGGTTAGGATTCGGTGCTCTCACCGCTGCGGTCTGGGTTTGATTCCCAGTCTGGGAAGCTATTTTCAGGGGGTCTATAGGCTACCCGTTTTTCTTAAATGCTCACTACAGTTTTTTTTTGTTCTTCGGAGTTTCTGGGTGCTGCAGTGTGTAGTGGCTCGTTGAAATAGTGTCCTGATTCAGATTTGTTTGTATGTGTAGAGATGATTGCTTCTGCAGTTAAGTTCTTGGTTCGTGTGCATTGTTTTCCGGTGGACGCTGTTTTGAATTTACCATTGACTGTTCGCTCTCCTGTGACATCTCGAAATGGCACTTTGTTGTTGTTCTCCTCTTTTGTGAATTTTATGCCAGTAAGGATATTGTTGATGGTGTTGTAGGTTTCCTCTAATTCGTTTCATTTTTTGATGACAAATGTGTCATCGCGGTAGCGGACTCAAAGTTTGGGGTGGATCGTTGGAAGGGCTATTTGTTCGAGTCTCTGCATTATTGCTTCTGCTCGGAATCCTGATGCTGCTGGTGGTATCATGGGTATTTCGTTGATTTGTTTGTAGGGTTGTTACTGAATATGAAGTTGGTGGTAAAGCACAGCTCCACGAGGTGGACAGTGTTATCTTTGCTGATGAAGTTGGTGCTGTGTTTGTGTCTTTGGTTCTTCGAGTAGTGTCTTCAGTTTTCTTTGGCCACGTTGATGTTAATGGATGTGAACAGGGCTGTTCTGTCAAAGGGCAACATTATTCCATCCTCTTCTATCTTCGTGTCTTTGGTGTTCAGGAATTCTTGGTAGGAGTAAATGGAGTGGAGTGAATCTTCGACTTGCTGTTTTAGTCCTCAGTGGAGGCCTTTGACAAGTCTGTATATTGGTGTTCCAAGTCGTGAGAATATGGTCTGAGGGGTTGGGGGGTGGGGTGGTGGTGGTGCTCCTGGTTTGAAGGGGAGGAGAACAACAAGGTGCCTTTCCAAGATGTCACAGTAGAGCGAACAGTCAATGGGGAACTTCAAACTAGCATCTATAGGTGAACAACACACACAAACCAAATACTAAACCACAGAGGCAATCATCCCAACACCCACAAACGAAGCTGCATCAGGACATTATTTCAACGAGCCACTACACACTGCAGCACAGAGAAACTACGAAGAGCACAAGAGAAATACGGATATAGTGTATTGAAGGAGAACGGGTCCCCAATAAACCCCCTCCGCCGATTTCTCATTAATGCTTTCAAGCTGACTCTCAAAAATTCGGTTTATACCTCCATTCTTTCCTGTTTGTTTTGTTTGGGTTTTGAAAGCTTTCGCAATCCTCTGACTGAGTATTGGAGTTGGGAAGTTATGTTGTGGCTGTACAGGACAATTTTTAGACCACTTTTGGAATATTGTGTGCAATTCTGGTCTCCCTGCTAGCAGAAGGATATTGTGAAATTTGAGAGGGTTCTGAACCACGAATGGGTCCATAGAGATGAAGAGGCCCTTCTGCTGCCCTGAGTGTGGGAAGGCCTTCAGTGATTCCTCTGCCCTGCGGACGCACCAGTTGGTCCACACCGGGGAAGGCTGTTCTCCGGCCCCAAGTGCGAGATGGCCTTCAGCGGTTCTTCCCACCTGCTGAGACACCAATGGGTCCATATTGAGGAGAAGCCGTTCTTCTGCCCCGATTGCAGGAAGGGCTTTGCTCTTTCTTCCGACCTGCTGGCCCATTGGTGGGTCCACATGGGGGAGAGGTCGTTCAGTTGCCTAAGTGCAGGAAGGCCTTCATCAATTCCTCAGCTCTGCTGATGCACCAGTCCGTCCACACCGGGGAGAAGCCGTTCTCCTGCTCCTCCACACTGCTGAATCACCAGCTGGTCCACATGGGGGGATGGAAGGGGCGGAGGGGGGAGGCCTTTCGGCTGCCCTGAGTGCGGGAAGTCCTTCAGCAATTCCTCCGCCCTGCTGAAGCACCAGTGTGTCCACACCGGAAGAGGCGCTTCAGCTGGCCCGAGTGTGGGAAGAGGTTCATGTTTTCTTGCAACTTGCGGAAGCACCAGCGGGGGCACCAACGCTCCCAGCAATCAGATCCCACCGGTGACGCTGCCTTTAGTCACCCCCAAGGACTGAACCTCCTGCCAGTTCTGACAGTGGGTGCAGTGGTAGAGTAGGTGGGCTGTTTTTGTTTTCTGCTGGACTGCAATTGCCTCCCCCACCCCCCGAAACCACAACCTCATGGTGGCTCAGGGTTAGCACTGCTGCCTCATGGCACCAGGAACCCAGGAATACTTCTACCCTTGGAGGTCTGTGTGCAATTTATGTAGGTAAGGAAAATGGATCTGAGTAGGTTGCCATTCGGAGAATCAGTGCAGATGTGTTGGGCTGAAGGACCTGTTTCCACTCTGGAGGAGTTCAACCATCATGTGAGCTTTGTTTTCATTGGAAGCTGCTGCTCATTGAGCCAGGGACTGCACATTGCCAAATGAAATGATCCAGAGAAACCTAAGACCGCAAGACCATCGGAGCAGAAGTTCGGCCATTCGGCCCGTCGAGTCGACTCTGCCATTCGTTAGTGACAAAGTAGTGCAGATGAGACTAGCTACAGTGTGGAACCAGGCCATTTGTCCCAACAAGTCCACATCGACCCTCCGAAGAGTAACCCATCCAGACCCATTTCCCTCTGACAAATATACCTAACCCTATGGGCAATTAAGCATGACCAATCGACATGACCTGAACATCTTTGGACGATGGAAGAAAACAGGATCGCCCAGTGAAAACCCACGCAGACACTGCGACAATGTGCAAACTCCTAACAGACAGTCAGCCAAGGCTGGAATCAATCCTGGGTCCTTGGCGCTGTGACGCTGCAGTGGTAAACACTGAGCCACTACATATTGGAACCCGAAGTAGGCAAGCAGGAGGCTGGGAGAATACAGCAAGCCAGGCAGCACCAGGATGTGGAGAAGTCAGCGTTTTGGGTATTAACCCTTCTTCAGAACTGAAACGTTGACTTCTCCATGAGAAACGATTTACAGGAATGTAACTGGGGGTTGGAGGGTTTGAGCTACAGGGAGAGGCTGAATAGGCTGGGACTGTTTTCACTGGACCATCGGAGGCAGAGGAGTGACTTAATAGAGGTTACAAAATCATGAGGGGCATGGACAGGGTTATAGACAAGGTCTTTTCCCTGGGATGGGGGAGTCCAGAACTAGAGGGCATAGGTTTAGGGTGAGAGGCGAAATATATTAAAGGGACAACTTCTTCATTCAGAGGGTGGTACACATATGAAATAAGGTGCCAGAGTATATGGGTCAGGTGCTGTCAAATGGGACTAGATTAATATAGGATATCAGGTCAGCATGGACAAGTTGGACCGAAGGGTCTGTTTCCATGCTGTATGTGTCTCTGACTACTGGTCCTGATGTAAGTTTTAAATAGAGTCCAAGTACCTTTGAATAGTTCAATCTTGTTGAGCTCACCTCCTGAAAAGTTTCAGATGAATCCCTCTGAGCGATACTGTTTAAACATGCTGAGTTGGGCAAAGTATCCCATCAAGTTCAACACAAACCCAGAGTTGAAGAAGTCAGAAGTCAGAACACCAAGGGGACCAAAACTGATCACAATATTCCAGGTGCAGCCTCATCAACGTCCTGTATTCCTGCAACATAACTTGCCAACTTCTCTACTCAATTCCCGAAGTGATGAAGGTTAGTGTGCTGAAACCTTTCTTCACTGCCTTTTGTACCGATGTAATCAGAGATATAGAACCTACTTTAAACTGATCCACTATCCTGCTTCTGAGAGCACAGTGACTAATAGGGAAGGCAGAAGGGAGAGTGGCCTTTAAATGGAGTATAAAAGTAGGGAGGTTATAGTGGAGGTTTTGATTGAAAGTGCAGTGAAGATTCCACCAGCTGACAGTGGATCTGAATCACACGTAGATCAGACTAGTTTCGGACAGCAGGAAACCAGATAAGTTTTTACAACAAACCACAACGATTTCATCATTAGACTCTTAATTCCAGATTTATATTGAATTCAGATTCCACCGTCTGCCGTGGCAGGTTGTGAATCCAAGTCCCCGGAACATTACCTGGGTGAATAGTCTGGTGACAATAAAGTCGGCCATCGCCTCCCCTGAACACATTGGCATATTGTGTTTGGAGGTAATAAAGGAGCAAGAGGTATTAGCAGCTGCTAAGTTGTTGATATTACACAAGGGAACATCAGCACTCTCAGTAATGGCACACACTGAAGTCAGTGTCCTGTATCAGAGGTAAGGGCTCGGGAACCATAAGAAATAGGAACAGGAATATGCCATTCAGCCCCTTGAGCCTGCTTCTCCATTCAGTAGGATTCTGGGTGATCTGGCATTCCCCACATTCACTTTCCTGCCCTTTTCCTGCAACTGTTCATCCCCCGACTCTTCACGAATCTATCGATCCTAGTTTTAAAGTGACATGAAGGCTGTCAACAGAGTTACTGGGGTGGGGACGGGGGTGGGGGGACGGGGGCTCAGGTCGAACTTGGGGACTAAAACAATGGCTTCACACTTCACAATATTTAACTAAGGGAATGTCTACGGTTATCCAATGCTGGAAATTGGGCAGGCATTCAGATGAAATTATTTGTAAATTATGAATGATAGAGGAGTCGGGAGAGAAGTGGTGTTCAGGCACAGTTGGATATTATCAGTATAGATGCCAACACCAGCAGCTACGTTAAAACAAATCAGAATGGAAGACGGTAAAACCAGACCCTCCCAGAGGATAGAGTGATGCTGGAGAGGGTCAGTACTGTCATTAACTCTGATCAAGGCTGTCCGCAGGTCGATGAGGGAATGTTTATCGCTATCACCGTTTCAAAGGATGTCAAATATGACCTTGATAAGAACTGTTTCAGGGGTGGAAACCAGACTCGAGGGCTTTAAACACAGAATTCTGGAAAAGATGGGAATGGCTAATTCAACAATGATACATCCAAACCTACACTTCCATTGGTGCGATAATAATACAAGTGTTTTGGTTTTTATTTCGAAGATTCTCAGCAACACTGAGTAAGAACCAACAAAATTAACACAAGAAATACTGCAATTGCTACAATGTGCCTGCTCCCAATAGGGGGCCATCTGGTGTGAAATTAACTGTCTACAAGGGGCAATATTGGAAAGGAATGACCCAGTTCATAGCTATAAGAGGGGAGACACAGACTGCTTGATACAAACATATAAGGGGTGGGAGTAGGCCAACCGGCACTTTGAGCTTGCTGCAACATTCAATAAGATCATGGCTGATCTGAATTCAACCTCAACTCTACATTCCAACACATCCCCGACAATCTTTCATCCACTTGGTTATCAAGAACCTATCTACCTCTGCCTTAATGATCTTGAATCCACTGCCTTTTGAAGAAGACACACAACCCTCAGAAAGAAAAGAAATAATCCTCATTTTTGTCTTCTACATTTAAAATATGACCCTGTACTTTCAGATATTAAGATAGGGACACAAGCAGCAATCAAATAATACCTGTGGTACAGTGAACTATGTCACAGTGCTTCAAATGAACATAATGAGAATTCCTTTAAAAATCACAAGACCGGAGCACAGATTAGGACAGGTGACCAAAGATTAGGTCAAAGGTACAGGTTTAGGGCAATCTTTTAAACAGGTTCAATTTCCCAAACATCAGAGGACAAAGACGTGCACAGCAAACACAAAATAGCAAAGAATGGGAAACAACAGTGTAGTCATAATGTCACAGGATGAACACAGCAAGAGGTGAGATGTGAATAATTCAAATCATAAATGGGGAACACAAAGTTAGTCTCAGTATGGTATCGATGGCACTGACGACAATTGTCATAAATCCCATGTTCACCAATGTCCTTTCAGGAGGGAAACTGCCATCCTTGCATGGTCAGTCTTACATGTGACTCCAGACCCATAGCAATGTGGTTGACTCTTAAACTGCCCTCTGAATTGGCACAAGCAAGACACCTTGCAATTCGGGATGGATAACAAACATCAACCTTATGAAAGTGTCATAACAGAAATTGCTGGAGAAACTCAGCCAGTCTGGCAACACCGGTGGAGAGAGAGAGAAAGAAACAAAGACAATATCCTGGCCTGAGTCCAGAACAGTTGTGAAGAAGGGTCACAGCACTTGAAATGCTAACTCTGCTTCTCTATCCACATGTGCTGCCAGTCCTATTGAGTTTCTCCAGCATTTGATGCACTTTTGTTTTTCAGATCTCCAGCATCTGCAGTTCTTCATTACATTGACTTAGGGAAGCTCAAATCCCATAAAAGGGAAGAGCAGAAGGGTTGGAATTACTCAGCAAGTCTGGCACCAGCTATGGAGATAAAAACAGTTCATACTTCGGGTCATTGAATGATCTTACATCAGGGACAAACTTTTGGGGAAGCTGCAAGAGTAAAAGGCACTGGTGTAACTTCAACATCTGGGAGAACTCTCTCAGCCTTGGGGGTCAGGCTGACTCAGCATTCTGGTCCTGCTCATTACCTGTTAACTTCTCCATTTGTTGTTCTTGTTATATTTCTACATGGTTGACACAATCCTATGTTTTAAAATGAAATTCTAGCAGACAGGAATTTTCCATGTAAGTAATCATACATTAGAGGGTTTGGAACGTGAATGTAACATTTAAACATAAAGTATTTATTCATGCATGGGGTGTGGGCATCCCTGGCAATGCTAGCATTTATCCCATCCTTAACCACCCTGTGGTTGGTTGGAAAAGTGAATGAAGGTGTCTGAGATTGTCTTGATCAGCACAGCAATCTCAAAGATGGGTGTGCTCAGGTAGAAGTACCCTCCACTCCCACAGCCAAGTCTGCATTCACTTCAATTATAGATGCCATCTAAACCTCCCAGGACAAGGACAGCATGGGATGACAATCAGAATAAAGCTTCCTCTACTCTTAAATTTCAAGTGAAGCTACCTCAACACTGTCCCCAACAAACACTGCCAAGACAGAAACTGCATTGGGTTAGATACAGAGTAAAACTTCCTCTACACTTCCCCATTCATACAGTCCCAGGAGAAGGACAGCAAAGGGTTAAATAAACAGTCGACCTTCTTCCATTCTGACTGACACTTAGTACGTCCTACACAATCCTCAAGGAAAATTCAGAACTGAAGTATTATCTGGTACTGAATTCACACATCCTAATGGGAATGACAGCAACAGAAAATCATGTGGTGAAACACAGATAAAACACACAAAATGTACAACAAAACTAGACTGTTATTGGGATCAAAGACATTTAAATGACAGGAGACATAGTCCCTGCAGTGATCCGAATGTGAGCTGAACAAAATTCACACTTGAACAATATTCTCTGGGAATGCAATGTCCACCTCACTGCTGTGTATTCAGTTCCTCTGCTCTCGTTCAGGGCTGAGTTGCAGCTGACCACATTGTGGCGTGGGGGTCAAGAGGTTAGACAGTTAAGATCAACTTGGATTGAGGGCATCCTTTGTCATGCCAGTGAGGTCGAGGGTCGCTCATTTACTCAACTTATAAGCGGGGACAAGGGGATGTCAGGCTGGGCTTGTATCAGTTTGAGTTTAGAAGAAACAGATGATCCGATGGAGCTGTATAACATCTGGAGAGGACTTAATGTAAATGTAATGTCAACTCAATTCTAGCCAGAGACTAGTCTCTCATTTAAGATAGGAAAGTTTTGTTTTTCTCACAAGTGTTCTCGAGTCTTTGAAATTCACTTCTTTAAAGACCAGCATGTGGTGGTGGCGCGGTGGTTAGCACTGCTGCCTCACGGCATCAGTGACCTGGATTTGATCCCACCTTCGGGCCGACTGTCTGTGTGGTGTTTGCACATTCTCCCCTTGTGTCTGCGTGGGTTTCCTCTGGTGCTCTGGCCTCCTTCACAGTCCAAAGGACGTGCAGTTGAGGGTAGACTGACCATGGGAGATGCAGGGTTACAGGGATTGGGTAACGAACTGGGTCTGGGTAGGATGGTCAGTCAATGTTGACTCGATGGCCTGAATGGCCTACTTGCATGCAATTGACCTATATCAATCAACAGAATACACTTGTTTTCTGGTGACCGACATCAAATTACATTCGTGGTTTTGGTTATTTCATCTTTTACCTTATCGTATTCAACCAACTGCAGCATCTAGAAACTTGCTTAATTACAATATCGAATATCTGCAGAGTACTTTTTCTTTTTGTCACGACCATTATCTTGAACTCTGACGTGTGACCTCTTCATTGCTGTCAAAGTTCCTTATTTGTCCCTACATAGTCATGATTTTACTTTGTCGAATGTCTTCCTGGCTTTTGCAGTTAAGACCCTATATTCTGCCCTCGTCAACATTTCCCCTTACAATTCTCTACTAAGGATTTCATGAAAAACCTCAGAGTGTGGTGAGACTGCGGAACTCACTACCATAGTGAATAGTTGGGGTGGAAGACACTACAACTAAGGGTAATCAACCCAATACAAATGACTGTCACTGCCACTAGATTCACAACACAGTGAAATTAAAACATGCAATATCCCTCAATTTCTCAACTGTTCTGAACCAGACTTGATGAGGAACAGATGTTGCACATCAACATTATAATTTAAACAAAAACCAACAAGTATAAATATGGCAAATTTTCTAGGGCAAAGTTAAAGAAGATAATCTAATTAATAGCAATGATTCAAACCCTTTGATCAAGTACCCCACCATCTCAGAGACTGAAACTTAAGTGGAAAATTAAGAAAAAAAATTTTTTAACTTACCAATTCAAGCAAACAGTTTCCAACAATGTATTGCCAAACCTTTGTGCAATCGTTGGACTATGACTGTTTCACAGACACGTAACTGTAAATCTAATTTAAAAGTCACTACTGAATGTGAATAGACACCCCAAAGTATTCAGCCATTTTTTTACAGGCTGGGACTCATTCCCAGAAAGAGCCAACAATTCTTTAACTGGACAGTAGAATCTCGAGAGAACAGCTCCTGGGCTCAACAAGCAGCAACGCCCAATGGAATCAGTTGGCGGCGGGGCTAGGTGGGGCAAGGGCATAAAACAAAAAAGCCCACTGACTCTCCCACTTCACACACACTGTCAGAAATCACAGGGGCTCAGTACTGGGAGTTACCCACAGCAGTTCCATCAAGAGAACCACACTTGATGAACAGATCTTGCACACCAGAATTATAATTTAAACAAAAACAAACAATTACGAATACCACAAATTTACTCAGGCAAAGTTAAACAAGATAATCCAGTTAATAGCAATGATTTAATCCCTTTGATCAAGTCCTCCACCATCTCAGAGGCAGAAACTTGAAGGGTAAATTAAGGAAGAGAATTTTTAAAATTATCAATTCAAGCAAACAGTTTCCAACAATGGCTTGCCAAGCCGTTGGGCAATCCTTCAATGATGAGTTCTTCACAGGCACATAACCATAAATTTAATTTCTAAGTCACTGATGAATGCGAATGGACACCCTGGAGTATTCAGCTATTTCTTACAGACTGGAGCTCGTTCCTAGTCAGAATCAATAATTGTTTAACTGGACAAAAAAAACTGAAGAGAACAGCGCCTGGTCTCAATGAGCAGCAGCTCCCACTGGAAGCAAAGTTGCAGGGGTGGGGGAGCACGACAGCATAAAACAAAAAAATCCGACTGACTCTCCCATTATAAGCACTGTCAGAATGTGCAGGGTTTCAGTCCTCGCAGTGACCCACAGCAGTTTCACCAGCAGAATCAGATTGTTGGGAGCACTGGTGTGTCCGCTGGTGCTTCTGCAAGGTGCAGAATGATGAGAACCTCCGCTTCCACTCGGGGCAGGTGAACGGCCTCTCCCCGGTATGGCCCCACCTGTGCCTCAGCAGGTGGAAGGAATTGCTGAAGACCTTCCCCCACTCTGGGCAGGGGAAGGGCCTCTCCCCCGTATGGACCCGAAGGTGGGATGCCTGGCTAAAGCCCTTCCCACATTTGAGGCAGGAGAACGGGCTCTCCCCGGTGTGGACCCGCTGGTGGTTCAGCAGGGCAGAGGTATCGTTGTAGGCCTTCCCGTACTTGGAGCAGCTGAAGGGCTTCTCTAATATGTGGACCCGGCGGTGGGTCAGTCGGAAGGAGGAATAGCTGAAGGCCTTCCCGCATTCGGGGCAGGAGAATGGCCTCTCGCCTGTGTGGACCCCCTGGTGCCTCTGCAGTACAGAGGAATTGCTGAAGGTCTTCCCGCACTCAGGGCAGGAGAACAGTCTCACCCCGGTGTTACTGCGCCCATGAGTCTCCAGGTCAGATGGGAAACGGAAGCCTTTCCCACAGTTCCCACATATTCATGGTTTCTCCACGGGACGGGATTCCTTGGGTTTCTCCATGACCGAAGCTTCAGCTGCACACAAACGCGAATACAGCACCTCTCTGCCGTGAATTCCTCTTCCCAGTCCGTATAACTTTTACTGGCTCCACAATCAGAGTGCTGCAACAGTCAGGTCTCTCTTCCAGTCTCACTGATGCTGAAAACGTACTGAAAGAGGAAGCAAAAAGCTTGGTTCCTTCTCACAGAATCATAGTCGAAAATTGTTATCATCCCGATGGATTCAGTGACTGCCAGACATTGACGTGAAATTGAGGACTGCAAATGCTGGAGAGTCAGAGTCAAACCACAGCAGATCAGGCAGCATCTGAGGAGCAGCAGAGTCAATGTTTCAGGCAAAGCTCTTCATCTATGAATATTGAAACTTCCGTCTTCAGATCTTCAAATAATCTGTAAAAAGAGATTACAAAAGTCATTACTGTCAGTCCAGGTTAGAAATTCCGAACAAGCAATTCTACTTTCTGCAGAACATTCTTTTCTTTTTCGACAAAATTGAAAGCACCATCCCACCCCTTCTCACCCCTCTATTCTCACTCCGCTCAAACTAATCCTCCTGACGGTCCTGATACAGGATCTTACAGAGACCGAAAACTGAAAACATCAAGATAGACAGCTCTGAATTTTGGATCCTCCACCTGAGAGTTAGTATCTTTCACGACATCGAGGAGTGAGTAAGTCTGATTTTGGGAACCAAACAAAGTGGCAATTCAGGATGAACCTTCAATGCAGCTTCTTGAGAAACAACCAGACACGAAATGGTTAACATCTGGGGAGGTGGAAGTGGGGAGATGGAGGAAATGAGATATCAAGGCATTGGCACCGACACCAGACAGAAACTGAACACATAGGCAGGGCAAACATTACAGGCAAGCCAGAGTCACACAGATACACAGCACAGAAACAGGTCCTTCAGTCCAACTCATCCATGCCGACCAGATAGCCTAAATTAATCTCGTCTCATTTACCAGCACTTGGCCATATCCCTCTGAACTCTTCCTATTCATATACACATCCAGATGCCTTTTAAATGTTATAATTGGACCTACATCCACCACTTCCTCCGGCAGATCATTCCTTACACTTGCCTCCCTCACCCCAAACATAATATCGTCCTGTTCTGGACTTTTCCCATCACAGGGAAATGACCTTGTCTATTTATCCTATCCATGCCTCTCATGATTCTGTAAACGTCTGTAAGATTACCCCTCAGCCTCTGGTATACCGGGGAAAACAACTCAAGCAATGCACTGCATTTACTTTTAGCTTCACACTCACGGAACCTTACTCCCGTGTAAAACATTGTTTCCCTCCCCCACACTGTCCATGGGAAAAGCCAAGAGTGCTGAGACTTTGGAGTTGGGGGAATGCCACGTAGAATTCCTGCAATGTGGAAACACGCCATTCAGCCCAACAAGTCCACATCGACCATCCAATGCGTAACCCATGTTGACACATTCCCCTATCCCATGCCACGACACTTACTGCACACTATGGGCCCATTTAGTATGGCCACTTCTCCCGAAACTGCACATCTTTAGATGTTGGGAGGAATCCAGACCACCCGGAGGATACCCAGCAGACACGGCAGGGAGAATGTGCAAACTCCACACAGACAGTCGTCCCAAGGCTGGAATCGAAAGCCGTTCCCTGTCGCTGTAAGGCAGCAGAGCGAACCACTGATCCATCGTGCTGCCCATGTGTGCAGAAAGAGGTGGGGGCTGGGAACTTTGTTAATTGTACTACGCAGTGGATTGTTGAGTAAGGTTAAATCTCACGGGATCCAGGGAGAGCTAACCAACTGGGTACAAAATTTATAAGCGCGTTGTTGTAGATGCTGGAATCCTTCCTGAAAACAACAAATGCTGGAGATCACAGTGGGTCAGGCAGCGCTGTACTACTCTCTGACTGGATAGTGTGGGCGTGGAGATGATGTTTCCACTAGGAGAAGGGTTGAGGATGCCAAGTCATTGAGGGCATTTAAGACAGAGATAGGTTCTTGATTAGTAAGGGGTCAAGGGTTATGAGGAGAAGGCAGCAGAATGGGATGGAGAAATATATCAGCCATGATCGACTGGTGGAGCAGACTCGATGAGCCAAATGGCTTCATCCTGCTCCTGTGTATTATGGTCTTAGAGCTGGGCAGATGACTTAAGGGGTTCTCACAAACTATTTCAGAATCCTGAAGAGGAGTTGTTGGACTCGAAAGTTTAACTCTGCTTTCTCTCCACAGATGCTTCCAGTCCTGCTGAGATTTTCCCGTGTTCTCAGTTTTTGTTTCAGATTCCCAGCATCCACAGTTCTTTGTCTTATTTATCAAATTCATTTCTAGCCCTTCCCAAGTGTCTGGAACTTCATCTCCCTGATCTACAAACTGTTCACTTACCCTAGAAATGAACACTCCCTCCTTCTCAGAGTAGATCACTTTGTTGCAAAATGATTGTCCAATTCTGTGACCAAAATAATTGCATTCGTAATTACTTACACCAGGGTCTCTCAATATCTCAGCCAGAACAGTATGATCCTCTATCACTCACACACTTTATCAAGCACGCACACACTCACACATACTCTCATGCATGCACACTTACATATAAGGCTTTGGTGTGATTTGTATTTGCAGATACATTGTGCGCTTTTTGAGCCAAATACAATCTACAGGCAGTCAATCCATGTGAGATTTTATAAATTCCTAATCAAGATTGGGATACAGACCTTAAGTTGTCTCGAGAATGTGTCTTCAAACAAGTTCTGGGATTTACATATTAATGAACCAAAACCTGCATCCCATTCTAAAAGATGAAAGACTTCACAACAATCTAGGTTTGTTCTATATCATCATTTCTGTTGCATAAAACTGCGATCTTTTGCTATAGTTTCTCCAATGATCCTGCTCCACAAACACCTGATGAAGGAGCAGTGTTCCGAAAGTTAGTGCTTCCAAATCAACATGTTGGACTATAACCTGGTGTTGAATGATTTTTAAATTTGTTTCTCGTGAATACATCCCACTCTTCCAGGTGCTGCCAGTAAACCTTACAATGTGAATGAAACGATGCAATACCTGCAGAGATGAAAACTTTACAATTTCTAGCGATATTAGCTACTCATTCACTGCTCCTTCTGAAACTTAGTGCAAGAGGTTGAAAGAATTGAGCAGCTTTAAAACAAAAACCTATTGGATCTCATAGGTTTCACTGACAGTCTGAGACTGGGGTTAAGTTCAAGTAACCTTTATTGTCACCCAACTTTGTTACAGCTTCAGATCTCCCCAGCAAAAAAAGTGTGTGAAAAGAAGTGTTTTTTTTAAAAACAGCTCAAAGCTCACATACTCCTCCCAACTCCACTTGCTTTACTGTTAGTCAGCACCGAGTTGTCCCTTTATAATTGGTCCTTGGGAGAGCCTTAAGCTGAAGGAAGTATTGTCTCACTCAGCAATTTCAACCCACACACTGTATCCATTTAAGTTACTCCCACTCATTTGCCATGGAGGGGGGCAGTCAAGAGTCAACCATGCTGCTGTGGGTCTGGAGTCAGGTGTAGGCCAGACCGGACAAAGGATGCAGTTGAGATGACTGAGTGAATCATTTCCCACAATGGCAGTTTCCTTTCCTAAAAGGGAGATGAGTGAATTAGATGGCAGTTTCTCCCCCCAAAAATGGTTTCATTCTTAGATTCAGAACTCCAAATTTCTGACCGGATTCCAATCCCACCATCTGCCTTGGCGTGATTCAAACCCCGGGAATTCCCGGAACTGGGTTGATAGTCCAGTCGATAATGGCACTCAGCCGTCGCTCCTTCAATCCCCCTGCAATGGCACATGAACTCAATAGACAATAAACAATATGTACAAGAGTAGGTCATTCTGCCCTTTGAGCCTACACGACCATTCATTATAATCATGGCTGATCATTCTCAATCAGTATCCTGTTCCTGCTTTATCTGCATAACCCTTGATTCCACAATCCTTGAGAGCTCTATCCAACTCTTTCTTCAACGAATATAAAGACTGGGCCTCCACTGCCTTCTGAGGCAGAGCATTCCACACACCTACCACTCTCTGGTGAAGAAGGTTCTCCTCAACATTGTCCTAAATGGCCTACCCCTTATTTTTAAGCTGTGTCCTCTGGTTCGGGACTCACCCATCAGTGGAAACATGTTTCCTGCCTCCAGAGTGTCCAATCCTTTAATAATCTTATATGTCTCAATCAGATCCCCTCTCAGTCTTCTAAACGCAAGGGTATACAAGCCCAGTCGCTTCAATCTTTCAACATAAGATAGTCTCGCCATTCAAGGAATTGACCTCGTGAACCTACGCTGCACTCCCTCAATATTCCAGGCCACTATGCTATTGGCTTTCTTCACTACTTACTGTACCTGCATGCTTGCCTTCTTTGACTGGTGTACCAGAAAGCCCAGATCTCTTTGTACTGCCCCTTTAACTAACTTGACTCCATTTAGGTAGTAATCTGCCTTCCTGTTCTTGCCACTAAAGTGGATAACCATATATTTATCCATATTAAACTGCATCTGCCATGCATCTGTCCACTCGCCTAACCTGTCTAGGTCACCCTTTAATCTCCTAACATCCCCCTCACATTTCATCCTGCCACCCAGCTTTGTATCATCAGCAAATTTGCTAATATTACTATTAATACCATCTTCTATATCATTAATGTATATTGTAAAAAGCTGCGTTCCCAGCACTTATCCCTGCGGTACCCAACTGGTCACTGCCTGCCATTCCGAAAGGGAGCCATTTATCACTACTCTTTGTTTCCTGTCAGCCAACCAATTTTCAATCCAAGTCAGTACTTTGGCCCCAATACCATGCGCCCTAATTTTGCTCACTGTGTGGGACTGAATGAATCATTTCCTATGTGGGACTTCATCAAAGGCTTTCTGAAAGTCCAGGTAGACTATGTCCACTGGATCTCCCTTGTCCATCTTCAGAGCTACATCCTCAAAAAATTCCAGAACTCGCTGGTGGGAGGAGCGGGTGAAGCACTTTCCACACTGAGAGCAGATGAACGCCCTCTCCATGATATGGACCCTTATGTCGATTGCAGTGTAGATGTCTGACTGAACCCCTTCCCGCACACAAAGCATGTGAATGGCCTCTCCGTTGCATGGATCGGCTGGTGCCTCCACAAGTTGCCCACATGACTGCACATTTCGCAGTCTCGCACTTCGGGCAGGTGAACGGCGTCTCTCCGATGTGGATCTGCTGGTGGGTCAGCAGGGTGTAAGAATCGACAAATCCCTTCCTGCACTCAGAGCAGGTGAATGGCCTCTCCCTCATGTGAACCCACTGGTGTTTCAGGAGGTGGGATGCATCGATGAATCGCTTCCCATACAGAGAGCAGGTGAATTGCCTCTCTCTGGTGTGTACCTGCTGGTGTATCTGCAGGTGGGACGACTGAATGAATCATTTCCCACAATGGCGGCAGATGAACGGCCTCTCCCTGGTGTGAACTCGCTGGTGTGTCTGCAGTCTTCACAGCCAACTGAATCCCTTCCCGCATACTGAGCAGGAGAACGGCTTCTCCCCAGTGAGAACGCATCTGTGGGTGTCTAGCTCCAATGGGGAAGGGAGCCCTTTCCCACAGTCCCCATGTTTCCATGGTTTCCCCATGAGGGGAGCATTCTTTGTGTCGCGCTGGGTTTGACATTAAAAACAGAATGGATACATAGTCTCTCCCCACTGTGAGGGGTGAGATTTTGATCCCCCAAGCTGAGTAAATTGTTTGACGCATTTTTCACAGACAGCGTACTGAATCTCCCTCACTCGGGTGTCTCAGTATTATTCCTGCCATACCAGTATTCAAAATCTCTCATACAGACAAAAGTAAACATTTCTTCTCGAATTGAATGGCTGCTGATAGTCAGCCCCATTGATTCAAGTGGCTCTGTCAGAAAATAATGTATCATTTGTTTTCAGATTTCTTTCTGCATGTCTTCCTGCAAAAAAAAATCACAAATTGAGCGATCACTGTCAGTACTGTTAAATGAATATAACATCGGTGGCAATTCCTGTCGATCACTAGATGAGTGCTGACCATATATTATGCAGGACACGGAAAACCCTCATGCAACAAGATAGCCTTAAGTGTGTATAGAGGAAAACTTAATTTAGATCGCAATAACCTGGAACAAGCTATCGACAAAGGTGCTGGAAATGGAGCTGAATCAAGAATATGATAATGAAATGTCAAGGCTGCTTGGGAAACGAAAGCCAGTGAAGTTAATGAATGACTTCCTGCTGTCCTAGTAAATAAAAAAAGACAAGAAATATAGAACGTGACTCTATTACTGCATTAGAAGGTGAACAATTATAGCCACAAAGATTTTATAATAGCCAACAATATTAGATATACACCATATGAAGCAATATATGTCTACATTTGAAATCAATGTGCCAATCCCTTAAATACTGCTCAGTTCCAAGAGAAACTACCCTTATAATTCTGAGCATGAGGAAAGAAGTAACCTTTTCCGGGTACAAACTCTTTGGGTGCCAAACTGAGGGAATACACAAGGAAAATACCTTTGAGAGGGACAGAGAGCATCTGAGCACCTTTGGAGAGCCTGCTCCCTCCATGGAGTCACTCCAGTTGCTACAAGTGAACAGTCTCCACCTCACTCCACACCCACCCCCACCCCCACGCCTCTCTCTCTCCCCCTCCCAGGATGAGGAATGGAAAAGGGGAGACATTGTTTTGCTCCCAGATGTTGCCCAGAGGGAGGGAGTTTCTCTCTGAAATTGACAGGGCTACCTCCACATTGTGACGTCCACAATGGGGGGAGGGGGGGGGTCGCACTGCGCCTGCGCTGGCCTGCAGATGAGGCACATGGGGAGGGGAGGACACTTTTCAAACTCCTTTCGCTCTCCTCCACGTCAATGCGGTTTGAGTTCAAGCAAAGCACGGGGTTTAATTTTAGCTTTACACTCTCAGAAGACACCCACCTCTGTGAATCCAACACTTTACTCCCCCCTCCACTCCATGGAAATACCGATTTGAGAGACTCCAGAGTTGGAGTTGCTGCCATACCTGCTGTAGGGGGTTTGGTAGAAGCTGTTTATTTTAATGAACCATTTCAATTCAACTTCATCCTTGCCATTCAAATACTAATTTTACACAGAGAGTGGTTGATGTGTGGAATGAACCTCCTCAGGAAGCAATGGATGCGGATACAAAAAAATACATTTGTTTTAGTACATGAATAGGAAAGGTTTGGAGGGATATAGGCCAACAGCAGGCAGGAGAGACTGAATTAGTTTGAGATTATGGTTGGCATGAACTGGTTGGACCAAAAGTCCATGATCATGCTGTATGATTCGATCGTAAGTTCATAGTTCCTTGAAAGGGGAGTCGCACATAGACAGAATAGTGAAGAATGTGTTTGATATGCCTGACCTTATTGGTCAATGCACTGGGTGCAGGAGTCGTGAGGTCATGTTGCGACTGGAGTATTGCATGCAATTCTGGTACCAGTGATCCCACCCTGACACACCATAAACCAGAGACAGTGACTGCAATTGACTCTAGTACAAAATCAAATCATTAAATCGCTGCAGTGCAGAAATAAGCCATTTGGCTCATTGAATGCATTGGGTATAGGAGTTGGGAGGTCATGTTGTAGCTGTACAGGACATTGGTTCGCCCACTTTTGGATTATTGCATTCGATTCTGGTCTCCCCACTGTTGGATAGGAACAACGTTGTGAGACTTGAAACTGTGCAGAAAAGATTGACAAGGATGTCGCCAGGGTTGGAGGGTTTGTGGTATAAGGAGAGCCTGAATAGGATGGGGCTGCTTCCCTGGAGTGTCGGAGGCTGAGGGGTGATCTTATGGACATTTATAAAATCATGAGGGGCATGGATAGGGTAAATAGGCTCAAGAACGTGGTGGAAGCTGGTACAATTACAACATTTAAAGGGCATCTGGATGGGTATGTGAATAGGATAGGTTTGGAGGGATATGGGCCAAATGCTGGCAAATGGGACGCTAGATTTATATAGGACATCTTGTCAGCATGGATGTGTTGGATCAAAAAGTCTATTTCCGTGCTGTATATCTCTATGTCTATTTGATAGTCGATGCTTTATTTCTGTTGATGTAAATGTTGTTAGGGAGAGAGAATTCCTCAAGGGGGGGGGAGATGATAAGAATCCTGGGAGACCCCTAATTCTGGTTTACTATCTAATGAACACACTTTAAGCAACAAATGTGCATTTATGTCTAATTTTGTTTCATTTTTCTTGTTTTATTCCCTGCTCCGATGACTCTCTCAGTCTGGATGGTTGTCAGGCTGAGAATATTTTGGATTACGCCTTGATGAACTGAATGTTTCATTGCTCTGGAAGGTGTAAAAGGGGTTCAAAGTTTCAGCAGAAAGCCAGCTGAGCTGAGAACAGACAACATCTTACTCTGTGGGAACAGGGAGAAGAGGACAGAGAAATCAGGACCTGAAATCCGAGCTGACACCAGACTACCATGTTATCAGTGCTTTGATTAGCAGTGCCCACCCTCTACCTTTACTGAGCCTCTCACTCGAATTGAATGCCACGTAACCCCTCAAAATTCTGGATCCAATCCTTGTCATTCTGAAGCCATATCTCTGTAAGGAGTCTCAGATCATAATTATTCTCTTCAATGTGTGCAGTCAATTAATTCGCTTTTTTTTTACAATGCAGCTTATAGTTTTATTTTTTGTGATGGTGAGAATCCAGTTTTGATTGCTAATACATTTATTCTCCTTGTCCCTTTCTCTCATTCTCTGGTGTTTGGTTTCCACATCACTACATTGCTCACTGGCCTTGATTTGGACTGGCCATGCTAAATTGCCCAGTGTCCAGGGACGTGCAGGTTAGGTGGGTAGGCCATGGGAAACGCAGGGTGTCGTTTCAAAGTAATAGAAGGAGTAGCCCATTTGGCCCGCCATTCATTAAAATCATGGCGGATCGATCAATCGTCTCAGCTCCTCCTAATTGCATAAATCCCAACTACCCTTAATTCCCTTGCCACGCAAAAAAAACCATCCAACAGTGTCTTAATGAAGCTGCCTCTACTGCTTCCTTGAGCACAGAATTCCATTAATTTACCTTTAACCACATTGGTCCTGCCCTGAGTTGACTCATCAAAATGCAACAGCTCATATTTGTCTAAATTAAACTCCATCCACTTCTCCTTGGCCCATCGGCTCATCTGATCAATTATAATTTATATTAAACTTTCTTTCCTACCTTATTCCCTAAAAGCTGAAAATCTCCATCCCACACTCTCACCCTCCATTCTCACTTTGTTGAATCTAATCCCTGCTGTCCTCATCCTGAAGGGTTTGGTTCATGCTGATTAACAGGCCCACATTCAAGGGAGATCTAACTGAAACGTACAGAACGTTGAACGGTCTGGACAGAGTGGACATTGGGAAGATGTTTTCATTGGGAGGAGAAACTAATACCCATGGGCATAGCCTCAGCATAAAGGGAGAATGGAGATTAGGAGAAATTTCTTTTGCCAGAGATTGCTGAATCTATGGAATCTATTGTCACAGAAAACTGTGGAGGCCAGGTCACAGAGTATGTTCAACATTGAGATAGAGATGTACAGCACAGAAACAGACTGTTTGGTTAAACTTGTCCATGCCGACCAACTATCCCAACCCAATCGAGTCCCACCTGACAGCACACGGCCCCATATCCCTCCAAACCCTTCCTATTCACAAAACCTATCCAAATGCCTTTCAAATGTTGCAATCGTATTAGCCTTCACCACTTCATCTGGCAGATCATTCAATAAACGTACCATCCTCTGCGTGAAAAAGTTGCCCCTTAGATCTCTTTTGTATCTTTCCCCTCTAACGCGAAACCCATGCCCTCTCGTTCTGGACTCACCCAGGGAAAAGATTCTGTCTATTTATCCTATCCATGCCCCTCATGATTTTATACACGTATAGTTACGACGTTCAAAAGACATTTGGATAAGTACATGAATAGGAAAGATGGAAGGGTTATGGGCCAAACACTGGTAGGTGGGACGAGTTTAGTTTGAGAACATACTCAGCATGGACTAGTTGGATGAAGGGTCTGTTCAGTGCTGTCAGACTCTGTGACTGACCTGTACTGGTCTTAAAACCATTTTCTTACCTCCCCCCATAACCATCCACTTCTTTGTTGTTCAAAACTCAGATGAACTTCGCCTTAAATATGTTCAATGACCCCACTTCTGAACTCAATTCCTCTTCGTAATATACCACTTGCCTTGCTCATTGCCTGCTGCATCTGCCCGACATCTGGCATTGACTGGTGTGGAGGGACTCTGAGACCCCTTAGTACATCCATACATCATTCCTGATGAAGGGCTTGTGCCCGAAACGTTCACTGTCCTGCTCCTCAGATGCTGCCTGACCTGTTGTGCTTTTCCAATGCCACATTTTTCGACTTTCACCTCTAGTCCTCACTTTCTCCACATTCCAATATATCACCATTTAAACAATGCACTGCTTTTTTTGTAAATAGCAATGTTTATAACTTCACATTGCGGCACTGCACTTGCCATGTGTTTGTCAATTGAGACACAGACCTGGACCAACTTCGGGAAGAGGTAAAAGACTGAGTTCTGAACAAAAACCGTAGCACCACTCAAAACGTCGGCTCTGTTTACCTTTCCACAGATGCTGCTCGACCCCTTGGCTTTCTGCAGTATCCGCTGTGTTTGTTCGACACAAATGCTGCTTTCCATTAAAGAACTTCAATCCCTGTCCTCTGGGAACTGAACCTAGTCAGTGGCAATAGGTTCTTCTGATCATTAATCTGCCCATTCCCACCACGTCTTCTCCCATCATTGACAACAGCCCCTGGGAATCTCCAGTTAACCTTCTTTGCTCCAAAGAGAACATTCCCAAACTTGGGAATGTCTCCACAAAATGGAAATTCCTCATCCCTGGACATGATGCAAATGTTACAATGGGGAAGAGGTTTTGGCAAAATATCGTCAGTTAGCAGGTGGAAAAATGTTCAGGAAGTAAAACACAAATCCCAGTCTCCAGCTTTGTGAATCTTTAGAAACTCTTTGGGAAGTGGAATCAGAGGAGAATGAAGGATGAACTGACGGACTGAGCAGAGACAGTCCAGACACTGTCCCCTTGTTTAAGAGGCTGATTGACTCTGATATTCTCGGGACATGAACTGACCCGAGACATTGAAAGAATTCTCTGCACATCAGGAATTCAAACCCCTTCTCGGCTCGGGGCCAATGAGAAAATTCGGGAAGAGGCAAAACACTGAAAGGCTCGGAGGGCGATGGCCCCGGTGTAGCAGAGCTCGTTCCTCGTGACATGGATGTGCCTGCAGATGGTGGGATCAGGCTGTCCCCATGTCTCCATAATGAATGTCAAAGGCTTTATTATGGAAAAGTAAAACTGATAGAAGACAATGGTAATTTTGGGCGGGACAGGTTGAATTATGAATTGATTAGTAGGTTCCTCAAAGACACTGTGCTTGCGGGGCCCAGGCCTATCTGTGTGGCGCAATTGGTCAGCGCGTTCGGCTGTTAATCGAAAGGTTGGTGGTTAGAGACCACTCAGGGACGGAGTGTTTCTTGTTCTCGCTCCTACCGCTTTCTTGGCTGCGAAAGTGCACGTTTTTAATGGTTTCAGGAAAATGTTTCCCAAAAGGAAATCTTTTCCACTGAGGCAGCACAAAGGGGTTTCTGAATTGATTGTGTTTCTAACGTAAAGAACTGCGGATGCTGAGAATCCGAGACAGAAAGAGAAACTGCTGGAGAAACTCAGCAGGTTTGGCTGTACTTGGATGAGGAAAAAAACGAGTTCTGAAATGTTGTCTCTGATTCTCTTTCCACAGATGCTGCCTAACCTGCTGAGTTGCTCCTGCAATTTCTGTTTTTGACTGAACGTCCATTTCATCTTTCGGGATGAAACACCCAGACTCGCCATTTGCAGATATTTAACCCTTTCGAAACCTGTGAAGTGATTGGATTCAAACAAACTCTGTAATGATTCACTCTTTCTCAGCTCCACAGGCAGAGAGACCTGGGAAATGAAGCTGTCAGTGTGATTCTGTTTTGGTGGGCCGAAGTGGTGAATGCGATGGACATGAAATCCATTGCGGTTTCCCCACGCAGGTGTGAACCCTGCCGACTACAGTTGAGAACTGTCGTCAGAAAGAAAAGGAGATTGCTCCACGGTTTTTTTAAAAATGCAAATCAGTGGAGGGGTTGAAGTATTTCAATCACATTGGGACTGGTCGGGAATCTGTAGCCCACTGCCTGTCAGGGTGGAAACAAGCAGATACCCACAGAGCTGCTTTTGAGGCTATGAGCCAAGAGTTTGGAAATGAGACTAGAACAGTGAGGGGCGTGAAGTCCTGATCGAAGTTAAGCAGGCACCTGAGGATTAATGTGTTTTATTTGCCAGTGAAAGATACTGCTTCACAAAGTTGGGACTATGGAAGGGAAGCAGTGACGGTGATTATCTTTGGCTGTTCCTCTTGTGAATGTTCCCATTGCTGCGCATGTCCGTGTTAATGTCAGAACTCTGACCCATGGCGGCGTCAGGTTCGCACATTGCCAGGGGCGCAATGGATGACGCATCTGACTCCACCTACCTGTTTGAAATGCATCTCACAGCTTCTTCACACACCCCAATTCATCTTTCTCATTGTCCTGAAGCCGACATGTTGTTTGAATTCCTGATCTGCAGGAACGAGACTCTTTTCATTGTCTCGCGTCAGTAAATGTCCCTGAGAACATCAGAGTCACGTCACAGCGCTGTCAGAGGAGGGGAAGCTGAAATAGCCCCACACGCTGCTCACGGTCACATTTCACATTCCCCAACTCACCGCCCCAACCACTGCGGCTCTTGGGAGTGGAAAGGAAACAAACACCAAAACCCAGTCTCAGCTTTGTAAGTCTTCAGGAAATAAGAAAACTGTCCATCCCTTCGGATCTTCCATCCTGGGCTGACAGCCTTGATTTTAAATGGCTGTCCAGTCAGTGCCGATTCGTTTAGGCTGAAAAAAATCTTCCTTATCTCATCCCAGCATTTCTTGCCACAGAGACCTGTGTGGCAGAGTTCATGCATATATTTCCTTGTATGGTATTTTGTAAATAACATTCGTTTGCTGGTTGTTTGTATCGGGTATTTCATGTACATTAGCCGCTGTTTAAGTGTGTTGGTAGGTTTGTGGGCTACCATGATGCTGAGAGGGTTGAGTTGTCTGGACATCATTTCCCAGATGTCTTTAATGTAAAGTAATGTGGCTAGGGTTTCTGCAGACGTTGTGTCTACTTGTGTCAGTTTGTTGATGTGAAATCGGCACACTGGGTTTATTGGGTAGGCAAAAGTGAGGACTGCAGGTGCTGGAAACCAGAGTTTAGATCAGAGTGGTGCTCGAAAAGCACAGCAGGTCAGACAGCTTCCGAGGAGCAGGAAAATCGACGTTTCGGGCAAAAGCCCTTCATCAGGAATAGAGGCAGGACGCTTCCAGGGGTGGCGAGATAAATTGGGGGGTGCTGGGCCAAAGGTAGCAAAGAGTACAATAGGTGAATGGGGTTGGGGACGTAGTTGACAGGTCAGAGAGGAGGGTGGAGCGGATAGGTGGGAAGGGAGATTGACAGGTCCTGAGGACAGCGCTGAGCTGGAAGGTTGGAACTCAGGTAAGGTGGGGGGAGGGGAAATGAGGAAACTGGTGCAGTCCACATTGATGTCCTGAGGTTGAATGTATCCGAGGCAGAAGTTGGGGCGTTCTTCCCCCAGACATCGGGTGGGGAGGGAGGGACGATGGAGGAGGCCCGGGTCCTGCATGTCCCTGGCAGAGTGGGAGGGGTGGTTGAAATGTTGGGCCACAGGGCGATGGGGTTGATTGTTGCGGGTGTCCTGGAAATGCTCCCTCAAACGCTGTGACTTGACTCGGCGACGGGGCTCCAGTCTCCCCAATGTAGAGGAGACCGCATCGGGAGCAATGGATACAAGAAACAACTTTTGTGGAAGCCTTCTAACTACCGTGACCCGTGTTCGATTTCCGGGCAGGGAAGCAATTTTCAGTAGAGCTGTCAAACTTCACGACCGACTCCCTGGTGGTCTAGTGGTTAGGATTCGGCGCTTTCACCGCTGCGGCCTGGGTTTGATTCCCGGTCAGGGAAGCAATTTGCAGTGTGTTTCTCTCCATGCTTCAGGCTCACTGCCTTTATTCCTGACGAAGGACTTATGCCCGAAACGTCGATTTCGAAGCTGCTTGGATGCTGCCTGAATTGGAGTTGCGCAGTTATGTTGTGGCTGCACAGGACATTGGTGAGACCACTTTTAGAATATTGTGTGCAATTCTGGTGTCCCTCCAAGCAGAAGGATATTGTGAAATTTGAAAGGGTTCTGAAGCACCAATGGGTCCACAGAGGGGAAGAGGCCCTTCTGCTGCCCTGAGTGTGGGAAGGCCTTCAGTGATTCCTCTGCCCTGCTGACGGACCAGTTGGTCCACACCGGGGAAGGCTGTTCTCCGGCCCCAAGTGCGAGATGGCCTTCAGCAGTTCTTCCCACCTGTTGAGACACCAGTGTGTCCACACTGAGAGGCCGTTCTTCTGCCCCAACTGCAGGAGGGGCATTGCTCTTTCCTCCGACGTACTGGCCCATTGGTGTATCCAAATGGTAGAGAGGTCATTCAGTTGCCCTATGTGCAGGAAGGCCTTCAGCAATTCCTCGGCCCTGCTGAGGCACCAGTCTATCCACACCGGGGAGAAGCCGTTCTCCTGCCCCGAATGTGGGAAGGTCTTTACCCACTCCTCCACACTGCTGAATCACCAGCTGGACCACACGGAGGTTTGGGGGGGGGGGGACAGTGGCGGACGAGGGGAGGCCATTCTGCTGCCCTAAGTGTGGGAAGGCCTTCAGCAATTCCTCCGCCCTGCTGAAGCACCAGTGTGTCCACCCTGGGGAGAGACCTTTCAGCTGGTCCGAGTGTGGGAAGAGGTTCATGTTTTCCTGCAACTTGCGGAACTACTAGCGGGGGCACCAGCGCTCCCAGCAATCAGATCCCACCAGTGACGCTGCCTTCGGTTACCCCCCAGGACTGAAGCTGCTGCCAGTTCTGACAGTGGGTGCAGTGGGAGAGTAGGTGGGCTGTTATTGTTTTCTGCTGGAATGCAATTGCCTCCCCTACACCCCACAAACCCAACCCCAAGGTAGCTCAGGGTTAGCACTGCTGCCTCATGGCACCAGGAACTCAAGAATAATTCCACCCTTGGGGTTCTGTGTGCAATTTATGGAGGGTAGGAAAATGGATCTGAGTGGGTTAGTTTTCGGAAGATCAGTGCAGATGTGTTCGGCTGAAGGACCTGTTTTTCCACATTGTGGGTGTGCTATGATTCTATGAGCTTTGCCTTCAGTGGACACTGTTGCTCATTGAGCCCGGGACTGCACATTGCCAATGAAATGATCCAGAGAAACCTAAGACCGCAAGACCATCGGAGAAGAAGTTTGGCCTTCTCTGCCATTCGTTAGTAACAAAAGTATTGGATGAGATTAGCTACAGTGTGGAAACAGGCCATTTGTCCAAACAAGTCCACACCGACCCTCCGAAGTGTAACCCATCCAGACCCATTTCCCTCTGACTAATGTACCTAACTCTATGGGCAATTAAGCATGGCCAATCCACAAGACCTGCACATCTTTGGCTTATGGAAGAAAACAGGACCACCCAGAGAAAACCCACGCAGACATTGGGAGAATGTGCACACTCCTCACAGACTGCCACCCAAGGCTGGAATAAAACCTGGGTCCCTGGCACTGTGAGGCTGCAGGTGTAACCACTGAGCCACTACATATTGCAACCCGAGGTTGGAAAGCCGGGGGTTGGGAGAATACAGCAAGCCAGGCAGCACCAGGATGTGGAGTAGTCAGCGTTTTGGGTATTAACCCTTCTTCATTCCTGAAAGAGTGACTTATCTATGAGAAAAGATTTACATGAATGTTGCTGGGGGTTGGAGGGTTTGAGCTGCAGGGAGCGGCTGAATAACGTGGGGTTGTTTTCACTGGAGCATCGGAGGCAGAGAAGTGACCTAATAGCGGTTACAAAATCATGA
The DNA here is from genome assembly GCF_047496795.1 of Chiloscyllium punctatum. Taxonomy (NCBI): domain Eukaryota; kingdom Metazoa; phylum Chordata; class Chondrichthyes; order Orectolobiformes; family Hemiscylliidae; genus Chiloscyllium; species Chiloscyllium punctatum. The sequence goes on from NC_092774.1 coordinate 73,773,452, forward strand.
GGGGCATGGACAGGGTAATAGACAAGGTCTTTTCCCTGGGCTGGGGGAGTCCAGAACTAGAGGGCATAGGTTTAGGGTGAGAGGCGAAATATATTAAAAGGGACGACATCTTCATGCAGAGGGTGGTACTTATATGAAATGAGCTGCCAGAGTATGTGGGTCAGGTGTTGTCAAATGGGACTAAATTAATATAGGATATCAGGTCAGCATGGACAAGTTGGACCGAAGTGTCTTTTTCCATGCTGTACGTGCCTCTGACTACTGGTCCTGATGTAAGTTTAAAATAGAGTCCAAGTAACTTTGAATAGTTCAATCTTGTTGAGCTCAACTACTGAAAAGTTTCAGATGAATCCCTCTGAGAGATACTGTTTAAACATGCTGAGTTGGACAAAGTATCCCATCAAGTTCAACACAAACCCAGAGTTGAAGAAGTCAGAAGTCAGAACACCAAGGGGACCAAAACTGATCACAATATTCCAGGTGCGGCCTCATCAACGTCCTGTATAACTACAACGTAACTTGCCAACATCTGTACTCAATTCCCTAACTGATGAAGGCCAGTGTGCTGAAACCTTTCTTCACTACCTTGTGTACCGATGTTGTCAGAGATATAGGACCTACTTTAAACTGATGCAGAATCCAGCTGCTGAGTGCCCAGAAGCAGAGTAGTGCTGAGTGAGTGTGCTGGGCTTTAGATTTTGTTACCACCTCCCCACACCTCTAGAGACCTCAGGTCTGTAGCTTGCCTTCTTATCTTTGAGGGTTTTCCACCTGTTTGAAACAGCCTGTCCTGCAATTAACCCCTTTATGCCAAGGCGTTCCTTCGACAGGCAGAATTAATTGTCCTTCTGTCACACAGTTATTAAACACCATTATCTCATCTGTCCAAAGGAACTGCTCATTGTTTTGCCTCCTCCTTCCCAGTGATAGTTAATGTATGTTATTTGTTAACTCCCTTGTAGCAGTTTCTCATTGGCCCTTTCGTTTCTTGGTCCAGAAAGAGTTATTGCTGACTCATGAAGTTTTCAAAGTTCTGGAGTTTACAGGACCACACCACATTCCTCTCTGCCTCCCCCTGGAATAACGATTGCTCCTGAGGTACTCACAGTTCCTGACGTTCCTTGATATCCCCAAATACAATCCATATGTCAGGAAATCACTGGTGCTGCCCTGACATAGATAGTCAATGTTTGAACAGAAGATTATGGGGAGAAAATGCAGAAATCCGAAATGTAAAGAGACTTGGGAGTTCAAGTCCAGGATTTTCTCAAAGTAAACTTGCAGGTTGAGATGCACTTTCCCCTGCAAGTGCTGAATGTGTGACACCAGCCCATTTACCTATTCCCTCCTCGCTATCCAAGGAGCCAAACTTACATTCCAGGTGAAGTGGCCCTTTACCTGCACTTTCCACAACCCAGTCTACTGCATTTGCTGCTCACAATGTTGCCTCATCTACATTGGGGAAAACGAAGCCTTAACTGGGTGACTGCTGCACAGAACATCTACGTTCTGCCTGCAAAAAAGACCCTGAGCTTCCAGTTGCCTGCCAATTCCACACCCCACCCTGTTCCCCGGCCAACATCTCTGTCTCCGGTTTGCTGTTGTGTTCCAGCGAAGCTCAGCACCAGCAGAACGAAGAGCACCGAATATTGCACTTGGGGACCATACATCCCTCTGGTCCCAATATCCAATTCAATCATTCGAGGACCTGAACTCCATAGTATCCTCGTCCCTTCCACACACACCAAGTCTTGTTATCACATAGTCTGTCATTCCACACTACTTCGCCACGAACAGTCTCCATTAACAGTTATTCACCCTCCCACGCAGATCGTTATCAACTTCTTTTTCTGTCCAACAGTTCTTCCCTCGCTTTGGGCTCTGTCCTGATCTCCGCCTTCCTCCCACAATATCTCCTGCATATAAACCGACATTTTCCCAATCACCATCTGTTCTGTGGAAGGGTCACCGGCAACTCCTGTTTTTTGTTCCTGATATACAGCACCCGCAGTTCTTTCAGATTTTTATTGAGAGAGAGTTGGAAATTGTTTCGAGAGACAGAAGGAGAAGGGGGAGAAACAGAACAGACATGAACGTAAAATCATTGTAGTGCGATCACTTCCCTTAAGCATGAATAGAGGGCATGGGTCATCTGTGAGCTTGTGGCGCAACGGTAGCGCGTCTGACTCCAGATCAGAAGGTTGCGTGTTCAAATCACCTCAGGCTCACTACCATCAACATCTAACATGTCGAATGAAGAAAAGAGTACGTTGTATCGAAAGTTCTTTGTGGAAACTTTCGATCACACGTGAATCTTTACTGTCAGTTTGATTTGTGAACACTGTGTTAGGGAGGTGGTGTGCCCATTGTTTGGGTAAATGCTCAGCTCCCCGCAATGTGAGAAGTAAAACACAAACTGTTCATCACGGGATTAAAACACACAGCCGCTTCGTTCAGTTGGTGACAGCGCAGTGTGAATCACATTATACCGATATTTTTACAACATAATCTAGAGATTTCCATCCAGGTTTTAGTCACATCAAACTGCCACGTAATGCGGTCATGGCCTCAGTAAACTATAATAACGTGAAGATCGCTGAGATGATTTTCGACATCCGACTGCAATATAAACACAGATCATTGTTTCCAATTTTGGTGGAACAAAAGACATCATATTGGTGGATAATTACAGTTAGTGCAAACACAGCTAGCCATTGATAAATATTAATCCTGTTCCCTTCAATGGCCAAATTTCAATTCAGAAACCAAGTGCACTCGGCTGCTTGTAACATAGACAACATGACAAAATGGCTCATAGGAGGAGAAATGGGGCATTGAGAAGGAGTGAAATGTTTGCTTTTGGTCACCTCTACAATTGTTAGAAAAACAGGTTGAAAGGATTCTTAAAAGGCGTCTGAAGGAGTGGTGAGGGATAACACTTCAGACAGCACAAAGTGGAAGACCATTTTCTAGTGGAAGGAAAAGACATTCCTTATTTCTGAAAGAACTGGGAAACAGAAGAGGGGATGAAATCTGACTTGGGAGCTATTTCCTATTTGTTGAGGATGTCGCTTCATCACAGTCTTGGTTTAGAGCATAATCTCTTCATCAGGAATAAAGGGTGGCCCAAGGGGGCTGAGAGATAAATGGGAAGGAAGTGGGGCTGGAGTGAAGGTAGATGGGAGTGCAATAGATAGATGGAGGTCGGGATTGATGGTGATAGGTCAGAGATGAGGGTGAAGTAAATAGGTGAGAAGCAAGGTGGACAGGAATGACAGGTCAAGAGGTTGGTGTCGAATTGGAAGGTTGGATCTGGGACAAGGTGGGGGAGAGGAAATAAGGAAACTGATGAAATCTGCGTTGATACCATGTGGTTGGAGGGCCCTAGAGCAGAAGTTGAGGTGTTTTTCCGACAAATGTCGGGATGCAAGAATTTGGCAGTGGAGGAGGCCCAGGACTTGCATGTCCTTCGTGGAATGGGAGGGGGAGTTAAAGTGTTCCGCCACAGGGCGGTGTGTCGGTTAGATTTAGAGTCCCAGAATTCTTCCCTGAAATGTTCCGCTAGTTGGCGTCAAGTTTCCCCAATGTGGACGAGACCATATCACGAGCAATGGGCATAATCTTATAAATAGATTGCATAAATCTTAGCCCGCCAGAGTTATTTTCTTTAATTAAATTATAGAAAATTTTTATTCAGTTGGATGACTGCATGAAACGGTTTGTTGGTCCGATTTGAATCATCACACCCAAAAGAGACAATGCCATGAATATCAGTGAACTGCTCTTTTTGTTAAAAACCACAAGTTCTTGATTTATTTTCACAACTTACTGGTATTCACACCTACATATTCGATGTCAAACTCTGACATCAGAAATTAAATTACAGCATTAATTTTGACTTACAATATTCGAGCAAACAAATTAATAGCACACAGTGAATCGCAAGTCTGATTAAAATGAAATTAAATCTGACCAAAAAAAATATAATTTCAAGATGGGAGATAAGAAATGGTGGAAGGGCAGAGGGCAAGAAACGCAGCATCATAGAATGTGCTCCTCCAGAGAGTGCATTTTACCAACTACCACTGCTAAATATAAACACTCTGATATGATCCTCCGGTTTTAATGTAAACCATAACCCCATACAGTAGGTACCATTTAAATGAGTTAAAAATACAAGCCTTGAGCAAATCCAGCTTCCAGCCTTATTCAGCCGCTCCCTGTAGCTGAAACCCTCCAACCCCCAGCAACATTCCCGTAAATCGTTTCTCACAGAGAAGTCAACGGTTCAGTCCTGAAGAAGGGTTAATACCCAAAACGCTGACTACTCCACATCCTGGTGCTGCCTGGCTTGCTGCATTCTCCCAACCTCCTGCTTGCCTACTTCGGGTTGCAACATGTAGTGGCTCAGTGTTTACCACTGCAGGCTCACCGTGCCAGGGACCCAGGTTAGATTCCAGCCTTGGGTGGCTGTCTGTGAGGAGTTTTCATATTCTCCCAGTGTCTGCGTGGGTTTTCTCTGGGTGGTCCTGTTTTCTTCCATAGTCCAAATATGTTTAGGTCATGTCGATTGGCCATGCTTAATTGCCCATAGAGTTAGGTATATTAGTCAGACGGAAATGGGTCTGGATGGGTTACTCTTCGGAGGGTCGATGTGGACTTGTTGGGACAAATGGCCTGTTTCCACACTGTAGCTAATCTCATCTGCACTACATTTGTCATTAACGAATGGCTGAGTAGACTCGATGGGCCGAATGGCCTAACTTCTGCTCCAATGCTCTTGCAGTCTTAGGTTTCTCTGGATCATTTCATTTGGAAATGTGCAGTCCCTGGCTCAATGTGCAGCAGTTTCCAATGAAAACAAAGCTCATATGTTGGTTGAACTCCTACAGTGTGGAGACATGTCCTTCAGCCCAACACATCTGCACAGATTCTCCGAAGAGTAACCCACTCCGATCCATTTTCCGACCCTCCATAAATTGCACACAGACCCCCAAGGATGGAAGTATTCCTGGGTTCCTGGTGCCATGAGGCAGCAGTGCCAACCGTGAGCCACCATGAGGTTGTGGTTGTGGGGGGTGGGGGAGGCAATTGCAGTCCAGAAGAAAACAAATACAGCCTACCTACTCCCCCACTGCACCCACTGTCAGAACTGGCAGGAGGTTCAGTCCTTGGGGGTGACTCAAGGCAGCGTCACCGGTGGGATCTGATTGCCGGGAGCGCTGGTGCCCCCGCTGGTGCTTCCGCAAGTCGCAGGAAAACATGAACCTCTTCCCACACTCGGGTTAGCTGAAGGTCCTCTCCCCGGTGTGGACACACTGGTGCTTCAGCAGGGCGGAGGAATTGCTGAAGGACTTCCCGCATTCAGGGCAGCAGAAAGGCCTCCCCCCTCCGACCCCATCCACCCGTGTGGCCAGCTGGTGCTTCAGCAGTGTGGAGGAGCGGGTAAAGTCCTTCCCACATTCGGGCAGGAGAATGGCATCTCCCCGGTGTGGACGGACTGGTGCATCAGCAGGCCTGAGGAATTGATGAAGGACTTCCTGCACTTACGCAACTGAGCGAACTCTCCCCCATGTGGACCCACCAATGGGCCAGCAGGTCGGAAGAAAGAGCAAAGCCCTTCCTGCAATCGGGCAGAAGAACGACCTCTCCTCAATATGGACCCACTGGTGTCTCAACAGGTGGGAAGAAATGCTGAAGGCCATCTCGCACTTGGGGTCGGATAAACAGCCTTCCCCGGTGTGGACCAACTGGTGCGTCAGCAGGGCAGAGGAATCACTGAAGGCCTTCCCACACTCAGGGCAGCAGAAGGGCCTCTTCATCTCTGTAGACCCATTGGTGCTTCAGAACCCTCTCAAATTTCACAATATCCTTCTGATAGGAGGGAGACCAGAATTGTACACAATATTCCGAAAGTGGTCGAAAAAATGTCCTCGAGAACCACAACATAACCTCCCAACTCCAATACTCAGTGAGAGGATTGCGAAAGCTTTCAAAACCCACAAAAAACAAACAGGAAAGAATGGAGGGTCAAACCGAATTTTTGAGAGTCAACTTGAAAGCATCAATGAGAAATCGGTGGAGGGGGTTTATTGGGGACCCGTTCTCCTCAAATACACTATATCCGTATTTCTCTTGTGCTCTTCGTAGTTTCTCTGTGCTGCAGTGTGTAGTGGCTCGTTGAAATAATCTCCTGATGCAGCTTCTTTTGTGGGTGTTGGGATGATTGCTTCTGTGGTTAAGGATTTGGTTTGTGTGCATTGTTTTTCTGTAGATGCCAGTTTGAAGTTCTCCATTGACTCTTCGCTCTACTGTGACATCAAGGAATGGCACTTTGTTGTTGATCTCCTCCCCTTCAAACCAGGAACCTCCCTTAGACCAGAGTCTCACTGCTTGGAACACCAATATACAGACTAGTCAAAGGCCTGCACTGAAGGCTAAAACACCTAGTCGAAGATTCACTCCACTCCATTTATTCCATCCAAGAATTCCTGATCACCAAAGACACTGAGACAGAAGTAGATGGAATAATGTTGTCCTTTGACATGACAGCTCTGTTCACATCCATTAGCATCAACGTGGCCAAAGAACACTGAAGACACTACTCGAAGAACCAAAGACACAAACACAGCACCAACTTCATCAGCAAAGATAGCACTGTCAAGCCCGGGGAACTGTGCCTTACCACCCACTTCATATTCAGTAACAAGCCCTACCAGCAAATCAACGAAATACCCTGAAACTACCAGCGTCAGGATTCCTCGCACAAGCAATAATGCAGAGACTCGAACAAACAGCCTTTCCAACGATCCAACCCAAACTTAGAGTCCGCTACAGCGATGAAACTTTTATCATCAAAAAATGAAACAAATTAGAGGAAACCTACAACACCATCAACAATATCCTTCCTGGCATAAAATTCACAAAAGAGGAGAACAACAACAAAGTGCCATTTCCAGATGTCACAGTCGAGCGAACAGTCAATGGTAAATTCAAAACAGCGTCTATAGGAAAACAACACACGCGAACCAAGAACTTAACTACAGAAGCAATCACCACTGCACATACAAGCAAATCTGAATCAGGACACGATTTCAACGAGCCACGACACACTGCAGCACCCAGGAACTACGAAGATCAAAAAATGACTGTACAGAGCATTCAAGAAGAACAGGTAGCCTGTAAACCACCTGAAAACGGTTTCCCTGACCGGGAATCGAACCCGGGCCGCGGCGGTGAGAGTGCCGAATCCTAACCACTAGACCACCAGGGAGATGCAAACAGATCCTAATAGCTCTACTGAAAATTTTTTCCCTTCCCTAAAATCGAATCCGGGCCGTGGTCGGTCGAAGGCTTTCACCTGTGTCTCCAACAATGTCATTTCTTGTAATTATTGCTCCTGATACTGTCTCCTCTACATTGGGGAGAGTGGAGACTGCTCGCAGAATTAAGTGACATCGCTTGAGGGAACATCTACAGGGCACCCACACCAATCAACCGCATCGCCCTATGGCCCAACATTTCAAACCCCCTCCCACTCTGCCGAGGACATGCAGGTCCTGGACCTCCTCCATCGCCGCTCCCTCCCCACCCGATGCCTGGAGGATGAACGCCTCATCTTCCACTTGGGATAAATTCAACCCCAGGCCATCAATGTAGACTTCATCAGATTCCTCATTTCCCCTCCCCCCACCTTACCTCAATTCCAAACTGCCAGCTCAGCGCTGTGCTCATGACCTCGCCTACCTGCCAATCTCCATCCCCAACTATCTGCTCTACCCCCCTCTCTGATCTGTCACCTTCATCCCCAACCCCATTCACCTATTGTGCTTTTTGCTACCTTTGGTCCAGCACACCCCAGCCCAATTTATCTCTCCACCCTGGAGTGGTCCTGCCTCTATTCCTGATGAAGGGCTTTTGCCCGAAACGTCGATTTTCCTTCTCCTCGGAAGCTGTCTGACATGCTGTGCTTTTCTAGCACCACTCTGATCTAAACTCTGGTTTCCAGCATCTGCAGTCCTCACTTTTGCCGACCCAATAAACCCAGTGTGCCGATTTCACATCAACAAACTGACACAAGCAGAAACAACGTCTGCAGAAACCCTTGCCACATTACTTTACATTAAAGACATCTGGGAAATGATGTCCAGACAACTCAACCCTCTCAGCATCATGGTAGCCCACAAACCTACCAACACACTTAAACAGCGGCTAATGAACCTGAAATACGCTATACAAGCAACCAGAAAACGAATGTAATTTACAAAATACCATACAAGGAAATATATACATGAACTCTGCCGCACAGTTTTTTTGTGGCAAGAAATGCTGGGATGAGATAAGGAAGATTTTTTCAGCCAAAACGAATCGACACTGACTGGACAGCCATTAAAAATGGCTTTTTACAATATATGTAAATGATATAGAAGATGGTAGCAGCAATAACATTAGCAAATTTGCTGATGACACAAAGCTAGGTGGTCGGGTGAAATGTGATGAGGATGTTAGGGGATTACAGGGTGACCTGGACAAGTTAGGTGAGTGGGCAGATGCATGGCAGATGCAGTTTAATGTGGATAAATGTCTGGTTATCCACTTTGGTGGCAAGAACAGGAAGGCAGATTACTACCTCAATGGTATCAAATTAGGTAAAGGGGCTGTTCAGAGAGATCTGGGTGTTCTTGTCCACCAGTCAATGAAGGCAAGCATGCAGGTACAGCAGGTCGTGAAGAAGGCTAATAGCATGCTGGCCTTCATAACAAGAGGGATTGAGTATAGAAGCAAAGAGGTGCTTCTGCAGCTGTACAGGGCCCTGGTGAGACCACACCTGGAGTACTGTGTACAGTTCTGGTCTCCAAATTTGAGGAAAGACATTCTGGCTATTGAGGGAGTGCAGCGTAGGTTCACGAGGTCAATTCCTGGAATGGCAGGATTGCCTTACACGGAAAGACTGAAGCGACTGGGCTTGCATACCCTTGAGTTTAGAAGACTGAGTGGGGATCTGATTGAAACGTATAGGATTATGAAAGGACTGGACACTCTGGCAGGAGGGAACATATTTCCGTTGATGGGGGAGTGCCGAACTAGAGGACACAACTTAAAAATACGGGGTAGACCATTTAGGACAGAGATGAGGAGAAACTACTTCACCCAGAGAGTGGTGGCTGTGTGGAATGCTCTGCCCCAGAGGGCAGTGGAGGCCCAGTCTCTGGATTCTTTTAAGAAAGAATTGGATAGAGCTCTAAAAGATAGTCGAGTCAAGGGGTATGGAGATAAGGCAGGAAGAGAATACTGATTAGGAATGATCAGCCATGATCATATTGAATGGCGGTGCAGGCTCGAAGGGCAGAATAGCCTACTCCTGCATCTATTGTCTATTGTCTATTGTCTATTGTCTATTAAAAATCAACGCTGTCAGCCCAGGATGGAAGCCGCGAAGGGATGTACAGTGTTCTTATTTCCTGAAGATTTACAAAGCTGAGACTGGGTTTTGGTGTTTGTTCCCTTTCCACTCCCAAGAGCCGCAGTGGTTGGGGCGGTGTGTTGGGGAAAGTGAAATGTGCCCGTGAGCAGCGTGTGGGCTATTTCAGCTTCCCCTCCTCTGACAGCGCTGTGACTTAACTCTGATGTTCTCAGGGACATTTACTGACGCGAAACAGTGAAAAGATTCTCATTCCTGCAGATTAGGAATTGTACCCATACGCCGGTTTCATGACAATGAGGAAGATTAATTGGGATGTGTGAAGAAGCTGTGAGCTGCAGTTGAAACAAGTAGGTGGAGTCAGATGCGTCATCCATTGCCCCCATGGTCCTGAAGAAATGTTTACTTTTGTCTGCTTGAGAGACTTTGGACACTGGTGTGGCAGGGAGAATACTGAGATACCGAGTGAGGGAGATTCGGTGCGCTGACTGTGAAAAGTGCTTGAAACCATTTACTCAGATTGGGGAATTAAAATCATACCCCTTGCGGTGGGAAAGACTGTGTCCCAGCTCTGTTTGTAATTTCAAACCCAGAGCAACACAAGGAAAGCTCCATCCAATGGGAAACCGTGGAAATGTGGGGACTGTGGGAAAGGATTCCCTTCCCCATCCGTGCTGGAAACCCACAGACGCATTCACAACGGGGTGAGGCCGTTCACCTGTTCAGTGTGCAGGTAGGGGTTCAGACAGAGAGAAGCCATTCACGTGCCCCATGTGCAGGGGAGAGTTCACTCAGTCAGCTGCACTGCTGACCCACCAGTGGGTCCACACTGGAGGGAGGACATTCACCTGCTGTAAGTCCCAAAAGGGCTTCACCTGCTCCTCCCACCTGAGGAGGCGCTATCGAGTTCACGTGCCGGCACAAGGGGATGGAAGGCGTGATGGCTAAGTGCTCCGATCAACCCAGCACTGGGGCGTCACAGGTTCGAATCCCACTGCGGTAGATGGCAGAATTAGAGTTCGGTCAGTAATCAGGACTTCATAATCTAAGGATGAAATCACTTTTAGGGGGTAAAAACACCATCTGATTCACTCATGTCCTTTTTAGTGAAGGAAACGGCCGTTGCGGGAAAGGGTTCACTCAGTCATCCCAGCTGCATGTTTTACCCGGCTGTACCAGGGATCCAGTTACAAACGGACAACTCAGCTGACCAACAAAGAATGTGGGGAGGGGAGAGTGGGTGCATTTTGAGCTGGAGGTGTTTTCTTTAAAAACTACTTTTTGTAAGCCTTTTTCCTGGGGAAATCTGAAGCTGTAACAAAATAGGGTCATAGTAAAGGTTACCTGAACTTACCGCCCGGCTTAGACTCTGTGAGGTCCAACAGGTTTTTGTTTTAAAGCTGCTCATTTCTTTCAGCCTCCAGCACTAATGTCATGTCTCAGAAGGACCAGTGAATGAGTAGCTCATATTGTTACAAATTGTATATTTTTTCAGGACTTCAGGTTCATTGTTTCATTGGCATTGCAAAGTTTATTAGCAACGGTGGGAGGTGTGGACTGTATTCACTGGAAACAAAGTTTTAAAATCTCACAAACACCAGGGTTTATTCTAACAAGTTTATTTGGAAGCACTAGGTTTCGAAGTGCTGCTCCTTCTTCAGGTAGCTGTGGTGTAGAATCACAAGACACAGAATATATCGCAAAAACATTATAGTGTCATTCAACATAAGTGATGTATTGAAGAAACCGAGATTGCTGTTAAATCTTTCATCTTTTAAAATGGGCTGCAGATTTCATTTCATTAACATGTACATTCCAGAACTTCTTTTAAGTCACGTTCTCCAGGAAACTTGATGTTTTATAAAAGGAGGTAACACCTCACATCAAACAACGCATGAAAGCTATGAGGTGAGATCTGTCTGTATCCCAATCTTGAGTCAGACTGGTTCTATTTCAAACTGTATAATCCTGCAAATGCAAATTCACCCCAAATGTGTGAGTGCATGCATGAGAGAGAGAGTGTGTATGTGCTTGTGCATGCTGGGTAAAGTGTGTGTGTGATGGAGTATAATCATGTGCGAAGCTGTATGCGTGGGTGTGAGTGGGGTGGTGTGTTAGTGTGTGTCTGAGAGAGAGCATGTCTATCGGAAAGGCCCTGCACGAGCGTGTGAGTATGTAAGAGTGTGTGAGAGAGTGTGAGAGAGAGAGAGCGAGCGTAACAGTGAAGTGGGGTTACCTGTCATGTGAAATGACCCAAGGTCGTGATTGAGGCCATCCTCCTGGTTTCCGAACTTGGCTATCAGCCTTTGCTTAGCCACTAAAAATGATTAAGCAGTTACACAACACACATTGGAGAGGGCAGGGTGGGACTTGTCTTTCGATTTGCAGAAGGTGAGACGTTCTAGATGCTGGAAACGAAGGAATACACATACTGGAGGAGCTTCGGCACAGAGAGATGGAGCTGGAAGCCAGGCTGCAGACACGTTGGGGGATTCACTGTGGAAACAGGCCGTTTGGCCCACCAAGTCCACACTGACCCTCCGAAGAACATACCCCACCCCCTGACCCACCCGATAACCCCACAGCTAATCCCTGAATTTAGAACGCCCAATCCACTCTAGCCTGCACATCTTTGGAAAATGGGAGAAAACCCGAGGACCCAGAGGAAACCGACGCGGACAGGGGGTGGGGGAGGGGTAGGAAAGTGCAAAATCCACACAGTCACTGTGAGGGTGGGATTGAACCCAGGTCCCTGGCGCTGCGAGTAATCCCCTCTCCAGCTCTCGGCAATCGATTGGCTTCTCCCCAATCATGGTGACACTACAATCAGTTTGAGGAATTCAATTTGCTCCCATAGAGTTTCCACGGGGCAGGGATCGTTGCTACTCGGCAGATTCAATGATCCAATGAAGGCCTCGTCTATAGCGAGAACACTAGTCCACATTTCCTTGAAAAGTTAAAGTCCTCTCCGGAATTAGAACCCTTGAGCACTCCCACGCAGGCTGCGTGTATTCACGGGGATTCTCAATGCATGTTGATATTTGAAATCATTTCCTGCAGACAAACATTTCCCCTCCTGGATTCAAACACTGCAGATATTCAGGCCCTGACTAAATTTCTTGTCCATGCCCGAAAAGCAAATCCTCCTCTGCTAATAACGTGAGAAAACAGATCACTGCTGTCAGTGCAGGGCAGAAAATAGGATGAGAGAATTTTGGTTTGCACAGAGCAACCTTCTCTATCTTCTCCCCGAAATCTCTGTCTCTCAATTCTTCCACCTTTCAATGGATTCCAACCCAAATTCATCCTTCCATCCTCCTGCCTTTGCCCAGCTCCCCTCTCCTGAAAGTGCTGACCCTCTGTTCAGTTTCTCAGCCACATCTCGCCATCCTTAGTGTATAGCCCACATCTTTATTTAGTTTTTAAAACAGAAAGGCAGTGGTTTGCTAATGCCAGGATGTGAGGGTGACTGCACTCACACAGTGTTCCAGACTCGTCTCTCGTGTCATTCAGCAAAGTCTGCACTGCACATGTGCAGAGAAGGGGATGCTGGGAGTGGGTGGGATGCATTCTCACCTTCCCATCCAATCATCCCCATAGCGTCCCCTGTCCATTCCCTCACCGCCACCCAAAGCATCCCCTGTCCATTCTCTCTCTCTACCCTTACCTACCAGTCCCTTCTCTCTCTCTCCCACACATACCACTCTCCCCACCCCGTCCATTCTATCTCTGCACCCTCTGTCCTCTGTCCAGTCCCTCATACACCCTCTGTCCCCATTCATTCCCTATTTCGCTCCACCCTCTGCCTTCCCCAATCCAGTCCCCCCTTTGCACTCATTTTCTCTCACCTCCCACACGCTGCCCCCATCCATTCCTTCTCTCCCCCACCTTCTCCCGTCATTCATTGTTGCTCTCTTTCTCCACCCTCTACCCCGACCATTCTCACACCAAGCTTTGCCCCGCCCATTCTCTCCCCACCCACTGCTCCCCGTCCAATCTCTTACCTCCCATTGACCACGTCCATTCTCTCCCTACCCACTTCCCCCGTCCATTCTCTCCCCACCCACTGCCCCGTCCATTCTGTCCTGATCCACTGCTCCCCGTTCAATCTCTCCCCACCCACTGCTCCCATGAATTCTCTCCCCACCCACTGCCCCCGTCCATTCTCTCCCCACCCATTGCCCCCGTCCTTTCTCTCCCCACCCCCTGCCCCAGTCCATTCTCTCTCCCCACACTCTGCAACCAATTTCTTTCACTTCACACTCTGCAACTCTGCATTCTCTCTCTCCTCCCCAATCCTCTTCACCACATTCTCTCTGTCTGCTCCCACCCTGTGTACCCCCATGCATTCTCTACCCCCGATGCTCTGCTCTCCTACCCATTTTCTCTCTTTCTCTTCCCCCAGTCTCTGCGCCCCCCGTCCAATCTCACTCTGAGTACCCTCCCCCCCGTCCTTTCTCGTGCCTCAAGCCCTCTTTGATCGCTGTATCAAACCCTTCTAATGATAGAGAGAGAATGGATGGTGATGGCGACCTGGGGTGGGGGTGGGGAAGGGAAGCGTGAGAAATGGCTGACCTTTAACATTGAGAATAGCTAAAATGATGTATTCAGAAACATCAGTAATGTCTGAAAGCACATTCAAATGTTTTAAAAAAGCTGTAGACATTTTTCTGAAAATTGCATTGAAATCTGCGCGGTTAGGTGACAGTTGAGGACAGCCGGTAAGCTTGGAATGGCCTATTCCTAGTCTTGTGAAATTGGTTCAGAATATGTAGAAATACAGTCATAGAGTGGCTGAGAACAGAAACAAGCCTTTCGGTCCACGCCGACAACATAATTTCCTAAATTAACCTAGTGATCCATTTACCAGCATTTGGCCCATATCTCACTCAGCCCTTCCTATTCATACCTCCATCCAGATGCCTTTTAAATGTTGTAATTCTACCAGCCTCGACCACTGCCTCTGGCAGCTCATTCCAAACACATGCCACGCTCTGCGTCAAAACGTTACCCTGTTCAGTCCCTTTTAAACCTTTTCCCTCTCAGCCTAAACACCTCTAGTTTTGGACTTCCTCCACCCTGGGGAATAGATATACAAAAGTTGAGCTGCCAGACAAAAGCATAGATTTACAGAGATGTCCAGCATGGAAACAGACCCTTCAGTCCAACCCATCCATGCCGACCAGATATCACAACCCAATCTAGTCCAACCTGCCAGCACCCAGCCCATATCCCTCCAAACCCTTCCTATTCATATACCCATCCAAATGCCTCTTAAATGTGGCAACTGTACCAGCCTCCACCATTTCCTCTGGCAGCTCATTCCATACACGTACCAACCTCTGCGTGATTCAGTTGCTACTTCGGTCTCATTATATCTTTCCCCTTTCACCCTAAACCTATGCCCTCTCGTTCTGGACTCCCCAATCCCAGAGGAAAGCCTTTGCCTATTTATCCTATCCACGCCCCTCATAATTTTGTAAACCTCTATAAGTTCACCCCTCAGCTTTCTGACGCTCCAGAGAAAACAGCCCCAGACTGTTCAGCCTCTCCCTGTAGCTCAGATCCTCCAACCCTGGCAACATCTGTGCAAATATTTTCTTACCCCTTTCAAGTTTCACAACATCTTTCCGATAGGATGGAGACCAGAAATGCTCACAATATTCCAACAGTGGCCTAACCAATGTCCTGCACAGCCGCAACATGACCTCCCAGTACTTAATACTCTGACCAATAAAGGAAAGCATACCAAACGCCTTCTTCACTATCCTATCTACCTGCGACTCCCCTTTTAAGGAGCTATGAACCTGCACTCCAAGGTCTCTTTGTTCAGCAACTCTCCCTGGGACCTTACTATTAATTGTATAAGTCCTACTAAGATTTGCCTTCCCAAAATGCAGCACCTCACATTTATCTGAATTAAACTCCATCTGTCACTTCTCAGCCCCTTGGCCCATCTGGTCCAGATCCTGTTTTATTCTGAGGGAACCCTCTTCGCTGTCCACCACACCTCCAATTTTGGTGTCATCTGCAAACTTACTAACTGTACCTTTTATGCTCGCATCCAAATCATTTATGTAAATGACAAAAAGTAGAGGGCCCAGCACTGATCCTTGTGGCACTCCACTGGTCACAGGCCGCCAGTCTGAAAAACAACCCTCCACCACCACCCTCTACCTTCTACCTTTGAGCCAGTTCTGTATCCAAATTGCAAGTTGTCCGTGAGATCTAACCTTGCTCATCAATCTCCCATGGGGAAACTTGTCAGACGCCTTACTGAAGTCCATATAGATCACATCTGCTGCTCTGCCCTCATCAATCTTCTTGGTTATTCTTCAAAAACTCAATCAAGTTTCTGAGACATGAATTCCTATGCACAAAGCCATGTTGACTATCTCGAATCAGTTCTTGCCTTTCCAAATACATGTCCATCCTGCCCCTCAGGCTTCCCTCCAACAACTTGCCCACCGCCGTGGTCAGGCTCACTGGTCTATAGTTCTCTGGATTGTCTTTACCGCCCTTCTTAAACAGTGGCACCACGTTTGCCAACCTCCAGTCTTCTGGCACCTCACCTGTGACTATCGATGATTCATATAACTCAGCAAGCGGCCCAGCAATCACTTCTCCAGCTTCCCACAGAGTTCTTGGTTACACCTGATCAGGTCCTGGGGATTTCTCTAACTTTAACCGTTTCAAGACATCCAGCACTTCTGGACATTTTGCAAGATGTCACCACCTATTTCCCTACAGTCTCTATCTTCCATATCCTTTTCCACAGTAAATACTGATGCAAAATATTCATTTAGGATCTCCCCCATTCTTTGTGGCTCCACACAAAGGCCGCCTTTCTGATCTTTGAGGGGCCCTATTCTCTCCCTTGTTACCCTTTTGACCTGAATATATTTGTAAAAACCCCTTGGATTCTCCATATTTCTATTTGCCAAAGCTATCTCTTGCCCCCGTTTTGCTCTCCTGATTTCCCTCTTAAGTATACTCCTACTTCCTTTATACTCTTCTAAGGATTAACTCGATCTATCCTGTCTATACCTGACATATGCTTCCTTCTTTTTCTTTACCAAACCCTCAATTTCTTTTGTCATCCAAGCATTCCCTTTTTCCTACCAGCCTTCCCTTTCATCCTGACAGGAATATACTTTCTCTCGATTCTTGTTATCTCAATTCTGAATGCTTCCCATTTTCCAGCCGTCCCTTTACCTGCGCACATCTGCCTCCAATCAGCTTTCGAAAGTTCTTGCCTAATACCGTCAAAATTGGCCTTTCTCCAATTTAGAACTTTGACTTTTAGGTCTGGTCTATCCATTTCCATCTCAGCTGTACCCGTCTCAGATCGATCTCTTCCTTCACTTTTTTCCCTGGGTCCCACCCTCCCCACCTTACTAGTTTAAATCCTCCCAAGCAGTTCTAGCAAATTTTCCTGCCAGTATTTTGGTCCTCTTCCAATTTAGGTGCAATCCGTCCTTCTTCTACAGGTCACTTCTACCCCAAAAGTGATCCCAATGATCCAAAAATGTCAATCCTTCTCCCATACACCAGCTCCTCAGCCATGCATTCATCTGCTCTATCATCCTATTCCTGTCCTCACTAGCTCGTAGCACTGGGAGTAATTCAGATATTACTACCGTTGAGGACCTCCTTTTTACATTTCTGCCTTACTCTCTGGAATCTCCCTTCAGAGTCTCAACCTTTTCCCTTCCAGTGTCGTTGGTTCAAATGTTGTCAATGACCCCCTTCTGACCCCTCTTCCCCGTGAGAACATTCCGCACCCTCTCTGAGCCATCCTTGATCCTGGCACCAGGGAAACAACCTTTTCTCTGCTGGCCACAGAAACGTCTGTCTGTACCTTTGACTACAGAATCCCCAACACAATTTGTTCATGGAATGTGAGCATCACATCTTCATGCCTTATTTCCCCTGGAAACTTGACTGCTAACAATGCAGATATGAATATTGGGTGAGGACAAGATGAGATTGAGGACCAATGCCTGTTGTGGCATAACATATTGTACTGGCTTGAATTGTACCTTGACAAGACAGAAACTTTGGGAGAAGAACAGAATTTGAAATTTCTTCTTCAATATTGATGATCCCATTTATATCTCTCAAAAGGAGGTTGTTTCGTCCATCAAATTTGTATTGGCTCTTTTATTGAATTATTTCCCTATATCCACATATATCTGGAATCATTTTCTTTTCAAGAATTTTGCAATTATCGTTGCCTTTTACTGGCTCCATCACCTCTTCAAGATCATTCCAAATCGTATTAACTTGCTTATTTTCTTAAAAGTGGAACCGTCTCACCCCAGCCCAACCCCTTTTTTAAAAGCGGCTGCACTATTTCCAATATGGTCATGCCTTCTAAATATTACCATGTAATTTTAATTATGACCATGTCGTTTTAGGTTTCAATATATCTTTTCAAACATAAAAATGTCCCTTTACATGTAGCTAAGCCCTTTAAAGGTGTTATGTTCCACGAGGTACAATCTTGCCCCTCGATAATGTATATTTACCCCTTCAGATATGACTATGTCTCTTAAAGGGATATTTCGGATTATAAATAGGGCAACATCTCTTCGAACTACATCCCTTTGAAATATACTCATGTCTGTTTAAATCTCTTTATTTGCAGAAATAGCCCGTTACAATGTCCATGTCCCATTAAAATGTGGATTTCCCCAATTTGATATGACGATGTTTTGTTATATGTCGGAGTATCCCTTTAAATTGAGCCGTGAGCTTTCACAATGTCGACAGGGCTCCTCGAAACGTGGCAGTGTCCCCCCTGCAGCTGCAGAGCGAGACAGGAGAGTTTGTTTTTGTGAATGAGCAGTTGCAGCGCGAGGTGGCTGTTGCTTGGAGACGGTGAGGCTCCCCGGCCCCGCCCATCCCTCTTGAACTGACGTCACGCGGGAGCGAAGGTGGTTGGGAGGAGAAGTTGCTCGAGCAGGGAAGCGGCGGCCGTTAGGAAAATGGCGCCGTGCGACCCGGGGCAGACACCCGTTACTGGGCACCGCTGCCTTCCTGGCGCAGCTGCTGTGACACGGCCACACCGCCCGGCTGTACAGCAGACAGGAGCCGGTGACCATTCTGGAGGCGGATGGGGTTTAGGGCCTGTTTGGGAACCCGTCGGCCGCCTGGGTGGTGGAGTTCTACTGGTCGTGGGGCGGCCCCTGTGTCAACTCTGGGGCCACCTGGAAGGTACTGGGCCCGGGAGGTGAAAGGTGAGGCAGGTTGGGGGACGGAGGGGAAGGAATGTGGGGCCTGTCCTGTCGTAGTGACATTTTACACTGACTTTCCATCTGCTTTTACTGAGGCTTGTGCTTTTTAGGGTCACTTTTTAAATCCTTGTCCTTTTTATCTTTGTGGGCTAAAATAATTTATCGGTTAGGGTGTAGGTTAGGGAGGATTTGCTGTACTATATTACCCATAGTGCCCAGGGATGTGCAGGTTAGTGTGGATTGGCCATGGGGAATACGGAGTAAGGTGGTGGGTATGAGTGGGACGCTCTTCAGAGGGCCAGTGTGAATAGATGGGCTGAATGGCCTTCTTCCACATTCTTGGAATTCTATGACATTCCTCCCCACAAAGGAGTATTTCATCCGCATCTATCAGAATTCTACTGGTTTCAATAAGATCACTTCTGGTTCATGGAGGTGTACAACAGAGAAACAGACCCTTCGATCCAACTCGCCCATGCTGACCAGGATTCCCAAATTAAACTAGTCCGACTTTTGTGCAGTTGGCCCATACCCCTCTAAAACCTTTCTCTCCGTCCACCCATCCAAATATCATTTTAATGTTGTAACTGCACCTACATCTCCCATTTCCTCAGCAAGTTCATTCCACACAAAGACCACCCTCTGTCAAAACGTTGCCCCTCAGGTTCCATGTAAATCTCTCTACTCTAACCTTATAAAAAGCCCCCTTGTTTTGAGCTCCCTACGCTAAGGAAGAACCCATTGCTATTCACCTTACCTCCGCCACTCATGATTTTATAAATCTTAATAAAGTGGAAAAGAAGTCCCAGTCTCTCCTGAAACTCAAACCCTCCAGTCTTATCAACGTCCTGGTAAATCTTTACCAAACCCTGTTACCCCTATATTTCCTATTACAGGACAACCAGAACTGTATGCAGTACTCAAAATGGCCTCACCAACATCCTGTATAACCTCCACATGATGTCCCAACTCCTATACTCAACGGTGTGAACAATTGGGGCTTTTGCCCGAAACGTCGATTTCGAAGCTACTTGGATACTGCCTGAACTGCTGTGCTCTTCCAGCACCACTAATCCAGAATCTGGTTTTCAGCATCTGCAGTCATTGTTTTTACCCCGGTGTGAACAATGAAGGCAAGTGTGCTGAAATTACCAGAGATGCAACTTGCAAAGAACCAAGTACCTAAAGTACTTGTTATCACATAGTCTGCTACGACACACTACTTATTGTTAGCCACTAACGGTCTCCATTAACAGTTATTCACCCTCCCACACGGATCGTTATTCACTCCTTTGTCCCTCCTATTGTTCTCTCTCTGAGCTGGCGGGAAAGACAGCAATGTACACTGGAGACTCTGAGCCAGCTGAAACTTGCTCAGTGTGAAATACATTCCACTTTGCTCCAAGAATTGCAAGCAGCAAAGAGTTTCCAGAACATCTGCTTTTCATTCTGTCCCCGGGATGCGGTTTCTGACATGCGGATCGTCTTGTCATTCACGTCGGAACCGGTGTGGCAAATTACTGCAGGGAACGGACGAAATCGCAAGGTATGCGTTTCAATTTTATCAGCTCATTGGCATCGTGATTCAGTTCATAGGAAACCGACGAAGAACAGGAGAAGACCACTCAGACCTCCAAAAGAATGTGACTTGAAACGTGTGAGTTTCGCGAGTTTTTGGGTACGTGCAAGATACAGAACAAAACACAGCATCATTGCAAAGAAAAACTGCCCAAGGAGACATTGCGCAATTGCAGAGGATAGCTTTGATCCATCGATACCCTGGGTTATTGACCCAGCACGCTGCCGCTGCGCCACTCTGCTTCTAACCATGGCATTGTTTTCCGCAGGTGCCTTCAGCCTTTCGTCTGGTGCGTGACATGCACGTTCGAGACTGATGTCAAAGATCTCCACTGCTGTCGTCTTATATGGTGTTGCGCAGACGTATGGAGGGTGTGTAAATATAAACTTTTTCTAACTTCCCACATTCCCATCACAGCATGTGTCATAGCGCAGACGCATGCTATGCGGCCCATCTTCGGTCTGCTGGTTTGACACCGTAAGTAAATGTGCGTGTCCATTCGTATCATTCTCTTGCCTTCTCTATGTAATTCTGCACATTGTTACTTTAAACAGGACCACCGAATTCCCGTTTGCGTCTATTGAATCTGCCTCTTTGTCAATGTCAGACAGGGATTTGCTGACCCGAATGACTCCCTGTACGAAAGCGTTCTTTCTTATGTCACTTTTAGTTCTTTCCCCCATGACTTTAAAACACTGCCGAATTGTTGCCGATTCTTTCAGAGGTGGGAGCAGTTTGACTACATGACTTTCTCTGTCTAGACCCCACATGACTTGGAAAACTTCAATCAGGCCAGATTTCAAATTTCTGTTCTTCGAGGAGAGCTGTTCTAATTTTCCAATCAACCCTCATCTCTGACTTCCCTCAAATAGCGCCACCACTCACGAGAACCTATTCAACGCTGTCTCCAATCATTTCACTTCCCTGCTTTCTGCCCCATTGGTACTCCAGGGAGCTAAACCTCGTTTAGCGAAGTTGCTTTTTGAGAAAAATAATCGGGCACTTTTGCGCAAATCATGACATGCGGGGTGGTCTGGGATTTGAACGCGGGATCTCTCGGAATTCTGCGTAGAAGTAGGCCCGAAACACGAATCACACACCAGGAACAGATGCACACCCCGCCCAACCTCTTGAACGCACTGAGTTTTGCTCTGTGTGCAATTTATTTGACATTGCTCCAAGAATTGCAAGCGGCAAAGAGTTTCCAGAACAGCTGTTTCTTATTCTGTCTCCCTGCTGCTGTTTGTCCTGTCCCCGGGAGCGGGACTCTCTCCACTGGCAGATAATTCAACCGTTTTGTTTCTAAACTTTTCTCTGACACCGAAGTGACCAGTGACAAGCATTGCCCTCCGCAACATAGGGTACAGAGAACAGGAGAAGACCACGCAGACCTCCACGAGTGTGTCATTTTAACATTGGTCCAGTATATCAACGTGAAATATTTATGTCAAAGTTTTTGGGAAGCAGATGAGAAGACGAGGTGCAGCGCAGAGCACCGTTAGGTGGGAAAGCTGCTAAAGACGACATTGAGCGAATAGGAGAGATGGTTTCCCATCTGGGTTATGCTCCCATCACGCACCCACAGACATATCATCCACGTGCAAATATAAACTCTGCCTAAATTCCCACATTGTTTTTTCGAACTGTGATCTCACAATTTCATCACTTGCAACGTTCAAACTTTAACAACGTGCTCATAGATATACTTTGCAAACACCTGGAAACATTCTTCGAAACGTACCTGGGGAATTTCGTTTTGAGGGCTCTTGAACTTTAAGTGGAAGAACGGGAAGTTTGTTTTGAGGCTGTGCAATGTGGAGATGTATTCCCCATGTTAACGGATAGTGGTTGGCCATCTCAGTGCTTCCCGATGCAGGGTTGCCCTGACCCACAGGGAGGTTTCTTTGATAAACTGTCCCGGGGCTTCCAGCCGCACCATGACGTCATAAGGCGAGCCCCCGCTGATGTGACACAATAATGATGCTTGTCCCGGAACATGAATACAAATTAGTTCGTGAGTCACGTGGTACTGAATCATTCTTTGGAAAGTTCTTACAACTTCACGGATTTATATATGAGAGCAGGTAAATGGGCAGGGCTTTCACCTCGGATCCACTCTTCCTTCGCTCGCAACACGTCACACCCACCTCCCATTGTCCCAAGGCAATTTCCCCTGCAACTGCCGAATGTGCAACGCCTGCCATTTACCTGCTCCCTCCTGAATATCCAAGGGCTCGAACATACCCGCCAGGTGAAGCAGCACTTTACCTGCACATTTGCCACAATCTGGTCTCCTGCATCCGCTGCTCACAGTATCGTGTCCCCAACGTAGCATGAAGCATAAACTGCATGACTCCTTCGCAGAACATCTCAGTTCTGCCCGCAAAACATGGCCCTGAGCTTCTGGTTGCCTGTCACTTTAACACACCACCATGTTCCCTGGCTAACATCTCTGTCTCAGGCATGCAGAAGTGTTCCAGCAAAGCTCAGCTCCAGGTGGAAGAACAACGCCTCATTTTCCACTTGAAGACCCAATAGTCCTCCGGTCTTCAATATCGAATTCCATGACTTTAGTGCCTGAAATCTGCCATGTCCTATTCTCTCCTATTCACTCAATGTCGTCTTGAGCAGCTTTCCCGTACAAGGGCGCTCTGTTCTGCACCTCTCTCATCTGCTTCCCCAAAAACTTCGGCATTATATTTCACATTGATATTCTGGCCCAATGTGCATAGTTGTGGTGACATCCTCGTGGAGGTCTGAGTGGTCTTCTCCTGTTCTCTGTCCCCTGTGTTGAGGAAGGCAATGCTTGTCACTGGCAACCTGCGTGTCAGAAAAATGTTTAGAAACAAAATAGTTTAATTACCTGCCAGAGGAGAGAGCCCGGTTTCTGGGGACGGGATAAACAGCAGCAGGGAGACAGAATGAGAAGCAGCTGTTCTGGAAACTCTCTGCCGCTTGCAATTCTTAGAGCAGTGACAAATGTATTTCACACTGAACAAGTCACAGTTAGTTCAAGAGGTGTGGCGGGTGGGTGCATGCCCGCTTTCTGGCTCGTTGGTCTAGGGGTATGATTCTCTCTTAGGGTCTTCTACTGCGCAGACTTGCCAGAGATGCAATGTTTGAGGAATGTCAGCAATGAAGCTAGTTTGGAAAATTGGGACAGCTTTCCACCTAGAACAGAAGCATTGCTAGTCATGAGGGGCCTAGAAACAGGAAATAATGTTGTGAAAATGCTCCGACGCCTGAAAGGATCTACAATGATTCTGCAGAGTTTTAAAGTCACGTGGAAAAGCAGTAAAAGTGACATGAGGAGGAACGTTTCCATACAGGGAATCGTTAATGTCAGTAAATCTCTGCCTGACAGTGACAAAGAGGAAGATTCATTGGATACAGAAGGGAATTCGGTGGTCATGTTCAGGTGTGCAGATTTACACAGGGAAGGCAATAGAATGATACGAATTGAGACACTCGTTTACTTACGGCGAATAACCAGCAGAGCGAAGGTGGGCCGCATGGCCTCCCTCTGCGCTGTGACACGTTGTGGTTCAGAGTGAAATCACAGTTCGACCAACAGAATGTGGGAATTTAGAACAACGTTTATATTTAGACAGCCTCTATGTGTCTGCACAACAGCATATTAAACGACAGCAGTGGAGGTCTTTGACATCAGTCTCAAACGTGCATGCCACACGCCAGACGAAAGGCTGAAGGGATCTATGCAAAACACTCCGTGCGGGAAAGTAGAGTGGGTTCATGTCACTCGATCGAAACTATCGTCTGCTATTGCTTCCCTTTATAACGGTACTCTGTTCTGTATCTTGCCTTTGCCTCTGCTTCCCAAATCTTCGAGCACCTGAACTGAATATGTCACTAAACACTGGCCCAATTTACACAACTGAAAGGAAGTGCTTGTGGAGATTTGAGTTGTTTCCCACCGGTCTGCTCTGAACTGAATCGTAAACCTCTTCTCTGAAATAGGAATGAGCTGGGGAAGTTGAAACATATTCGAATTCGAATCCCTACCGTGTGGAAACAGGCCCTCCTGCTCAACAAGTCCGTATCAACCCTCCGAAGAGTAACCCGCCCATACCCTACATTTCCTTCTGACTGATGCGCCTAACCGGATCTCTGGGCATGGTCAGTCCACCTAACCTGCATATCTTTCGACTGTCGAAGGAAACCGGAGCAGGAAACCCACGCAAAGATTGAACAAACTCCACTCAAACAAGCTGCATAAGGGTAGGATCGAATTCAGGTACCGTTATGAGACAGCAGGGTTAACCAATGAGCCACACAGCCACATTATTTGCGGTCGTATTCATTCCCTGCAATAATTCCCCACTCCGGTTCAGACGTGAATGACAGGACGATCAGCATTTCGAAAGCAGCATCACCACACAGACACAGTTCCCATGATTCGGACACATATCACCGATTGGGAATCATCTCGGAGAGATACAAGTGACAGAGAGTCACATGGAAATGATGGACTGAACGGCTTCAGGCTGCGGCGGAATGACGTCACGCGTTGATGCCGTCCCTCTCCCTGTCTCTGGGACAGAGCGGCTGAGGGAGAAACAATGGCTCATTTTTAACTTCATCTGGGACAGTTGGGGCTCAGATGTTCACTGCTGCCCGTTCGCAGCAAAGAAACAGACGCCTGTGTTAGAAAAGTCTTTCTGCAGGATTGCTGTGTGAAGAGGAATTCTGAACACCAAGCAAGCTGCACACAAATACACTCATATGAATTTACCTGAGGGAACAGTTTCCGGTGTCCATTTCTCTCTGTCCCGCCATCACAGCAGCTTTCTGTTTCTTTGATTACAGACCTTTGTAATGTAGTTAAAACTTGCCCATTTCCTATGCATGAGTGGAACTGACGTCTCCTATCCCAAGTGATTGAGAGAGAGCAGAAGAGCGAATGGGCTCTGCCCTCCCCCAGAATACTTGCAAGGAGAAACAAAATGGTTTAATTATCCGCCAGTGGAGAGAGTCCGGTTCCTGGAAACAGGACAAACAGCAGCGTCCTGGGCGCAGGGAGACAGAATGAGAAGCAAATGTTGTGGAATCTCTTTGCTGTTTGTATTTATTGGAGCAATGTCAAATGTATTTCACACTGAGCAAGTCTCAACTGCTTCAGGGGAGGGCGCTGGAGGTATCAGGGGTCAGGGCAGAGACGGAACTCAACAGCCTGTGACTCGCTGATCTAGCGGTGCGAATTTTGCTTCGGGTCTTCAGCTACACGCTCGTGCGAGAGATGCTGGGTTTGAATCCCGAACGAACCCTCATTTCTTAAATTGCCTTGTGCAAAATTTCTCAATGAAACGAGATCGGACTGCCTGAAGTAAGGATGGGGCAGAGCTCCAATTGCAATGAGCTCGGCGAAGGGAACATTTGTGACAAGTGGAGTCAAGTATTGCAGACTGTTCGCCCGCGCAATCCGAATCATCCAGCTGCATTTCTGTTCAGTTCTGAGGGGGAAATTTCAGGAAGCGGCAAGTGAAGTGATTGGACACAGTGCTGAACAGGTTGAAGTGAATGGTGCGGTGCATGAGGAATGACAGCAGTGAAGGTAGATTGGAAAGTTGGGAACTTTTGATGAACAGAAGGCTGAAAGTTGGCCTGATTGAAGTTTTCCAAGTCATCAGGGGTCTAGACAGAGGAAGTAATATAGTGAAAATGCTCCCATGAATGAAAGGATCGAGAACGATTTGGCAGAGATTTAAAGTCATCAGGAAAAGTAAAAGTGACATTCGGAAGAATGTTTTCGCACAGGGAGTGGGGTCAGTAAATCCCTGTTTGACAGTGACAAAGAGGCAGATTCAATGGACACAAATGGGAATTCAATGGTAATGTTCAATGTAACAATGTGCAGATTTACAGGGAGAGGGCGACAGAATGATACACATAGAGACACTTATTTATATATTGTGTCGAGCCAGCAGAGCGAAGTTGGGCTGCACGGCCTCAGTCTGCGCTGTCACTCATTTTGTGATATTGAGTACAATCGGAGTTGGACCAACAGCACGTGGGAAATTTGACAACCGGTATATCTTGTCCAACAGGATACTCCATCACAGCAATGAAGGTGTTTTGACATCATTCTCGAAAGTATATGCCACAATGCAGATTCAAAACGGAGTATTCCTTTGAATCGCTGAGTAATTTTTTACAGTTATTCAGTTAAGGTGAGTGAAGTTACGCATTGGGAGCCACTCCAGCTGATAGGTCAAAGCCGTTTTCTCATGTGTGATAGTCCTACCAGCACTCTGATATGCTGTGCTTCTCGTCAGTAGATGCAAATAAATGTCCCATTCTGATACACAGGCCACGGTGACCCAGCTGTGGTGACAAGCCTGTGAAAGGCTGTGTGGTCTTCTCCTGTTCTCTGTCGGGTTGCTATGATCCGAATCATCAAACCACTTTTCCCTGAGATGGGAATAAACTGATGAAGGTGAAACACATCAGTTGTGGTGTGTTCCATGCGCAGGAGGCCCTGCAGTAATTCCCCACGCTGTTTCACAAAGCAGCATCCTCTCGGTGAATTACGCTTGGCAAAAAACGATTGAACCAAATCAGTGTCCGCCACTGGATTTTACTGACACCGTTTATAAAATTCAGGCTCACCGTTAATGTGGAGAGGAGCCGTCAGACTGTAGTTTCCGCTCCTTTAGTTGAATAAAAATAATTTTAACTGTGTCCAGTGAGAGGAACGGATTTGCTGTTGGTGGAAAACATTTCTACCTGAACTCGCTATCACTGTCTTGATGGATTAAAACATAAAGCTGGGAGTCTCTAGATTATGTTGTAAAAATATCGGAATAATGTTCGTCATGCCCGCGCTGTCACCAACTGAATGAAGCGGCTGCCCAGAGGGATGCGGCAGTGTATTTAAATCCCCTGCTGGAACAGTCTGTGTTTCACTTCTTACACTGGGGGAAGCTGAGCATTTACCCAAACAATGGGAACAGCACCTCCCTGACACAGTGTTCACAAATCAAACTGATAGCAAAGCTTCATGTGCGATCAAAAGTGCCCGGAAAGCAGACTTGGCTCAACACATAACCGCGAGCGTACTCCTTTCTTGAGGTATAGTTGACTGCCGTGAGTCTGACTTGATTTGAGCACGTCACCTACTGAGCTGGAATCAGAGGCGCTACCGTTGCGCCACAAGCCTACCGTAAACTGTGTGTTTCTATTCATGGTTAAGGTAACTGATCGCACTGCAATGATTTTACCTTATGTGGAACAATGGAGATCAACAGTTCATGTCTGTTCTGTCTCTCCCCCCCCCCTCCCTCTGTCTCTCGAAACAATTTCCAACTCTCTCTCAATAAAAAGCTGAAAGAATTTTCGATGCTGTATATCAGAAACAAAAAAAAAACAAGAGTTGCCGGTGACCGTTCCATAGAACTGATGGTGATTGGGAAAATGTCCGTTTATATGCGAAAAATATTGTGGGAGGAAGGCGGACGCAGTAACTGATAGATCAGGACAGAGCCCAAAGCGAGGGAAGAACTGTTGGACAGGAAAGGGAGTTGATAACAATCTGCATGGGAGGGTGAATAACTGTTAATGAAGACTGTTCATAGCTAAGAATAGGTAGTGCGTAATGACAGACTATGTGATAACAAAGCTTGGTGTGTGTGGAAGGGACGAGGAAACTATGGATTTCAGGCCCTAGAATTATTGAATTCGATATTGGGACCGGAGGGATGTATGGTCCCCAAGTGCAATATTTGGTGCTCTTCGTTCTGCTGGTGCTGAGCTTCGCTGGAACACTCCAGCAAACCTGAGACAGAGATGTTGGCCAGGGAACAGAATGGGGTGTGATATTGGCAGGCAACCGGAAGCTCCAGATCTTTTTTGCGGCAGAACGTAGATGTTCTGTGCAGCAGTCACCTAGTTTACGCTTAATTTCCCCAATGTAGATGAGATCACATTGTGAGCAGCAAATGCAGTAGACCGGGTTGTGGGAAGTGCAGGTAAAGTGCTGCTTCACCTGCAAAGTATGGTTGGGCCTTTGTATAGTAAGGAGGGTGCAGGTAGATGGGCTGGTGTTACACATTCTGCAGTTGCAGGGGAAAGTGCTTTTGGACTAATGGGATGGGAATGGGGGTAGGGTTGATGGGAATGAAGTAAGAGTGGACCCAAGGTATACTCCTGCCCATATACTCTTCCGTCAAATAGAGAAATGTATTAAGTGTGTACAAGGAATTTTTCTCAATCACCATGTAGATGTATATACTGGGGAGAGTGCAAAACCTAAGGGCCAGCAACCATAATTCTATTAACATTAGATTGGTGATTGAAAATAATATATCAGATCTAAAAGTTGAAGTTCTAAATTGGAGGAATACTCAGGTATTAGGCAAGATTCTTCAAAAGCTAATTGGGAGCAGATGTTCGCACGTTAAAGGACTGCTGGAAAATGGGAAGCCTTCAGATATGAGATAACAAGAGTCCAGACAGTATATTCCTGTTAGGGTGAAAGGAAAGGCTGGTATATTGGGGAATGCTGGATGACTAGAGAAATTGACATTTTGGTTAAGACAAAGAAGGAACCAGATGTCAGTTATAGACAGAGAGATCGAGTGAATCCTTAGAGAATAAAGGCAGTACAAGCATACTTAAGAGGGAAATCATGAGGGCAAAAAGGGGGCATGAGATAGCTTTGGCAAATAGAGTTAAAGATAATCCAAAGAGTTTTTATAAATACATTAAGGACAAAAGGGTAACGAGGGAGAGAATAGGGCCCCTCAAAGATCAGCAAGGCAGCCTTTGTGTGGAACTGCAGTAGATGGGGGAGATACTGAACGGATATTGTGCATCAGTGTTTACTGTGGAGAAGGGCATGGAAGATATAGAATGTGAGAAAATAGATGGTTACATGTTGAAACAATGTCCATATTGCAGATGAGAAATTGCTGGATATCTTGAAATGCATAAAAGTGGATAAATCCCAAGGACCTGATCAGGAGAACCCCAGAACTCTATGGGAAACTGGGGAAGTGATTGCTAGGCCTCTCAATGAGATATTTGTATTATCAATAGTCACAGGTGAGGTGCCGGAAGGCTAGAGGGTGGCTAACGTGGTGCCACTATTTCAGAAATGTGGTAAGGAAAAGCCAGGGAACTCGAGACCTGTGAGCCTGACATCCGTGATGGGCAAGTTGTTGGAGAGAATCCTGAGAGGTAGGATTTACATGTGTTTGGAAAGGCAAGCATTAATTAGGGATGGTCAGCGTGGGTTTGTGCTTGGGAAATCATGTCTCACGAACGTGATTGAGTTTTTCGAAGAAGTAACACAGTGGATTGATGAGGGCAGAGCGATGGACGTGATCTATATGGACTTCAGGAAGGCATTCATCAAGGTTCCTCATGGGAGACTGGTGAGCAAGGTTTAATCTCATGGAATGCAGGGACAACTAGCCATTTGGATACAAATCTGGCTCGAAGGCAGAAGACAGAGGGTAGTGATGGAGGGTTGCTTTTCAGACTGAAGGCCTGTGACCAATGGTGTGTCCCAAGGATCGATGCTGGATCCACTACGTTTTGTCATTTATATAAATGATTTTCATGTAAACGTAGGAGGTATAGTTAGTAAGTTTGTAGATGATACCAAAATTGGAGGTGTAGTGGACAGCAAAGAAGGACACCTCAGATTAGAACGGGATCTTGATCAGATGGGCCAATGGGCTGAGGAGTGGCAGATGGAGGTTCATGTAGATAAATGTGAGATGCTGCATTTTGGAAAAATAAATCAGAGCAGGACCTTCACACTTAATGATAGATTACTTGGAAGTGTTGCTGAACAAAGAGACCTTGGAGTTCAGGTTGATAATTCCTTAAAAGTAGAGACGCAGGCAGATTGGATAGTAAAGAAGGCGTTTGGTATGCTTTCCTTTGTTGGTCAGAGCATCGAGGATAGATGTTGGGAGCTCATGTTGCTACTGTACAGAACATTGGTCAGGCCACTTTTGGAATATTGCATGTAATTTTGGTCTGCTTCCTATCGGAAAGATGTTGTGAAACTAGAAAAGGTGCAGAAAAGATTTACGAGGACGCTGCCAGGGTTGGAGGGTTGAGCTATCGGGAGAGGCTGAGTAGACTGTTTTCTCTGGAGCGTCGGAGGCTAAGGGGCGACCTTATAGAGGTTTATAAAATCATGAGGGATATGGATAGAGTAAATAGACAAGTTCTTTTCCCTGTGATGGGGGAGTCCAGAACTAGAGGGAATAGTTTTAGGGAGGGCAGGGAAAAGATATAGAAGGGACATAAGGGACAACCTTTTCACGCAGAGGGTGATGCATGTACGGCATGAGCTGCTGAAGTAAGTGATGGACGTTGGTATAATTACAGCATTTAAAATGCATCTGGATGTGTATGTGAATAAGAAGTTTTATGGGGATTTGGGCCAAGTGCTGGCAAGTGGGACTAGATTAGGTTAGGATATCTGGGCTGCATGAACGAGTTGGACCAAAGGGTCTGTTTCCGTATTGTACATCTGTGTTACTCTGTGAGACTCCATGGGATTCTCTGCCCAAGAGAGCAGTTGAGACAGCTTCATGAAGTATATCGAAGACACAGTTGGATGGGTGTTTGCATGGTAGGGGAATTAAGGGTGGTCGGGATAGTGCAGGTTGGTGGAGCTGTGATCTTAATGAATGACGGGGCAGGCTTGACCAAATGGCCTACTACTGCTTCTGCTCCTACCAATCTGTAACACTGCATTTCCCGCGGCAGGAGTTTTCCCAGGGCACAAAGGAAGTTTTCTAAAATATATTTAAACCCCTTGCTTTGCTTGAACTCAAATTGACTTGGCGGTAAGCCGAAGCTTGTGGCTCGTTGGTCTAGGGGTATGATTCTCGCTTCGGGCTTTCTGCTGTGTGGATATGCGAGAGATCCCGGGTTCAAATCCCGGACGAGCCCTCAGCTCTCACATTGCCTTGTTCAAAAACTGCCAATTAATTTTCTCAAAAAGCAGCTTCGTTTCACGAGATCCGACTGCCTGAATTCGGGATGGGGCAGAGTTACCATTACAATGAACGCGGCAAGGGCAACACTTACTCAAATTGAACGCAAGTTTTACTTGTGGGCGTTTGGAACGCGTTGCCAGCAGAGGTGCTAGAAGCAGGCACAGTAGATTCGTTTAAGATGCGTCCGGATAAATGCACGAGTCGGGGGTGGAGGGGGGTGCGATTGGGGGGGGGGGCGGGAGTAGAGGGATACAGATGCTTAGGAATTGACGGACACGTTTAGACAGTACATTTGGATCGGCTCAGGCTTGGAGAGCTGAAGGGCCTGTTCCTGGGCTGTAAATTTTCTTTGTTCTTTGTTCTCTATGGTGTATATCTGATATTGTTGGCTATTCTAAAAGTTTCTTTGCAATTATTATTCACCTTCTAATGTAGTAATGGAGTTATGTCCTTTTTTGTCGTGTATTTTTCATTTAAGATGTCAGCAGGAAGTCATTCAGCATCTTTACCGGCTTTCTTTTCTCAAGCTTCTTTCGCTTGTGGACCCACTCGTGCGTCCACAACATTTCATTTTCATATCCTTGATTCAGCTCCATTTTCAGCATCTTTGTAGGCAGTTTGTTCCATGTTTGGGAGAAGATTTGTAGCTCGGGTGCTCGTTGTTGTGGTAATAATAGTGTTGTCCCTGTTGAACTCATGACAAGCAACATGTGTTCGACTGGGACAACACTACTATTATAGGACAAGCCAAACAGAGAACAACCAGGGAATTCCTAGAGGCATGGCACTCATCCACTGATTCAATCAACAAACACATCGATCTGGACCCGATATAGCAGCCACTGCAGCGGACAGCTGGAACTGACAACCGGAAGTGGCAGGTACAAATCACTTTAAATGCCGAAGGAAACATCACAGAAGCGCTTCACAGGAGGCTCCCAAGCACTGAGGATGTCACCTAGATAGGGGACGAAACGTCTGCAACACAAATTCCCAGTTCGGTGAACAGAACCACAACAGTTTGTTCCATGTTATTGTCACTGAAATTAAGTTTTCCTCCATGCACAGCTGAGCCGACCTGGCTGCAGGAGGGTTTTCAGGTTTCTGTGGTCTGGATAATATGTGATCAGCAGGCATCTCACAATCTATCGGAATTGCCACCTATGTTATGTTCATTAACTGTACTGACAGTGATCACTTATTTTGTGATTTTTCTTTGCAGGAAGACGTGCAGAAGGAAATCTGAAAGCATACATCAACTTCTGACAGAGCCACTTGCTTCATTGGGACTTGAATATCAGCAGCCATTCCAATCAAGAAGACATGTTTGCTTTTGTTTGCTTGAGAGATTCTGGACACTGGTGCGGCAGGAAGAATACTGAGACACCGGAGTGAGGGAGATTCAGTGCGCTGACTGTGAAAAGTCCTTCAAACCAATTACTCAACTTCGCGAATCAAAGTCTCACCCCTCACGGTGGGAAAGACTATGTCACCGTTCTGTTTGTAATTTCAATCCCAGAGCAACACAAGGAAAGCTCCCTCCAAAGGGGAAGCTGTGGAAATGTGGGGACTGTGGGAAAGGATTCTCTTCCCCATCCGTGCTGGAAACCGACAGACACATTCACACCTGGTGAGGAGATTCACCTGCTCAGTGTGTAGGAAGGACTTCAGTCCGGTCAGCCATCTGCAGACGCACGAGTGGGTCCACAAGTGAAAGAAGCCAGTCACGTGCCCCATGTGCGGGAGGGGTTTCACTCAGTCAGCTGCACTGCTGACCCACCAGTGGGTCCACACCGGAGAGAGGCCGTTCACCTGCTGTAAGCACCTGCTCCTCCCACCTGCGGAGGCACCAGTGAGTTCAGGTGCGATCGAAGGGGGATTGAAGGAGCGGTGGCCGAGTGCCAAGTGTTTATGCACGAAACGTCGATTCTCCTGCTCCTTGGATGCTGCCTGACCTGCTGTGCTTTTCCAACACTACACTATCGACTCTGAATCTCCAGCATCTGCAGTTCTCACTTTCTCCTCGAGGGCAAGGTTGGACTCGTCTTTTATTCACTCATTCACTCCTTACAGCCTGTCCTTTGTTGTGGCCTAACTGCACATACATCAATGCAAGTTTCAGAAAGATTTCTGCAGCTTTTAAAAGAATAACATTCTTCCTGACTTTAACGAAGTTTCTGAATATATAGTTTTAGTTATTCTCAATTTTAAAAATCAGCTATTTCTCTCATGCCATGTTTCTCAGGTAAAGTCATCACCATCCATTCTCTCTCTCTCTCTCCTGAGAAAGACTTCATACAGCGGTCAAAGAGGACTGAGGCACGAGAAAGGACGATTGTGGGGGTGGGGGGGTGGTGAGGGGTTCACTGGTGGTGGTGGGGAAGGGAGGGAAATGGACAGGGGAATAGACTGGGGTTCAGAGGGTTGGGGGAGAGAACAGAGGGTACAGTGCGTGGAGAGAGAATGGACAGGGGGCAGTGGATGAGGAGAAAATGGACAGGGGGGCAGAATGTGAAGAGAGAGACAGCACAAATTCCACCTCCTCCAGGACTGGTGTCAGTGTCCCACGAACTGGAACCCACGCCTCCCACATTTCTCAATATACGCGTGACTAAGGCAGCGGAACCATATCATCCCGACAGGCCATTCACAGCGACCTACCTAATAGCATCCCACTCAGACCCACTCGATTACGCTACAGCCCTGCAGTTCCCTATGGCTATTTCCTGATGAAGGGTTTTGCCCGAAACGTCGATTCTCCTGCTCCTCGGATGCTGCCTGACCTGCTGTGCTTTTCCAGCTCCACCCTCTCGACCCTAATCTCCAGCCTCTGCAGTCCTCACTTTCGTCCAGTAAGGGGTTAATGTTCCCTTCCTAGTCTTTTAGATCTATTAAAATCTTTCCCCCTCACCTTTACCCTCTAGTTTTGGAATACCTCTACCCAGGGGAAAAGACAGAAACGTTGAGCAGCCAGACAAAATGTGGAGGCACAGGGCGAAAAAATCGGCAAAAAGAATGGCTTCAGCATTTTTCTCTCGTAATCTCATTTGGACGCTTAATATTTGTCATGATCGGGAGGTGCCCGTGTTGGACTAAGGTGTACGAAGTTAAAAATCACACAACACCAGGTTACAGTCCAATAGGCTTGTTTGGAAGCACTAGCTTTCGAAACGCTGCTACTTACATCAGGTGGTTGTGGAATATAACATCGTAAGATCATAAATTCTGTCTTACGATGTTATACTCCACAATCACCTGATGAAGGAGCAGGGCTCCGAAAGATAGTGCTTCCAAATAAGTCTCTTGCACTATAACCAGGTGTTTTGTGATTTTTTTAGCTTAAAAATTTGTAACAAATTCCTACACATTGAGCATGCTCTGCGGTGTCAGCAAGCACTGCGCATACTCTTGGCGCACAAGCTCCTTTCCATGGAGCAATGGAGAACCTTGGTGGACCGGAAGGACTCTGGTCCTCCTGCCAATCAGAGCCGGCCATTGTCGAAATGTGGAGATTGGACCGTGAGCTCTGAAGCTGCAGCTGCTCTTTTCTCTCTGCATAAGATCAAAGGTCATCCCAGACTGTAACTTCCTTCCTCTGTCTAACATTTGTGAGTACAACAGTGTTTTTCTCACCACTTTTTCATTCTGGGGTTCAACTGTTGACTTGCAGCAATTGAAAGGAAAGAGTGAACCGAGGGAGGGGCCAGACTCTGGAAAAGTTGATCCCGGTCTGTGTGTCAGCTTGCAAGCACATGGCAAATGCAGTACCACAATGTGAAGTTATAGCCTTTGCAGTGTAAAAAGAAAGCAGAAAGGAGATGCATTATTTAAATAGTGATATGTTGAGATGTGGCGAAACTTAGATGCTGGAAATCAGAGTTGAATATTGTGGCGCTGGAAAACCACAGTAGGTCAGGCAGCAACTGAGGAGGAGGAGAGTCGACGTAACGGGCACGAGCCCTTCATCAGGAGTGATGTGCTTCAACACCAGTCAATGCCAGTTGTCAGAAAGGTGCAGCAAGCAATGAGCAAAGCAAGTGGTATATCAGCAAGATAATTGAGTTCAGAAGTGGGGATGTCTTCCTGCAGTCAGGTCCGTTATTGAATATATTCAAGGCTGAGCTCATGTGACTTTGAAGAACAAAGACGTTATGGGAGAAGGCAAGAAAATGGTTTTAAGACCAGTAGAGAACAGTTACAGAGTCATACAGCACAGAAAGAGACCATTCAGTCGAACTAGTCCATGCTGACGGTGTTCTGAAACTGAACTGGTCCCACCTGCCAGTCTTTGGCCCATATCCCTGCGAACCTTTCCTATTCATGTACTTATCCAAATGTCTTTTAAACATTGTAACTGTACCTGCATCCAGCAACTCCTCTAGACATTGAATCCTCACATGAACTACTCTTTATCTTTTAAAAAAAGGTGCCCTTTATGTCTTTTTAAAATGTTTCTTTCTTCACCTTCAAAATTTGCTCCCTAATCTTGAAACAACCACATAGGGAAAGAATACCTGCTGTTCACCTCATCTATACCCCTCATGATTTTATAATCCTCTCTAAGGTCACCTCTCAACCTCCGAAGCTCCAATGAAAAAAGTCCCAGCCCATCCATCTAGATGCAGGTATTTTTATATCCAGTTATGAACTGTTCAATGCTGGTGCCAGTTGGAAAGACCAAATGACCTATTCCTGCTCCCAATTCACACACTCTGTGTCCAGGACAGCAAGACACCATACGACATAGGTGCAGAAATTAGGCCATTCAGCCCATCAGATCTGCTCCACCATTCAATCACGGCTGATATGTTTCTCAACCCCGTTTTGAAATATGGATTTTGGAAAGGCAGATCAGGGCAGGGTCTACACATTTAATGGGGAGTGTTGTTGAATAAACATACCTTAGAGTGCTAGTTCATAGTGGAGTCGCAGGTAGACAGGATAGCAAAGAAGGTGTTGATATATTTGCTTTTATAGGTCAGTGCACTTCAATACAGATGTTGGGAGGTCATGTTGCGGCTGCACAGGACATTGATTAGGCCACTTTTGGAATACTGCATTCGGTTCTGGTTTCCTTGCTACAGGAAACGTGTTACGAGCCTTTGCAATGATTTGGAAAAGATTTACAAGGCTATCGCCAGAGTTGGAGGGTTTGATCTATATGGAGAGGCTGAATAGGCTGGGCTGTTTTCTCTGGAACATTGGGGGCTGAGGGTGACTTTATAGAAGTTCATAAGGAGCATGGATAGGGTGAATAGCCAAAATCTTTTCCCCAGAATAGGGAAGTCCAAAACTAGAGGACATAGGTCTGAGGTGAGAGGCGAAAGCTTTAAAAGGAACCTCAGAGGCACCTTTCTCATGCAGAGTGTGTTGCGTGTATGGAATGAGCTGCCAGAGGAAGTGGTGGAGGCTGGTATATTAACAGCATTTTTAAAGGCATTTGGTAATAGGGAGAATTGAGAGGGATATGGGTTATGTGCAGGCAAATGGAACTATGTTAATTTGGGATATCTGGTCATCACGGACAATTTGGACTGAAGGAAAGCAGAAGTGTCGTTGTGAAGACTGAACGTTCAGTGCAGCTTTCAAAGATGCTTTCTCCTTACTGGGAGCAGAAGCTAAAATGAAATCTTTCATTTGTGCGACAGCAACTGAGTGAGGGCATTCGGGATATTGGTGGAAAGTGGGAGTTTGTTGCAATGTGGAGTTGAAGCGATTAAAGTAATGTGTGGTGAGCAGGGAGCCCAGTGAAGGGTTTGGTGAGTTTTTGTTTTAAACTGCTCATTTCTTTCAGCCTTCAACATTGTATTTCCAATGCTGTCCATCAGTGGGAGTGGCGAATCAGTAACTGGTATCGTTAGAAACCTTACGATTTTCAGTACTGCAGGTATAGCATTGTCTCATCAGCTTTGTAAAGGTTGCTGGCAGCAGAGGGAGGTGTGGGCTGTATTCACTAGAAATGATTAAGCAGTTAGATAGCACACATACAATAGGCAGGGTGAGACTTGTCTTTCGATCGCAGAAGGTGGGTGGTTCTGGTGCTGCAGTCCAGGGCAAACCCAACTATGGTAAATCATAGAATCCCTCCAGCGTGGAACCAGGACATTCATCCCATCAAGTCCACACTGAACCATTCAAAGAGCATGCCATCCAGACCCACCCTATCTAGTCGTTTCTGCCAGTGAGTGAGACTAGGTCACAAGATTAGGAGGAGTAGGCTTAAGACAGAGGAGAAGGAGCTGCTTTTCCCAGAGAGTGGTGAATCTATGGAATTCTCTGCCCAAGGAAGCAGTAGAAGCAGGCATATTCAAGACGCAGTTCGATGGGATTTTGTATGGTAGGTGAAGTTAGGATAGTCAGGATAATGCAGGTAAGAGGAGCTGAGACGATGGATAGATGAGCCATGATCTTAATGAATTTCGGAGTACCTCGATGGACCAAATAGCCTACTCCTCCTATTACTGTGAATGTATAAAGCTGCATTTCTCATGGCCAATCCGAATCAAGGCAGGTGAGCAATGTAGAGATGTGGAAAATGAACATCGGAGAATGATAGAAAGGGACACGGAAAGTAAATGTCCCAGTCCAAAGATTTTCAGGTCAGGTCAAATGACCATGCTAAATTGTCCATAGTGTTAGGTACATTAATAAGAGAGAAATGGGTCTGGGTGGGTTACTCTTCAGGGTGTCGGTGTGGACTTGTTGGGCCGAAGGGCCTGTTTTCACACTGTAGAGAAACTAATCTAATCAAAACTGGATTTACAGATCACAAAAATTGAAAGTGAAGACTGTATGGCTGAATGTATTGTATGTGCTGCATTGTAACAAAACTGAATGAATTGACTGCATACATTGAAGAGAATAATTATGATCTGAGACTCCTTACAGGGACATGGCTTCAGGATGACAAGGATTGGGTCCTGAATATTGAGGGGCTACGTGGCATTCAAGTCGAATAGGAAGCGAGGTAAAGATAGAGGGTTGGCACTGCTAATCAAAGCACTAATAACATGGTACTGTGTTGCAGCTCGGATTTCAGCTCCTGGTTTCCCTGTCCTCCTCTCCCTGTTCCAACAAAGTAAGATGTTGTCCGTTCTCAGCTCAGCTGGCTTTCTGCTGAAACTTTGAGCCCCTTTTACACCTTCCAGAACAATAAAACATTCAGTCAACCAAGGCCCAATCCACAATATTCCCAGCCTGACAACCATCCAGACTGAGAGAGTCATCATAACAGGGAAAAAACAAGAAAAATGAAACAAAATTAGACATAAATCACATTTGGTGCTCACGCTTAACGTTTATTCATTACATAGTAAACCAGAATTTGGGGTGTCCCAGGATTCTTATCGTCCCCTACTTGAGGAATTCTCTCTCCCTAACAATATTTACATCAACAGAAATAAAGCATCGACTATCAAATAGACATCGAGCTACACATCACGGAAATAGACTTTTTGATCCAACACATCCATGCTGACTAGATGTCCTATATAAATCTAGTGACCCATTTGCCAGCATTTGGCCCATATCCCTCCAAACCTTTCCTATTCACACACCCATCCAGATGCCTTTTAAATGTTGTAATTGTACCAGCCTCCACCACTTCCTCTAGCCTATTTACCCTATCCATGCCCCTCATGATTTGATAGCTATCTATAAGGTCACCCCTCAGCCTCCGACACTCCAGGGAAGCAGCCCCATCCTATTCAGACTCTCCTTGTACTACAAATCCTTCAACCGTGGTGACATCCTTATGAATCTTTTCTGCACACTTTCAAGTTTCACAACATCCTTCCTATCCTATAGTAGGGAGGCCAGAATCGAATGCAATAATCCAAAAGTGGCCGAACTAATGTCCTGTACAGCTACAACATGACCTCCCAACTCCTATACCCAATGCATTCAATGGGTCAAATGGCCTCATTTTGCACTGCAGTGATTTAATGTTTTGATTTTGTATCAGAGTCAATTTCAGTCACTATCTCTGGTTTACGGTGTGTCAGTCTGGGATAACTGGTACCGGAATTACATGCAATACTCCTAACGTGGCCTAACCAATGTCTTCTACAGTCGCAACATGACCTCCCGACTCCTGCACCCAGTGCACTGACCAATAAAGGCAAGCATATCAAACACCTTCTTCACTATGCTGTCTATGAGCGACTCCCCTTTCAAGGAACTATGAACTTACCATCGAGTCACGGGCCTTTTGTCCAATCAGTCCACGCCAACCATAATCCCCAAATAAATCAGTCTCTTCAGCCTTCTCTTGTCCTGTATCCCTCCAAACCTTTCCTATTCATGTACTTAAATAAATGTCTTTTAATTGTACCCGCATCTACCGCTTCCTGAGGTGGTTCATTCCACATATCAACCACCAGTGTTGGATTCACAGAGGTGGGGGTTTTCTGAGAGTGAAAAGCTAAAATTAAACCCTGTGCTTTGCTGAACTCAAACCGCATTGACGTGGAAGAGTGTGAAAGGAGTTTGCAAAGTGTCCTCCATTCCCCACATGCCTCAGCTGCAGGGCAGCGCGGGTGCCCCTTCCCCTCTTCTACTCCCCGCCCCCCAACCCATTGTGGACGCCAGAATGTGGAAGTAGCCCTGTCAATTTCAGAGTGAAACTCCCTCCCTCTGGGCAACATCTGGGAGCAAAACAATGTCTCCCCCTTTCCATTCGTCATCCTGGGAGGGGGAGAGAGAGAGGCGGGGAGGGTGGTGGGTGGGATGGTGGGAACACTGTTCACTTGTAGCAACTGGAGTGACTCCATGGAGGGAGCAGGCTCTCCCAAGGTGCTCATATGATCTCTGTCCCTCTCAAAGGTATTTTCCTTGTGTATTCCCTCAGTTTGGCACGTACAGAGTTTGCACCATGGAAAAGGTTTACTTCTTTCCTCATGGTCAGAATTATAAGGGTAGTTTCTCACGGAACTGAGCAGTATTTAAGGGATTGGCACATTGATTTCAAATGTGGACATATATTGCTTCATATGCTGTATATCTGATATTGTTGGCTGTTATAAAGACTTTGTGGACATGATTTTTCACCTTCTAATGCAGTAATGGAGTTACGTCCTATATTTCTTGTCTTTTTTTATTTACTAGGTCAGCAGGAAGTCATTCAGTAACTTCACTGGCTTTTTTTTTCCAAGCAGCCTTGACATTTCATTATCATATTCTTGATTCAGCTCCATTTCCAGCTCCTTGGTCGACAGCTTGTTCCAGGTCATTGCGATCTAAATTAAGTTTTCCTCCACACACACTTAAGGTTATCTTGCTGCATGAGGGTTTTCCGTGTCTTGCATAATATATGGTCAGCACTCATCTAGAGATCTACAGGAATTGCTACTGATGTTATATTCATTTAACAGTACTGACAGTGATCACTCAATTTGTGATTCTTTTTGCAGGAAGACATGCAGAAAGAAATCTGAAAACAAATGATTCATCATCTTCTGACAGAGCCACTTGAATCAATGTGGCTTGAATATCAGCAGTCATTCACAATGAGAAGAAATATTTGATTTTGTTTGCTTGAGAGATTTTGGATACTGGTGTGGCAGGAATAATACTGAGACACCCGAGTGAGGGAGATTCAGTACGCTGTCTGTGAAAAGTGCTTCAAACAATTTAGTCAGCTTGGGGGATCAAAATCTCACCCCTCACATTGGGGAGAGACGATGTATCCATTCTGTTTTTTAATTTCAAACCCAGCGCGACACAAAGAATGCTCCCCCCCCCCATGGGAAAACCATGCAAACGTGGGGACTGTGGGAAAGGGTTCCCTTCCGCATTGGGGCTAGACACCCACAGACACGTTCTCACTGTGGAGACGCCGTTCTCCTGCTCAGTATGTGGGAAGGGATTCAGTTGGCTGTGCAGCCTGCAGACACACCAGCGAGTTCACACCATGGAGAGACCGTTCATCTGCCGCCATTGTGGGAAAGGATTCATTCAGTCGTCCCACCTGCAGACACACCAGCAGGTTCACACCAGAGAGAGGCAATTCTCCTGCTGTCAGTGTGGGCAGCAATTAAACGATGTATCCCACCTCCTGAAACACCAGTGGGTCCACATGGGGGAGAGGCCATTCACCTGCTCTGAGTGCAGGAAGGGATTTGGCGATTCTTGCACCCTGCTGACCCAACAGCAGGTCTACACTGAGGAGAGGCCGTTCATCTGCCCCAAGTGCGGGAAGAGCTTCAGTCATGTGGGCAACTTGCGGAGGCACCAGCTGATCCACACCAGGGAGAGTCCGATCTCCTGCTCTGTGTGCGGGAAAGGATTCACTCAGACATCTACACTGTAATCTAACAAAGGGTCCATATCATGGAGAGGGCGCTCATCTGCTCTCAGTGTGGAAAGGTCTTCACCCACTCCTCCCACCTGCGGAGCCACCAATGAGTCCGTGTGCCATCGCAGGGGGATTGAAGGAGCGACGGCCAAGTGCCATTATCGACTGGACTATCAACCCAGTTCTGGGGATTCCCGCGGAGGCAGTTGGTGGAATTGAAATTCGGTCAGAAATCTGGAGTTCTGAATCTAATAATGAAACTTTTTTTGAGGGTAGAAACTGCCATCTAATTCACTCATGTCCCTTTTAGGAAAGGAAACTGCCATTGTGGGACAGGATTCACTCAGTCATCTCAACTGCATCCTTTGTCCGGTCTGGCCTACACCTGACTCCAGACCCACAGCAGCATGGTTGACTCTTGACTGCCCCCCTCCATGGCAAATGAGTGGGAGTAACTTAAATGGATACAGTGTGTGGGTTGAAATTGCTGAGTGAGGCAATCCTTCCTTCAGCTTAAGGCTGTACCAAGGATGCAATTATAAAGGTTACTCGGTGCTGACCAACAGTAAAGGAAGTGGAGTTGGGAGGAGTGTGTGAGCTTTGAGCTGTTTTTTTTAAAAAAAGCTTCTTTTCATACACTTTTTTTTTGCTGGGGAGATCTGAAGCTGTAACAAAGTTGGGTGGCAATAAAGGTCAATTGAACTTAACCCCGGTCTCAGACTGTCAATGAAAGCTATGAGATCCAATAGGTTTTTGTTTTAAAGCTGCTCATTACTTTCAGCCTCCTGCAGTAACTTTCCAATGTCGTGTATCAGAAGGAGCAGTGAATGAGTAGCTAGTATCGTTAAAAATTGTAAATTTTTCATCTCTGCAGGTGCTGCATCATTTCATCGGCATTGTATAGTTTACAGGCAGCACCAGGAGGTGTGGGCTGTGTTCAGTAGAAACAAAGTTGAAAATCACACAACACCAGGTTATAGTCCAACAGATTTATTTGGAAGCACTAACTTTCGGAACACTGCTCCTTCTTCAGGTGTTTGTAGAGCAGGATCATAAGAGAATTTACAGCAAAAGATCACAGTTTCATGCAACAGAAATTGTATATGAACAAACCTCGATTATTATTCAGTCTTTCATCTTTTAGAATGGGTTGCAGGTTTTTGGTCATTAATGTGTAAATTCTTTGAAGACACATTCTTGAGACGACTAAAGGTCTGTATCCCAATCGTGAGTGGGACTGGTTCGATTTCCAAAGTAGGAATGTATAAAATATCACATGGATTGGCTGCCTGCAGATTGTGCGCTTTTTGAGCAAAACATCATGTTATCTGCAAATATAATTCTGCAAATTCAAATTCACCCCAAAGCCTTATATGTAAGTGTGCATGCGAGAGAGAGAGAGAGAGAGAGAGAGAGAGTGTGCATATGCGTGAAAGTGTGTGTGCGATGGAGTATCAGCCTGTGAGAGGGTGTGTGCGTGGGTGTGGTGTATTTGTGTGTGCCTGAAAGAGGGGTCTGCATGTATGTGAGAGTGTGTGCTTTATGCGTGTGTGTGTGTTAGAGAGTGACAGTGAAGTGGAGTTACCTGTCAAGTGACATGAATCCAAGGTCCCAGTTGAGGCCATCCTCATGTGTTCAAAACTTGGCTATCAGCCTCTGCTGGCCAGTGAAAAATGATTAAGCAGTAACACAACAGACATAGAAGAGGGCAGATTGTCTTTCGATTTGCAGAAGGTGAGAAGTTCTGGATGCTGGAAACTAGGGAAAACACATGCTGGGGGATCTTCCGCTCCGAGATGGACCTGGAAGCCAGGCTGCAGACACATTGGGGGAATCATAGAGCCCCAACATTATGGAAACAAGCCCTGTGGTCCAACACAAGCCCTGTGGTCCAACAAGTCCACACTGACCCTCCGAAGAGCATCCCACCCAGACCCACCGAGTGAGCCTGACCTCGGTGGTGGGCAAGTTGTTGGAGGGAATCCTGAGGGACAGGATATACATGTATTTGGAAAAGCAAGGAATGATTCGGGATAGTCAACATGGGTTTGTGCGTGGGAAATCATGTCTCACAAACGTGATTGAGTTTTTTGAAGAAGTAACAAACAAGATTAATGAGGGCAGAACAGTAGATGTGATCTATATGGA
This sequence comes from Chiloscyllium punctatum, assembly GCF_047496795.1. Classification (NCBI taxonomy): domain Eukaryota; kingdom Metazoa; phylum Chordata; class Chondrichthyes; order Orectolobiformes; family Hemiscylliidae; genus Chiloscyllium; species Chiloscyllium punctatum. The sequence goes on from NC_092774.1 coordinate 73,817,112, forward strand.
CTTCATTAAGGCATTCGACAAGGTTCTCCATGGGAGATTGATTAGCAAGGTTAGATCTCAAGGAAAACAGAGAGAACCAGCCACTTGGATACAGAACTGGCTCAAAGGTAGAAGAAAAAGGGTGGTGGTGGAGGGTTGTTTTTCAGACCGGAGGCCTGTGACCAATGGAGTGCCACAAGGATCGGTGCTGAGCCCTCTACTTTTTGTCATTTACATGAATGATTTGCAGATGACAGCAAATTGTAGGTGTAGTGGACAGCGAAGAGGGTTACCTCCGATTACAATAGGATCCGGACCAGATGGGCCAGTGGGCTGAGAATTGGCGGATGGAGTTTAATTCAGATAAATGCGAGGTGCTGCATTTTGGGAAAGCAAATCTTAGCAGGATTTATACACTTAATGGTAAGGTCCTAGGGAGTGTTGCTGAACGAAGAGACCTTGGAGTGCAGGTTCATCGCTTCTTGAAAGTTGTGTTCGCAGGTAGATAGGATAGTGAAGAAGGTGTTTGGTACATTTTCCTTTATTGGTCAGAGTATTAAGTACTGGGAGGTCATGTTGCAGCTGTACAGGACATTGGTTAGGCCACTGTTGGAATATTGCGTGCAATTCTGGTCTCCTTCCTATCGGAAAGATGTTGTGAAACTTGAAAGGGTTCAGAAAAGATTTACAAGAATGTTGCCAGTGTTGAAGGATTTGAGCTATAGGGAGACGCTGAACAGGCTGGGGCTGTTTTCGCTGGAGCGTCAGAGGCTGAGGCGTGACCTTATAGACGTTTTCAAAATTATGAGGGGCATGGATAGAATAAATAGACAAAGTCCTTTCCCTGGGGTCGGGGAGTCTAGAACTAGAGGGCACAAATTTAGGGTGAGAGGGGAAAGATATAAAATAGATCTAAGTGGCAACATTTTTGTGCAGAGTGGTACGTGTATGGAATGAGCTGCCAGAGGGTGTGGTGGAGGCTGGTACAATTGCAACATTTAAGAGGTATTTGGATGGGTATATGAATAGGAATGGTTTGGAGGGATATGGGCTGGGTGCTGGCAGGTGGGACTAGGTTGGGTTGGGATATCTGGTCGGCATGGGTGGGTTGGACCGAAGGGTCTGTTTCCATGCTGTACATCTCTACGACTCTATAATAACCCCCACAAGCTAATCCCTGAATTTAGAACACCCATCCACTCTAACCTGCACATCTTTGGACCATGGGACGAAACTAGTGCACCCCCCCATAGGAAACCCACGCAGACACAGGGTTGGTGTGGGATGGGTGGGTGAGTGGTAGGAAAGTGCAAGCTCCTCACAGACAGTCACCGTGAGGGTGGGATCAAACCCAAGCCATTGGCACTATGAGGCAGCAGTGTTAACCACTGAGCCACTGTGCTGCCCACAGTCTTGGATTGAAGGAATTCCCTCTCCAGCTCTCAGCAATTGATTGGTTTCTCCCCAATCCTGGTGATTCTCCAGTCAGTTTGAGGAATTGAATTTGCTTCCATATACTTTCTCCTGTGCAGGTGTCATTGTTACTCAGCAGCTTCAATGATCTAATGGAGGGCTCGTCTACCGCGAAAACACTCGCCCATATTTTGCTAAAGAGTTAAAGTTCTCTCCACAATCAGAACCCTGGAGCACTCCCACGCAGCTGGGATTCTCAAATCACGTTGATGTTTGAAATAATTTCCTGTAGACAAAACATTTCTTCTCCTGGATTCAAATGCTGCTGATATTCAGGCCCTGAGTAAATTTCTTGTGCATACCTGAACAACACATCCTCCTCTGCTGATACCTTGAGAAAACAGACCACTGCTGTCAGTGCAGGGCAGGAAATAAGATGGGAGACTTCTGGTTTGTGCGGAAAAGCCTTCTCTACCTTCTAACCGAAATCTCTGTCTCCCAATTCCTCCACCTTTCGATAGATTCCAACCCGAATTCATCCTTCTGTCCTCCTGTTTTCGTCCAGCTCCCCTCTCCTGAAAGTGCTGACCCTCAGTTAAATTTCTCAGCCACTTCTTACCATCCCCAGTATATCACCAATATCTTTATTTAGTTTTTAAAACAGAAAGGCAGTGGTTTGTTGATGCCAGGATGTGAGGGTGACTCCGCTCACACAGTTATCCAGATTCTCTCTCGTGTCATTCACAAAAACCTGCACTGCACATGTGCAGAGAAGGGCATGCTGGAAGTGGGTGAAATGCATTCACCACCTCTCCATTCAATCAAGACCCAATTATCCCCACAGCATCCCCTATCCATTCACCCACCGCCACCCATTGCACCCCCATCCATTCTCTCTCACTATCCCTAGCTTCCTGTCTCTTCTCTCTCTCTCTCTCTCTCTCACATACCACCATTCTTGTTTCTTTCCCCACCTTCTGCACCCCAGTCCATTCTATCTCCACACCCTCTGCCCCCAGGCCTGCTCCTCATCCACCTTCTGACCTTCTGTCCCCCAACCATTCCCCTTCTATCTTTCCCCACCCTCTGCCTTCCCCATCCAGTCCCTCTCCCCATACACATTCTCTCTCTATTCCTATTCTCTGCCCCTTGTCCATTCCCTCTCTGTCCTGCCATTCATTATTTCTCTCTTTCTCACCCGACCCTCTGTCCCCTCGCCCATTCTCTCCTCAACCACTGACCCCTGCCCATTCTCTCATTTCGCACTCTGCACCTCCCCCCCCCCCCCCCCCATTCTCTCTCTCTGCCAAACCCTTTGCCCCAACCCTGTGCACCCCCAGGCTTTGTCTATTCCCGGTGCTCTGTCCCCGTGTCCATTTTCTCTCTCTCTCCTCCCCAACCTCTGCATCCCGTCCAATCTCTCCCACTCCCCCACCCCCTCCTTTCTCGTGCCTCGAGCCCTCTTTGATGACTGTATCAATCCCTTCTAAGGATTGAGAGAGAATGAGATGGTGATGACTCTACCTGGGAGACGGTAGGGGGTGCTGTGAGAAATGGCTGATCTTTAACATTGAGAATAGCTACAATGATGTATTCAGGAACATGGCTGATCCTTAAGATTAGTATTAGATGACTTACAGGGTGGAAACAGGCCCTTTGGGCCAAAAAGTCCACACCACCCCGCCGAAGCGCAACCCACCCATACCCCTACATCTACCCCACGGACAATTTAGGATGGCCAATTCACCTGACCTGCACATCTTCCGACTGTGGGAGAAAACCGGAGCACCCGCAGGAAACCCACGCAGAACGTACAAACTCCACACAGTCAGTCGCCTGAGGCGGGAATTGTGAGGCAGTAGTGCTAACCACTGTGCCACCGTGCAGCCCAACGTTTAGCATTGGGAATAGCTACAATGATGTATTCAGGAACATCGGTAAAGTCAGAAAGCATATTCAATTGTTTTAAAAAAAGCTGCAGCCATCTTTTTGAAACTTGCATTGAAATCTGCGCAGTTAGGCCACAGTTGAGGACAGCCTGGAAAGGTGAAATGGCCAATTCCTAGTCTTGTGAAATTGGATCAGATTATGTAAAAATAGAGTCATAGATTTGCAGAGCACGAAAACTAACCTTTCAGTCCACGCCGACCACATATCCTAAAGTAATCTCATGATCCATTGCCACCATTTGGCACATATCTCTCTCAACCCATCCTATTCATATATCCATCCAGATCCTTTAAAATGTTGTAATTGTATCAGCCTCGACCACTGCCTCTGGCAGCTCATTGCATACATTTAACACTCTCGCGTGAAATCGTTACCTCTTCAGTCCCTTTTAAACATTGGCCCTCTCACCTTAAACCTATGCCCCTCTAGTTTTGGACTTCCTCTACTGTGGGGAAAAACATACAAATGTTGAGCAGCCAGACAAAATGCTGAATAAAATGTTGAGCACCAGGGAATCAAAAGAATTGTGGCTCCAGCCTTTTCTTTCCTTCAGTTGGCATTTGGACACTTAAAATTTGTCAGTCGTGCCAGGATCTCCAAGGGGCATACTGTGCATGTTTCTCGGTGACGGCAAGCACTGCGCATTTACGCCGGTGTCAGGAAAATATTGTGCACGCTCTTGTCTGTCAGCGGAAACGGCACGCGACATTGTTTTTTTGGCCCAATGGAAAGCGCTGGAGGACCGAAAAGAATGCGGTCCTCCTGCCAATGAGAGCCCTCATTGTCTGAACGCGGAAATAGGACCATGAGTTTCTGTTGCTTCTTTCTCTCTCTGAATGAAGATTGAGGTTCATCCCAGACTGCAACCTCTTTTCTTTGTCTAACATCTGTGAGTACAACACACTCTTTTCTTACCCCCTTTTCTATTTCATTTTTCATTCTGAAGTTCAACTCGACTTGCAGCAAAGTTGGTTCAGGCCTGTGTCTTAATTGGCAAACACGTGGAAAATTCAGTGACGCAGTATGAAGTTATAGCCTTTCCTATGAAATAAACACAGGAAGGAAGTGCATTGTTTAAATCATGATATATTGGGATGTGGAGCAAATGAGGACTACAGATACTGGAGATCAGAGTTGAAAAGTGTGGCGCTGGAAAAGCACAGCACAGCAGAGCAGGTCAGGCAGCATCCGTGGTGCAGGAGAGTCAACATTTTGCGCACAAGTATGGTGTGTGCATGTGCAAAGGTGCCTCAACTACTTTCTACTCAGGCTTTCTACTCCAGTCAAAGCCATTTGTCAGACAGGTGCAGCAAGCAATGAGCAAGGCAAGTGGTATATTAGCAAGAGGAATTGAATTCTGAAATGGGGATCTTCCTGCAGTTAGTTGTCATTGAATATATTCAAAGCTGAGTTCATCTGACTTTTGAACTTCAAAAGTAGTTATGGGGGAAGTCAAGAAAATGATTTTAAATAAATATTTTTATTAGAAACTTTTTCAAATCTTTTACAAAACATCTATAAACAAAAAAAACCCCAAAATACAGAAAGAGAGAGGCAGGACAACAATGTCATATCGCTATACTATTAATAATGAACTACCTACTATCTACCAGAATTATTGAATCTACATAGCTTAAACTAAACTACAATCAAATTAAATAAAAATTAAATTAAACTGAATTCAAATTAACTTAAATCACATTATTTTATTCTATTTCACTCACCACATCTCCAGCGAGGGTCTCGTCCCTGGGTGCACCAGTTATTGTACCCCTATTCTTTTCCCCCAGCCTCCCCCTCCCAGGACCTCACGGATGCCCAAACTGATTCCCATGGCTGTACCACGGCCCTACTTAATATTGCTGATAAGTCTGCATTAATATAATTTAGAAAGGGCACAACGTCTTGTAAAGCTGCTCTGTTTTGTGGTGCACCAAATTCGTGTGGTAATCTTGGGGGAGATGCTCCATCGCCAGCCTACGTCACCCCATAAGACCTAGGGGGTTTTCCAATGTCCAATTCATTAAAATATTCTTCCTTGCACAGTGGGTAAGAAGGTTACAGAGTCTCCTCCCTTGTTCCCAAGAGAGGGCAACCCCAGAAGAAGAAATGCCGGATCCACTTTAACTTCAATCCCCAGGATGTCCTTCAGCTCCCTAACTATAGCACTCCGGTATGTCTGGATCTTACAACATGACCTATAGCAGTGTGTGAGAGTGCTTATACTAATTTTATATTTGGGACACCCTGGTGACACTCCTCTCTTGAACTTAGCCTCTCTGGCGCCATATGAGCCCTCTGTGAAATTTTCAATTGCATGTTTTGTTACATATTGAAATTTTCCTTACATTTTCCCATATGTCTTCCCGTACTTCCAACGAAATATCCTCTCCTAGCTCCCGATTCCAGAGGAGCCATGCTGGTGGTGGGGATTAGTGGGGGTGCCTGATCTGAAGGATGGAACGCAGTTCCCTTCACATTCCCCAAGGCGCATCACTTCTCTAAATGATACAAAGTACGAACTGGAAGAGCACCCATACACTGGAATACACTTTTCTCCATGTCTGACCTGGAAAGCTGAGCCAGGAGCATTGACTTGCTCTGTATGTAATTCCTTATCTGAAAGGACTGAAAAAGGTTCCTATTATACAATCCATATTTCTGACCTAGCTGGCTAAACGACATCAAGACCTCCCCCTCGAATAATTCTCCCAGACAAGAGATTCCCTTACTCTCCCATGACTTCAAGCCGGAGTCCATTGCCCCACGTTTAAATCCTTGGGCTCGCACCAATGGGGTAAATGGCAAGGTCTTAAGCCAATTGCCCTCATTATGCCTCATTGTCCTCCGGGCTTTCATTGTATTTAAAATGATTGGACTCTTACACTGCTCGGTCATGGATTTCATTTTATCCATGAATAATAGATTGACTAGGGGTCATCTCAACTGAGAGGCTAAAGCGTCAAGTCAAATTGACCCCGTATTCCCCCGTGCCCAGTCACCCACATATGCCAAGAAAGCACTTACTTGACATCTCTTCATGTCTGAAAGATCCACCCCACTCCCTCACCCTGGGAGAGCTGCAATTTGGTAATCTTAATTAGGACATCAAATAAAAGAACCTAGCCAACCATTGAGCCTCAGTAATACTCATCTGGGTAGCAACAACGGGAGCATTCGCATGGGGTACAACAGGCGAGGAAGAACATGCATTTTAATCAGGGCTATTTGGCCTAACCATGATAACGGTAATCCCTCCCACTGCTGCAAATCCTGTTTTACCCTCCCCAGTAATTGTACATAGACAGCTTTATACAGCTGGTGGAAGGCAGGAGTAATAAACATTCCCAAATAGAAAAAATCCTTTTGAAAACCATTTAAACAGGAACTGCATTCCATCCTTCAGATCAGGTACCTCCACTAATCCCCCTACCGGCATGGCTTCTGATTTTGTAAATTGATCCTGTAGTCCGGAAAACTACCAAATAAATTAATTGTTTGAATCAATCGAGGACCGGACTCCTCCTGATTGGCCAAGAACAAAAGGACTTCATCAGCATATCGGGTGATCATATTCTCCCCCATTCCCACTCTTGGCCCCAGTATTTCAGGATCCCTACTGATAGCCTCAGCTAATGGCTCAATTGCCAAGGTAAATAGCAGCGGTGAATATTAAAGTTAACTGAATTAGTGCCATTTGTGATGGTTGCATATGTTCAGTACCCTCCTGATATTGTTGGAGGAGCTATGGCCCTTAACAAAACCCATCTGATCTTCTTTGATAATATAGGGCAACACCTTTTCCAACCTCAGGGCCAGCATCTTGGATAGAATTTTAAAATCTACATTCAACAGTGAAATGGGTCTGTATGAAGCACATTCTTCGGGCTCTTTCCCCTTCTTTAAAATGAAGGAGATATTAGCCTCCCTAAGAGAGGGCAGAAGACAATCGTGTATATGAATAGTAATACATCCCCAGAGGTGGTTCCACCAACACATTTATGAATTCCTTATGGGATTCACTTGGGAATCCATCTGACCCCAGTGCTTTGCTACCCTGGAGATGCTTTATTGCTTCCTGCACCTCCTGTATCTTCATAGGCACATTTAACGTGGAAACAAGTGCTGCGTTTATATTGGGGAGGGGCAGATTCTGCAAAATTCAAACAATCTTTGTTTGGCAAAGGAGACCCTTTTTTGCCACCTGTGTGCGCAATGAGTCGAGAGCAGCTCGGAGAGCTGCAGCTTGACCACTGAAGGCCTATTATAATATACTTCCTCAGCTATCTGCAGCCGGGTTTCCAGCATCCGTTGTTGCTCCTCCCTCTGCCTGTTTCTAGCCATAGAGATGTACATCACGGAAACAGACCCTTCAGTCCAACTCGTCCATGCCGACCAGATATCCCAAGCCAATCTAGTCCCACCTGCCAGAACCAAGCCCATATCCCTCCAAACCCTTCCTATTCATACACCCATAATGCATTGTCTGAGCTGTCACCTTTTGTTGTAAAACCTTAAGTTATCTCCAAGAAGGTGACTGCTCAGCTCAGATAATGCATATTAATGATACGTGCAACAAATTCTAAATAGTGAAAGACTTAACAATCCAGGTTGTTCAATATATCATTTCAATGGCATGATACTGTGTAATGTTTTGCTGTAAATTCTGTGTCCTATGATCTTATACTCCACAACCACCTGATGAAGGAGCAGTCCTTCCGAAAGCTAGTGCTTCCAAATAATCCTGTTGGATTGTAGCCTGGTGTAGTGTGATTTTTAACTTTCTCCAGGTTAGGGTGGATTGGCCATGATAAATTGCCCATAAGCGTTCAGGGTTGTGCAGATTAAGTGCATTCGTCTGAGGTAAATATAAAATAATAAGGGTTGGGGAATGGGTGTGGGTGGGTTAGTCTTTGGAGGGTCGGTGTAGTCTCGTTGGGCCGAGTGGCTTGTTTCCACACTGTAGGGATTCTATGAAGTTCTGCTGTAGGGCAGTGCAGACGCACTGCAGGTCAAACGGAGCAAACGCAGTGAGGGGGACAGCTGTTGACGTTGTTCCGCCCCAGACCCATTGTGATGTGACAAGGTGGAAGTGGCTCTGTTGGTTTCAGAGTAAAACTCCCTCCATCTGGACAGCTCCACATTCTGGGAGGGAGAGAGATTAGATTTTAGAATCCCTACAGTGTGGAAACAGGCCCTTCGGCCCAACAAGTCCACACTGACCCTCTGAAGAATAACCTACCCAGACCCATTTCCCCGTCTCTCTAATGCACCTAACAATGTGCAATTTAACATGGCCAATTCACCTGACCTGTACATCTTTGGACTGTGGGAAGAAACCGGAGCACTCGGTGGAAACCTACGCAGACACGAGGAGAATGTGCAAATTCCACACAGACAGGGATGGAAGAATAGAGATTGGGAAAGGGGAGGAGTAGATATCTTGTTTGTTTTTATTTTTAAAATGCACTTGATTCCCACAAATAAATGGAACAGGTACAAGTACAGCACATGCAGTCTTCCTCATTGCAATTTCAAGGTTTTGCATCCTCTTCTTCTGCGTTGGTTCCAGCACATTTGGCTTCCTTGTCCTCTCCCAACCCCCATCCTGAGCCGTTGGTGCTTCGCTTGTTTATAAAATCAAGAGAGGCATGGATAGGGTAAATAGACAAGGTCACTTCTCTGGAAGTACAGAACTAGAGAATAATAGGTTTAGGGTGAGGTGGGGATGGGGGGGGGGGGGGTGGTGTCTGGAGATTTAAAAGGAACCTAAGGGGCAATTCATGCAGAACATGGTACATGTAAGGAAACAGCTGCCAGAGGAAGTAGTGGATACTGGTATAATCATGATATACCCATCCAGATGCCCTTTAAATGTATGAATAGGAAGGGTTTAGAGGGATAAGGGCTAAATGCTGGCAAATGAGACTAGATTCGTTGAGGATATCTGGTCGGCATAGACCACTTGGACCAAAGGACCTGTTTCTGTGCTGTATATCTAAATGACTCTGGTTTGCCAAGTCAGTATGTTCAGTTTCTCTCTGGTGTCATTGCCTTGATGTCTCATTCCAAACTTCACCCGCACCCACATGGGGGCACGTTAACCAGTTTGTGCCTGGTTGTTTGTCAAGAAGTTACATTGCAGGTACATCCTGAATTTACACTCTATATTTTTGCTTCCCAAAATCAGACCTGCTCACTCTCAGCAGTTTCCCAATGTCATGGAAGATATTAATTTTCAGGTGGAGGTATCCAAAATTCAGAGAGATGTCAGTTGTGACTGTTTTGCTGTTCTGTCCCTGTCAGATCCTGAATCAGCACCTTCATGAGAATTAGTTCGAATGGAGTGAGCTGGCGGCAAACACAGCAATGAACATTGGAGACTCTGAGCCATCTGAAACTTGCTCAGTGTGAAGTACATTCCACATTGCTGCAAGAATTACAAGCAGCAAAGCCTTTCCAGAACATCTGCTTGTCATTCTGTCCCCGGGGGGCTGATGTTTGTCTCATCCCCAAGAACTGGACTATCTCCACTGGCGGATAATTAACCCGTTTTATTTCTACTTGCACGTTGTTCTGGGGGGAATGTAGGGTTGGGGGAGGGTAAGAGTCGTTCGCTCTTCTGCTCTCTCTCCCTCTTTCTATCGCTCTCTCTCTGAAACTCTTGGGGTGAGAGGTGTCAGTTACATTAATGCGGGGAACATGAACAACTTTGATTGTGAACTTTCTCCAAAGGTCTGTTATCGGAGAGATAGAAAGATGCTGTGCTGGCAGGACAGAGAGAAATGAACACTGAGGACTCTTCGCCCAGGTAAATTCACATTGTTGTACAGCCTGCTTGGTGTTCAGAAATCGTCTTCACGCAGCAATCTTACGGAAAGTCTATTGCAAAGTGGGCATCGCTTTCTTTGCTGCGACCACGCAGCAGTTAACATCTGAGCCCCAAGTGTCCCAGATGAAGAGAATCCGTGTGAAACCTTCACTCACTGAGAGTCATCCCCACGTCCCTGAGCTGAGGGACTGCAGGCGGTCCAACACGGAAGGGACGGTTAAAATTGAACCAATTTTGTTCCTCAGCCTGTCTGTCCCAGAGACAGGCAGCGGGACGGCATAAACATGAAGCATCATTCTCCCGCCGACAGAGGCGGTCCATCCCATCGAATCCACGGCGACTCTCTGCCACTTGTCTCTCTCTGAGGTGATTCACAATCAGTGATATCTGTCCGAATACTAAGGGACTGTGTATGAGTGGTGATACAGTTTCTGACATGCTGATCGTCTTGTCATTCACGTCTGAACCAGCGAGGCGAATTACGGCAGGGAAGGCACAAAACCACAAGGTATGCATCTCAGCTCATTGGCAGCTCAGAGAAGTGGGTTTGCGATTCAGTTCATAGGAAACCGACCAAGAACAGGAGAAGACCACTCAGACCTCCCAAAGCATGTTACTTGAACCGTGTGAGGTTCGCGAGTGTATCGGTCTGATACGGGACATTCAGACATTCAGGAAGAAGGTTCAAAGGCAAGGTACAGAACAGAGTACAGCACCATTTCAAAACGACGCTGCTCAAGGGGACATCGAGCAATAGCAGAGGATGGTTTCGATCCATCGATGCCGTGGTATGGGCCTAGCACGCTACCGTTTTCCACAGGTCCCTTCAGCCTTTCGTCTGGCATGTGGCATGCACGTTCGAGACTGATGTCAAAGACCTCCACTACTGTCGTGTAATATGCTGTTTCGCAGACGTATGGAGCCTGTGTAAATATAAACTTTTTTCTAACTTCCCACATTCTGTTGATCGAACTGTGATTTCATTATAAATCACAGCCTGTGTCACAGCGCAGACGGACGCCATGCGGCCCACCTTCGCTCTGCTGGTTCAACGCAGTAAGTAAACGTGGGTCTCTATTCGTATCATTCACTTGCCTTCTCTGTGTAAATCTGCACATTGTTACTTTAAACATGATCACCGAATTCCCGTTTGCGTCTATTGAATCTGCCTCTTTGTCAGTGTCAGATCGGGATTTGCTGACCCTAACCACTCCCTGTACGAAAGCGTTCTTCCTAATGTCACTTTTGGTAACTATCCTCATGACTTTAAAACACTGCCAAATTGTTGCCGATCCTTTCAGGCATGGGAGCATTTTAACTGCATTACTTTCTCTGTCGAGACTTCGCATGACTTGGAAAGCTTCATTCAGGCCAGATTTCAAACTTCTGTTCTCCGAGGAGAGCTGTCCGAATTTTCCAATCTTGCTTCACTGCTGACATTCCTTAAACACAGCACCACAAACGTTAACGCTATATTCCATCAATTCACTTGCTTACTTCCTACCCAATTCGTTTTCCAACCGAGTTTAGCGAAGTTGCTTTTTGAGAAAATGAATCAGGCACTCGTGCATAAATCAGGAAGCGCGGGCTCGTTGAGGATTTGAACCGGGGATGTCTCGCAGTGGAAAATGCAAAACAAGAATCATACCCCTAGTCCAAGAAGCCACACGCGCTGTGAGCTGTCCCTGCCGCTCCACGTCTTCAACCAGCTGAGTCTTGCTCAGTGTGAAATACATTTGACATTTATCTGAGAATTACAAGTGGCAAAGAGTTTCCAGAACAGCTGCTTCTCATTCTGTCTCCCTGCTGCTGTTTGTCCCGGCCCCAGGAACCGAGCCCTCTCGACTGACAGAAAGTTGAACCATTTTGTTTCTAAACTTGTCTCTGACACCGGATTGACCAGTGACAAGCATTACCCTCCTCAACATAGGGTACAGAGAACAACAGAAGACCACTTAGACCTCCACGAGGGTGTCATCTCAACTGTGCACATTGGGCCAGTATATCAATGTGAAATATTTATGTCGAAGTTTTTTTGGGAAAGAAATGAGAAGGCGAGGTGCAGAACAGTGCGCCGTCGTACGGGAAAGCTGCAAAAACGACATTGACTGAAAAGGAGAGATGGTTTCCCCTCTGGGTGATGCTCCCATCAACGCACCCGCAGATATATCGCCGTCGTGCAAATATAAACTCTGTCTTAATTCTCACATTCTGTTCTTTCGAATTGTGATTTCTCCAAAAGCACAAAATTTCAACACTCGCAAAATTCAAACTTTAACAAAGTGCTCATAGATATATTTAGCGAACACCTGGAAGAAATTTGAGAGCTCTTGAACTTTAAGTGGAACGAAGGGGCGCTTCTCTCGAGGCTGTGTAATGTGGAGATGTGTTCCCCATGTTAACTGGTAGTGGTTGACCATCCCAGTGCTTCCCGATGCAGGGTTGCCCTGACACACTGGGAGGTTTCTTTGATAAACTGTCCAGGGGGCTTCCAGCCGCACCGTGACGTCATAGGGCAAGCCCCCGCTGATGGCCTGCAGCTGCTGTGACACAATAATGATGCTGGTCCCAGAACATGAATACAAATTAGTTCGTGAGTCACGTGGTACTGAATCATTCGATGGAATGTTCTTTCAACTTCACGGATTTATATATGAGAGGAGGGAAATGGGCAGGGCTTACACCTCGATTCAACTCTTCCTTCACTTATAACACCAATGGTGGATAATTAAACTATTTTATTGTTGTGTTGACGTGAGGAGACTGTGTATATATAAACTTTTTCTAAATCCCCACCTTCCGTTGGTCGAACTGTGAGTTCACTCTGAATCACAACACGTGTCACAGCGCACTTGGAGGCCCACCTTAGCTCTGCTGGTTCTACACAGCAAGTAAATGAGAGTCTCTATTCGCATCATTCTCTTGCCTTCTCCCTGTAAATCTACACATTGTTACTTTGAACATGTCCACCGAATTCCCTTTTGTGTTCTTGAATCTGCCTCTTTGTCACGGTCAGACAGGGATTTACGGATCCGAACCACTCCCTGTGCGAAAATGTTCTTCCTAATGTTACTTGTTTTCCAAATGCCTTGAAATCTCTGCCAATTTTTTGGGAAATTGAAAGGATTCTCATTCCTGCACATGAGGCTGAATTGATTTAATTTCTAACGTAAAGGACTGCGGAAGCTGAGATCTGAGACAGAAAGAGGAACTGCTGGAGAAACTCGGCAGGTTTGGCAGTGCCTGTAGGAGAAAACAGAGTTCTGAAATATTGTCTCTGATTCTCTTTCCACCGATGGTGCCTGACCTGGTGAGTTGCTCATTCAATTTCTGTTTTTGCTTTTAACTGAAAGTTCATTTCATCTTTCGGGATGAAACACCCAGACTCTCCATTTGCAGATATTTAACCCTTTCGAAACCTGTGAAGTGATTGGATTCAAACAAACCCAGCAATAATTTACTCTTTCTCAGCTCCACGGGCAGAGAGACCTGGGAAATGAAGCTGTCAGTGTGGTTCTTTATTCGTGGGCCGAGTGGTTAATGCGACGGACTTTAAATCTATTGCAGATTCCCTACGCAGGTGTGAACCCTGCCGACTATAAAATAAGAAATGTAGTCAAAACGAAAGGGAGACTGTTCCCCGGTTTCTTCTTTAAGATTCAAATCAGTGGAGGGTGAAAGATGTTTCACTCACATTGGGACTGGTCGGTAATCTGCAACCCACTGCCTAACAGGGTGGTACAAGCAGATACCCACAGAGCTGCTTTTGAGGCGATGAGTCAAGTATTTGGAAATGAGACTAGAACAGTGAGGGGCGTGAAGTCGTGATCGAAATGAAGCAGGCACCTGAGGATTATTGTGTTTTATTTGCCAGTGAAAGATACTGATTCACAAAGTTGGGACTATGGAAGGGAAGCAGGGACGGTGATTATCTTTGGCTGTTCCTCTTGTGAATGTTCCCATTGCTGCGCATGTCCGTGTTAACGTCAGAACTCTGCAGCATGGCGGCGTCAGATCCGCACAGTGCCAGGGGCGCAATGGATGACGCATCTGACTCCACCTCCCTGTTTGAAAAGCAGCTCACAGCGTCTTCACACGCCCCAATTAATCTTTCTCATTCTCCTGAAGCCGGCATACGGTTTGAATTCCTGATCTGCGGGAACGAGACTCTTTTCACTGTCTCGCGCCAGTTAATGTCCCTGAGAACATCAGAGTCAAGTCATAGCGCTGTCAGAGGAGGGGAAGCTGAAAGAAACCCACACGCTGCTCACGAGCACATTTCACTTTCCCCAACTCACCGCCCCAACCACTGTGGCTCTTGGGAGTGGAAAGGGAACAAACACCAAAACCGAGTCTCATATTTGTGAATCTTCTGAAAATAAGGAAACTGTTCATCCCTTCGGATCTTCCATCCTGGGCTGACAGCGTTGATTTTAAATGGCTGTCCAGTCAGTGTCGAATCTTTTTGGCTGAAAATATCTTCCTTATCTCATCCCAGCATTTCTTGCCACAGAGAACGGTGCGGCAGAGTTCATGTATATATTTCCTTGTATGGTATTTTGTAAATAACATTCGTTTGCTGGTTGTTTGTATCGGGTATTTCAGGTTTATTAGCCGCTGTTCAAGTTTGTTGGTAGGTTTGTGGGCCACCATGATGCTGAGGGGATTGAGTTGTCTGGACATCATTTAACAGATGTATTTAATGTAAGGTAATGTGGCTTGGGTTTCTGCACACGTTGTGTCCGCTTGTGTCAATTTGTTGATGTGAAATCGGCACACTGGGTTTATTGGGTAGGCAAAAGTGAGGACTGGAGATGCTGGACGCCAGAGTTCAGATCAGAGTGGTGCTGGAAAAGCACAACGGGTCAAGCATCTCCCGAAGAGGAGGAAAATCGACGTTTCGGGCAAAAGCACTTCATTAGGAATAGAGGCAGGACGCCTTCAGGGTAGAGAGATAAATTGGGGGTGGGTGTGTGCTGGGGCGAAGGTAGCAAAGAGTAAAATATGTGAATGGTGGTGGGGATAGAGGTGACAGGTCAGAGAGGAGTGTTTAGCGGATAGGTGAGAAGGGAGATTGGCAAGTAGGACAGTTCATGAGATCAGTGTTGAGCTGGAAAGTTGGAACTGAGGTAAGGTGGGGGAGGGGGAATGAGGAAACTGGTGAAGTTCACATTGATGCCCTGGGGTTGAAGTGTTCCGAGGCGGAAGATGAGGTGTTCTTCCTCCAGGCGTCGGGTGGGGAAGCAGCGGCGACGAAGGAGGCCCAGGACCTGCATGTCCTCGGCCGAGTGGGAGGGGGAGTTGAAATGTTGGGGCACAGGGCGATGGGGTTGATAGTTGCGGGTGTCCTGGAGATGTGCCTTGACTCTCCAGTCTCCCCAATGTTGGAGTGATCGCATCGGGAGCAATGGATACATAAAATTACATTGTTGGCTGTCTCGGTGAAAGGCTTCTGACGACCCTGGCCTGGGTTTGATTCCCGGGCAGCGAAACAATTTTCAGCAGAGATACCAACGTCCGCTCATGTCTCCCTGGTGGTCTAGTGGTTAGGATTCGGCGCTTTCACCGCCGCGGCCCGGGTTCAATTCCCGGTCAGGGAAGCCATCTTTCTTGTTCGGGTCACTAATCTCGTGTGTGGGTATGTGAGACTCTGAGTTTCCAGTCACATTGACGTTTAAAACCTAACTAAGCAGAGCGACCGCCTCCTCCTTGTTGTCAAGGCCATCAATATCCAAGTCCTGGTGAATCAAGCGACTGTCAGACTTCGATGTGATGTTTGGTCTGAGATTTCTGGATCTAAATTCTTCTCTTGTAATATTCCTGTGGAAAGAGATTGCAAAGGTCATCGCTGTCAGTCCACAATAGAAAATCAAAACACACAATTCTAGTTTCTGTGGATCATTCTTTCCTCTCTTAATACCCAAGATCTTTGTGCTGATCTTTTTGTAAATGTATTTAGCAGGGAAATGTGGTGGATTTGCATACTCCATGAAGAGTTCACATGGACTCAAGTAGTTGAAAGGACATCTATCGTGCGGTATTGACGTTCTTCCTGAAGATACACAATATGCTGCGGTTAAATATTATGAGCCCAGAACCAACTGCAAATCAGGCTTTTAGAGGCATAAACATTCCATCAAATATGTACCATATACCCCAGACTTATCTGTCTTATATTAATGCACGGTTGTCTTCGATTCCCAGAAGACTCAGATTTAAGTTGCAAGTGTGAATTTTTATAAAAGAAGCCATGTTTTTGGACTCCTTCCATGTCATACTGAGTCTATTACTGGAAATACATCAATAGTACACCGGGATTCGTGGATCAATGACGTGAGGCTTATCTTTACCCGCTTATAATTTTCTGTTGCATAAATGTTTCGACGAATGCCAATATTTTTCACCAGCCATAGAGTCGGAGACGTAAAACACAGAAACACACCCTTCACTCTAAATTGTCCATGCCGATCGGATATGCAAAATTCATCTTGTCCCATTTGCCAGAACTTGGCCTATATCCCACTAAATCCTTCCTCTTCATATACCCATCCAGATGCCGCCACCAGCCTCCACCACTTCCTCTGGCAGCTCATTCCATGCATGCACAACCCTCTGCATGAAAACGTTGACTGCAAGGTCCCTTTTAAATGTTTCCCCTCTCACCCTCAACCTATGCCCTCTAGTTCTGCACTTCCCCATCCCAGGGGAAAGACTTTATCTATTCACCCCAACCACGCCCGTCAAGTTTTTATAAACCTCTTTGAAAAAAATCACTGAGCCTGCGATGCTCCTG
Organism: Chiloscyllium punctatum; assembly: GCF_047496795.1. Taxonomy (NCBI): domain Eukaryota; kingdom Metazoa; phylum Chordata; class Chondrichthyes; order Orectolobiformes; family Hemiscylliidae; genus Chiloscyllium; species Chiloscyllium punctatum. The sequence continues at coordinate 73,834,079 of NC_092774.1, forward strand.
GGAAAACAGCCCCATCCTATTCAGCCTCTCCCTGTGGTTTAAAACTCTTACCCTGGGAACATCCTTGTGAATCTTTTCTCAATCCTTTGAAGTCTCACAACATTGAAAGTCCCCTTCTCATCTCGAACCTGTGCCCTATTTTCGTTGACCTTTTCACCCTGGAGGGAAAAAAACTCTCTGACGATCATAGAATCCCTCCAGGGTGGAACCAGATGATTCAGCCCAACAAGTCAACACCGACTCTCCAAAGATTAACCCACAAGGACTCATTCCCCTACCCCTATTACTCTATATTTATCCGTAACTAATGCACCTACGTACACATCCCTCAACACTGGGGCAATTTACACACAGACAATCCAACTTAACCTGCCTATTCCTGGACACGATGGGTAATTTGGCATGGCTAATCCACCCGAACCTACACATTTTTGGAATGTAGGAGGAAGTCCTTGCAGACATGAGAGGTGGCGTGCAGGTAGAATGTGCAAACTCCACACAGACACTCACCAGAGATTGAAATTGAACCCGGGTCTCTGGCACTGTGTGGCATCAGTGCAAACCACTGAGCTACCCTGCCACCCCAGTCCAGCCAATCTGTGTCTCATCATTGTTTCGACGTCTCCCCTCAGCCTCTGTCTTCCCAGAGAAAAAAAAATCAGGTTTATGCCACTTCTCTTCATAACTAGAGCCCTTCAGACCAGGCAATGTCCTGGTGAGCCTTGTCTGTACCCTCTGCCAGAGCACCCACATCCTTCCAGTCGTGTGGAGACCAGAACTGAACGTAGTATTCCGAATGTGGCCAGAATAAATAGCTGTGACATAACTCGCCAACTCTTACACTAAAGGAAGCGTGCTGTGTTTCTTCTTGACCACCGTACCGACCTGCTTTACCACTTCCACGGATCAATATGCCCAAATCCTTCTGTATGTCAGTGCTGCTATGAGTTCTGCCATTTATAATACAATTCTTACATTTCCTTCGTCTCTAGCTTTGGACTTCCGCTCCCATGGGGAATAGACATATAAAGTTGAGCAGCAAGACAAATTTCAACAGGAATAAAATGTCGAGCCACAGGGAAAAATAAAATTATGGCTCCAGCTTTTTTCTCCTATTGACATTTGGATGATTAAAACCTGTCAGTGAAACCAGCCTCTCCCAGAGCGTATTGCACATGCTTCGTGGTATCAGCTAGCACTGCGCATGTGCTGCGGTGTCAGCAAAACCACTGAGTATGCTAGTCGCTGTCCGCGGAAACGGCCCCTGACTTTCTTGTGGAGGACCAAAGCCCGGTCCTCCTGCCAATCAGAGAGACCCCGTTGTCTGCATGTGGAAGTTGGGCCATGAGCTTCTGCAGCAGCTGCTGCTCCTCTCTCTCTGAGGAAGATTGAAATTAGTCCCAGACTGCAACATCTTTACTCTGTCCAACATCTGTGGGTACGGCACCCTCTTTTCTCACCCACTTTTCCATTTATTTTTCATTCTGGGTTTCAGTTGCTGTCTTGCACGAACTGAAGGGAAAGGGAGTGAATCCAGGGAGGAGACAGACTTTGGAAAAGTTGGTCCAGGGCTGTGTTTCAATTGGCAAATGCATGGCAAATGCAGTACCACAATTAAAGTTATAGACTTTGCTTTGGAAAAAAATAAGCAGGAAGGAGGTGCATGGTTTAAATGTTAATAGACTGGGATGTGGAGGAAGTGTGGACTGCAGATTCTGGAGATCAGTGTCAAGTGTGTCGCTGGAAAACACAACAGGTCAGGCAGCATCCGAGGAGCAGAAAAGTCAACGCTTTGGGTACGAACTTTTCATCAGGGATGATGTGTGGATGTACAAATGGACCTCACTGTCCTTCTACACAGTCAAAGCCAATTGTCAGACAGGTCCAGCAAGCAATGAGCAAGGCGGTACATTAGCAAGAGGAGTTCAAAAATGTGGATGTCTCCTGCAGTTTTGGGCGGTGGGGGGTGGTCATTGAATATATTCAAGCCTGAGTTAATCCGAATTTTGAACAATAAAGAAGTGGATGGTTATGGGGGAAAGCAAAAAAATGGTTTTGAGACCAGTATAGAACAGTTACAGAGTCATACAGTACAGAAATAAACACTTCAGCCCAACTAGCCCAATGCTATGTTCTCATACTTAACCAATCCCACTTGCCAGTGTTTGGCTCATATCCCTCTGTCGCAAAGCTGGTTCTTTTTTCTAAAAGCTGGACCTTCTTCTCAAGGATACTATGTCCTTGGCTTCTTTCAGAGGGGTTGTAAAACAGTCCCAGGCTCCAAAATGACTGGTTTAGTACAGAGATTAAAAGTATATCGGGAGGCCTTTTTGTTTTAATGTAAACAGATAAGACTTTATGTCCAAGCTTTTATGTTTTTGAAGTGACGTGCATAATAAAAGGGGAGGGGTCAGTTGTGAAAGCTGAAATCTTGTTTGAGTGAGTTCAGCAGTGGACTGTGTGGAGAAAAGCTGTTAAACCCTCTCTCCTTCTATCTTCCTAACTCTGACCTGTCAGCTTCTGTTTCAGTTTTACTCTCTGTTTAAGAGGTTTGTTTATTGGGCCTGTTGTGTACATTTGGAACAGCATATTTAAGTCTAGTTTCGATAGGCTGAGTTCTGTGGGTATTCTCTATTCTGTTCTTTGTGATTCCTTCCACAATCTTGTGAATACACTTCTGTTTTAAAACCTGGTAGTCAACCTAGCTAACTTACTCTGGGTAATTTTCACTGTACACAGTACATTTAACAAACTTATGGTCTGAGCTACCTGCTTAAGAATGTTTTGAGTGGTCTAGCCGAGACCATAACACCTCAGAACCTTTCCCATTCATGTCCTTATCCACATTTAAACATTGTTACTGTGCCAGCATCCCACGCTTCCTCTGGACATTCATTCCACACACAAACCACTATTTGTGGAGAAAAAAAAAGTGTGCCTCATGACTTTTTAAAATCTTTCTCCATTCACCTTCAAAATTTGCTTCCTAATCTTGAAAGCCCCGCTCTAAGGAAAGGACACCCGTCATTCACTTCATCTGTAGCCCCCATGATTTTTTCAGTTTCAGGTCACCTCTCAACCTCCTATGCTCCGGTGAAAAAGATTCCAGCCTATCCATCTAGATGTAGGTATATTCGTATCCAGTTATGATCTGTTCAATGTTGGTGCAGGCTCGAAAGACCGAATAGCGTATTCCTACTGCCAATTCTCTCACATTGTGTCCAGGACAGCAAGACACCAAAAGATATAGGAATAGAAATCAGGCTATTCAGCCCATTGGTCTGCTCATACAATTTAATCATGACTGATAACTTTCTCAGCTGAAAAATGTGTTGCTGGAAAAGCGCAGCAGGTCAGGCAGCATCCCAGGAGCAGGTGAATCGACGTTTCGGGCATGAGCCCTTCTTCAGGAATGAGGAAAGTGTGTCCAGCAGGCTAAGATAAAAAGTAGGGAGGAAGGACTTGGGGAGGGGCGTTGGAAATGCGATAGGTGGACGGAGGTCAAGGTGAGGGTGATAGGTCGCAGTAGGGGTGGGGGCGGAGAGGTCAGGAAGAAGATTGCAGGTTAGGAAGGCGGTGCTGAGTTCGAGGGGTTTGACTGAGACAAGGTGGGGGGAGGGGAAATGAGGAAACTGGAGAAATCGGAGTTCATCCCTTGTGGTTGGAGAGTTCCTAGGCAGAAGGTGAGGCGTCCTTCCTCCAACCGTCGTGTTGCTATGGTCTGGCAATGGAGGAGTCCAAGGACCTGAATATCCTTGGTGGAGTGGGAGGGGGAGTTGAAGTGTTGAGCCACGGGGTGGTTGGGTTGGTTGGTCCGGGTATCCCAGAGGTGTTCTCTGAAACGTTCCGCACGTAGGCGACCTGTCTCCCCAATTTAGAGGAGGCCACATTGGGTGCAGCGGATGCAATAAATGATGTGTGTGGAGGTGCAGGTGAATTTGTGGCGGATATGGAAGGATCCCTTGGGACCTTAGAGGGAAGTAAGGGAGGAGGTGTGGGCGCAAGTTTTGGATTTCTTGCAGTTGCAGGGGAAGATGCCGGGAGTGGAGGTTGTGTTGGTGGGAGGTGTGGATCTGACGAGGGAGTCACGGAGGAAGTGGTCTTTTCGGAACGCTGATACGGGAGGGGAGGGAAATATATCCCTGGTGGTGGGGTCCGTTTGGAGGTGGTGGAAATGATGGCGGATAATACACTGCATATGGAGGTTGGTGGGGTGGTAGGTGAGGACCAGTGGGCTCTGTCCTGGTGGCGGTTTGAGGGGCGGGGCTCAAGGGCAGAGGAGCGGGAAGTGGAGGAGATGCGGTGGAGGGCATCACGTCTGGAGGGAAATTACGGTCGTTGAAGAAGGAGGCCATCTGGGTTGTACGGTATTGGAACTGGTCCTCCTGGGAGCAGATGCGGCGGAGACGAAGGAATTGGGAAAATGGGATGGCGTTTTTACAGGGGGCAGGGTGGGAGGAGGTGTAGTCTAGGTAGCTGTGGGAGTTGGTCAGTTTATAGTAAATGTCCGTGTTGATTCGGTCACCCGATACTCTTCACCGAACACTGATTACTTTCCATTTCAGTTTCATTATCCAACTCTCTTTTGAATGCCATAATTGAATCTGACTCCAACACTCTCTCTTGCAGACCATTCCAAAGGTCGAAGATTTTCAATCATTAACGAAATAAGTTCTGGATCTCTCTCAAAACACAATTCATATGGATCTTGCTTCGAATCATTTGCAGTAAGTTCTTTACATGGACAAATTTGCAGCTCAGAGCATTTGTTCAAATTTAATATTATATTGGTGTGGCACAGTGCTTGGCATTGCTACCTCACTGCATTAGGGACCCAGGTTCAATTCCCACCACAGGGGAGTGTCTGTGTGGAGTTTGTATGTTCTCCCGGTCTGCATGGTTTTCCTTCCACAGTCCAAAGATGTACAGGTTAGGTGGAGAGAAATGGAAAGGTCTAGGAAGGGGAGGGAGGAGTCTGAGACGGTCCAGGTGAATTTGAGGTCGGGGTGGAGGGCTGCACGTTCCGAGATTGAGAGGTTGGAGTGTGTGTTTAGGCGGTTAATGTCGCGGCGGCAGTTGGCTATGAAGTGATCGAGGGCAGGTAAGAAGCCAGCACGGTGTGTCCAGGTGGATGGGGTGCTTTGGAGGCGTTGGAGGCGGGAGAAGGGGTCGTCAGAGGGTGGGCGGGAATCCTGGTTGAAGAAGAAGGCGCGGAGGCGAAGGAGGCGGAAGAACTGTTCGATGTCACACCGCGCGTTGAAGAGTAGTACTGGGTATTGTCGTGATTGTAATTATGACAGTCAGCTGAGTTCCCTTATTAGGGTGTTCCCCTACTTTTGTTAACATTTCACATCGATAACGTTTAGATTCCCAATATCTGCAGGGTGCTTTCTCTACTTGAGTGATTCAGTGACATTTTTTTTGATGAATTGCTCCTGTGATATCTCATGAGAGGGTTTATGATTTTAACAATTAATAAATTGTTCTGGGTAACAATGTGCCCAAGTGAGAAAGAACTGACCATCCTTAAATATTTGTTTTTAAACAATGGACATAAAATTAATGTTTGGAAAACACACAACTTGTCATGTATTAAGATCAGAAATAGGAATGGGAGTAGGCGGTTGACTGTTGAGATGCTCTGTCTTTCTTCACCGGCCATGGCTGAATTCTCTCTCCATACTTTTCCACGACTTCACTTGATGAATGGGCTACGCTCCAAGAGCTTGTGAGTTTTAAATAAACCTGTTGAACTATAATTTGGCGTTGTGTGACTGAGGACAAAATCTTTTTGATTGAGGATGTTATTACACATATTGGAGCAGTGTTATTTGAACCTGGGCCTCAGGGCTCAGAGGTAGGGACACTACCACTACACCATAAAAAAGCCTCTCTGGTAAATGAATGGAAACATCTTCCTCCTCAACATAGGACACGACCATTGTTCTCTCCGAGCCCATTAGAGTAAATTGAGCCATTCTCTTGTTGAATGAATGAGTGAGAACACCTTCCTCCTGAACGTGGGAAGTTACTTCTGTGCTCCTCGAGCCCTTTGTAGTAAAGGGGCGAGGACAGTGAAGGGCCTGCGAACCTCTCCACCAATCCCAAAGCCTGAGGTACGTGCGGACTAATTGGAGAGCGACATTCCGGGGGTAGGAGCAATACTGTCCGCACACCCGGTCGCCATTGGTCAGGTGGAATAAGGTGCGCTCTGATTGGAGAGAGCGTGGATGACGCGCATCACTGAAGGAGGAGACGGAAAGAGAAGTAAAACAAAGATGGCGGCGCGAGGCTGCGGTTTTATCATCGACTCAGCGGGCGGTTTCTGACGGAGGGGGGGGCAGACAGGCATCGTTTACCTCAGAAAATACCTTTAAAATACATTTCAAATTAAAGTCGGAACTATTCAAACAAAAGTGGTGAAGAAAAGGAGACAGTCCCCGGTGGGGTTTATTGTTTAATTTAATATAATTTCCGGGGCCCGGGAAGGGGGAGGTGACGGTTACCGGCTGAACGAGAAAACAAATTAAAAATGTCGGCGGTGGAGGAGAGAGAGCCGGCGCCCGCGGCTTCTTCGGCGTCGGCTGGAGCCCAGGAGCTCAACAACCCCCCGGAGCTGGAGGAAGGTTCGAGAAGCCGGTCATGCTATTGGATCCGGGCGGGATAAAGGTCTAAACCAAAGTAAAAGTCAGAGATGTCCAACTGCATTCAACAAGATATTGTATTGGTCGGTGAGAGAGGCCGCGCACGGGTATTTCAATCGGAGTCTGATCCCTGAAGCTTTACGACCTTTCCTGTAACCCTTTATTTTGTAAATATATTTATTAATATCAGTATAATAAAAAGATAAAAACACAAATTACAATACAACTACTGTCCATTAACTACTAACCTACCCTATAATACAAAACAAACCCGAACACTGTGCAAAGCAACACCAATAAATATATATATATATAAATAATACAGCAAAAAACCACAAGAATACAGAACAGCTATGCTCGGCGCAATGCTCCCAAATAAAGGAACGGGAGCATTGGATATAGAGCCGTATTAACTCAGGAGACCTCCTCCAGGGCCCAGGGTGACAAACCTTACCATCTTGGTTAAACAAATACCCTAGTTAAGATAACTGACAAATCTATATCCAAATAACTCAAGTAGGGCTGTCATGTCTTAAACAATGGTCCTCGGATTCTGGATTAGTGGTGCTGGAAGAGCACAGCATTTCAGGCAGCATCCAAGGAGCTTCGAAATCGACGTTTCGGGCAAAAGCCCTTCATCAGGAATAAAGGCAGTGAGCCTGAAGCGTGGAGACATAAGCTACAGTAGGGTGGGTGGGGAGAAAGCAGCATAGAGTATAATGGGTGAGTGGGGGAGGGAATGAAGTTGATAGTTCAAGGAGGAGAGGGTGGAGTGGATAGGTGGAAAAGGAGATAGGCAGGTAGGACAAGTCCGAACAAGTCTTGGGGACAGTGCTGAGCTGGAAGTTTAGAAGTAGAGTGAGGTGGGGGAAGTGGAAATGAGGAAACTGGTGAAGTCTACATTGATACCCTGGGGTTGAAGTGTTCTGAGGCGGAAGATGAGGCGTTCTTCCTCCAGGCGTCTGGTGGTAAGGGAGCGGTGGTGAAAGAGGCCCAGGACCTCCATGTCCTCAGCAGAGTGGGGGGGGAGTTGAAATGTTGTGCCACGGGGCGGTATGGTTGATTGGTGCAGGTGTCCCGGAGATGTTCCCTAAAGCGCTCTGCGAGGAGGCGCCCAGTTTCCCCAATGTAGAGGAGACCGCATCGGGAGCAACAACACAATAAATGATATTAGTGGATGTGCAGGTAAAACTTTGATAGATGTGGAAGGCTCCTTTAGGGCTTTGGATAGAGGTGAGGGAGGAGGTGTGGGCGCAAGTTTTACAGTTCCTGCGGTGGCAGGGGAAAGTGCCAGGATGGGAGGGTGGGTTGTAGGGGGGCGTGGACCTGACCAGGTAGTCACGGAGGGAACGGTCTTTGCGGAAGGCGGAAAGGAGTGGGGAGGCAAATATATCCCTGGTGGTGGGGTCTGTTTGGAGGTGGCGGAAATGTCGGTGGATGATTTGGTTTGTGCGAAGGTTAGAAGGTTGGAAGGTGAGCACCAGGGGCTTTCTGTCCTTGTTACGGTTGGAGGGGCGGGGTCTGAGGGCGGAGGTGCGGGATGTGCACGAGATGCGTTGGAGGGCATCTTTAACCACGTGGGAAGGGAAATTGCGGTCTCTGAAGAAGGAGGCCATCTGGTGTGTTCTATGGTGGAACTGGTCCGCCTGGGAGCAGATACGGTGGAGGCGGAGGAATTGGGAATACGGGATGGCATTTTTGCAAGACGTAGTGTGGGAAGAGGTTTAATCCAGGTAGCTGTGGGAGTCGGTGGGTTTGCAAAAAATGGCAGTGTCAAGTCGGTTGTCATTAATGGAGATGGAGAGGTCCAGGAAGTGGAGGGAGGTGTCAGAGATGGTCCAGGTAAATTTAAGGTCAGGGTGGAATGTTTTGGTGAAGTTGATGAATTGCTCAACCTCCTCACGGGAGCAGGAGGTGGCGCCAATGCAGTCATCAATGTAGCGGAGGAAGAGGTGGGGAGTGGTGCCGGTGTAATTACGGAAGATCGACTGTTCTACGTAGCCAACAAAGAGAAAGGCATAGCTTGGGCCCATCCATGTGCCCATGGCTACCCCAGCACACTACTGCTGCGCCACTCTGCGCCCACGTGCCGAGTGCTATCCACAGGTCCCTTCGAGACTCATGTTGAAGATCTCCACCGCTGTCGTATCATATGCTGTTATGCAGACGTATGGAGGCTGTGTAAATATAAACTTGTTTTCTAAACGCCCACAATCTGTTGGTTGAACTGTGATTTCATTCTGAATCACAGCATGTGTCACAGCGCAGACGGAGGCCATGCTGCCCACCTTCGCTCTGCTGGTTCAACACAGTAAGGAAACATGTGTCTCTTGCCTTCTCCATGTAATTCTTCACATTGTTACTTTAAACATGACCACCGAATTCCCTTTTGCGTCTATTGAATCTGCCTCTTTGTCAGTGTCAGTTAGGGATTTACTGACCCCAACCACTCCCTGTACGAAAGCGTTCTTCCTAATGTCACTTTTCGTTCTTTTCCTCATGACTTTAAAAGTCTGCCTATCCTTTCAGGCGTGGGAGCATTTTGACGACATTACTTTCCCTGTCTAGACTTCGCATGACTTGGAAAACTTCAAACAGGCCAGATTTCAAATTTCTGTTCTCCGAGGAGAGCTGTCCTAATTTTCCAATCTTGTTTCATTGCTGACATTCCTTAAACACGGCACCACTCACGTCAACGCAATATTCCATCATTTCACTTCCTTGCTTTCTGTCCAATTCGTACTCCAAGCAGGTAAAATCAATGACTGCAGATGCTGGAAACCAGATTCTGGATTAGTGGTGCTGGAAAACACAGCAGTTCAGGCAGCATCCGAGGAGTAGTAAAATCGACGTTTCGGGCAAAAGCCCCGACTTTGGCGAAGGTGTTTTTTGAGAAAGTTAACCGGAAACTCTTGCACAAGTCAGAAAACGTGGGCTCGTCCGGGATTTCGCGCAAGTCTACGTAGTAGAAGACCAAACGCGAGAATCATACCCCGAGACCAACGAGCCACACCGAGATCACACAAGCAGCCCCGCTCCACCTTTTTAACCAGCTGAGTCTTGCTCAGTGTGAAATACACTTGACATTGATCTGAGAATTGCAAGTGGCAAAGAGTTTCCAGAACAATTGCTTCTCATTCTGTCTCCCTGCTCCCGTTTGTCCCGGACCCAGGAACCGGGCTCTCTCAACTGGCAGAAAATTAAACCGTTTTGTTTCTAAATTTTTCTCTGACACCGGATTGACCCGTGACAAGCATTACCCTCCTCAACATAGGATACAGAGAACAACAGAAGATGACTCAGACTTCCACGAGGGTGTCATCTCAACTCTGCACATTGGGACAGTATATCAACGTGAAATATTTATGTCGAAGTTTTTGAGAAAGAGATGAGAAGGCGAGGTGCAGAACAGAGCGCCGTTATACGGGAAAGCTGCTAAAGAGGACATTGACTGAATAGGAGAGATGGTTTCCCCTCTGCACCCGCAGACATATCGCCGTTGTGCAAGTATAAACTCTGTCTAAATTCCCACATTCTGTTTTTTCGAACTGTGATTTCTCCAAAAGCACAAAATTTCAACACTCGCAACGTGCAAACTTTGCAAAGTTCTCATAGATATATTTAGCGAACACCGAGAATAAATTCTTCCAAACTTGCCTGGAGAATTTCGGTTTGAGGGCTCTTGAACTTTAAGTAGAAGGAAGGGAAGCTTGCCTCGAGGCTGTGTAATGTGGAGATGTGTTCCCCATGTTAACTGGTCGTGGTTGACCATCCCAGTGCTTCCCGATGCAGGGTTGCCCTGACCCACAGGGAGGTTTCTTTGATAAACTCCCCTGTGGACTTCCAACCGCACCATGGCGTCATAGTGCGAGCCCCCGGTGATGGCCTGCAGGTGCTGTGACACAATAATGATGCTGGCCCTGGAACATGAATGCGAATTCGTTCATGAGTCACGTGGTGTTGAATCATTCTATGGAAAGTTCTTTCAACTTCACGGATGTATGTTTGAGAGGAGATAAATGGGCAGGGCTTACACCTCGGGTCCACTCTTCCTTCACTCGCAACACCCCACACCCACCTCCCATTGTCCCAAGGTACTTCCCGCTGCAACCGCCGAATGTGTCACACCTGCCCATTTACCTGCTCCCTCCTGAATATCCAATGGCTCGAACATACTTTCCAGGTAAAGCAGCACTTTACCTGCACATTTGCCACATCCTAGTCTACTGCATTCGTTGTTCACAGTGTGGTTTCCCCAAAGTAACATGAAGCATAAACTGAGTGACTGCTTCGCAGAACATCTTGTTTCTGCCTGCAAAAAAAGGCCTTGAGCTTCTGGTTGCCTGTCACTTTAACACGCCACCCTGTTCCCTGGCCAACATCTCTGTCTCAGGCATGCAACAGTGTTCCATGAAAGCTAAGCTCCAGATGGAAGACCAACGCCTCATTTTCACTTGGAGATCCTAAAACTCTCCGTCTTCAACATCGAGTTCAATGTTGTTTGGACCCGAACTCCCCCATGCCCTTCACCCCCACCACACCCACACAAGGCCTTGTTATCACATCGTCTGCTGTTACACACGACTTACTGTTAGCCAGGAACAGTCTCCATTAACAGTTAGTCACCCTCCTACAGATCGTTATTCACTCCTTTGTCCCTCCAATGTTCTCCCTCTGAACTTGCAGCAAAGAGAGCAATGTGGACTGGTATCCCTGAGCCAGCTGTTTGTCCCATCTCCAGGAACCAGGTTCTCTCCACTGGTGGATAATTAGACTATTTTGCTGTTGCACTGACGTGAGGAGATTGTGGAAGTGTAAACATTTTCTAAATTCCCACCTTCCGTTGGTCGAACTGTGAGTTCACTCTGAATCACAACACGTGTCACAGCGCACTTGGAGGCCCACCTTAGCTCTGCTGGTTCTACACAGCAAGTAATGAGAGTCTCTATTCATATCATTCCCTTGCCTTCTCCCTGTAAATCTCCACATTGTTATTTTGAACATGACCACCTAATTCCCTTTTGTGTTCTTGAATCTGCCTCTTTGTCACGATCAGACAGGGATTTACGGATCCGAACCACTCCCTGGGAGAAAATGTTCTTCCTAATGTCAATTTTTCTTTTTTTTCCAATTGCCTTGTAATCTCTGCCAATTTTTGGGGAAATTGAAAGGATTCTCATTCCTGCACATGAGGCTGAATTGATTTAATTTCTAATGTAAAGGACTGCGGAAGCTGAGAATCCGAGACAGAAAGAGGAACTGCTGGAGAAACTCGGCAGGTTTGGCAGTACCTTCAGGAGAAAACAGAGTTCTGAAATATTGTGTCTGATTCTCTTTCCACCGATAGTGCCTGACCTGCTGAGTTGCTCCTGCAATTTCTGTTTTTGTTTTTAATTGAAAGTTCATTTCATCTTTCGGGATGAAACACCCAGACTCGCCATTTGCAGATATTTAACCCTTTCGAAACCTGTGAAGTGATTGGATTCAAACAAACTCTGCAAGGATTCACTTTTTCTCGGCACCCCAGGCAGAGGGACCTGGGAAATGAAGCTGTCAGTGTGGTTCTGTATTGGTGGGCCGAGTGGTGAATGTGATGGACATGAAATCCATTGCGGTTTCCCCACGCAGGTGTGAACCCTGCCGACAATTGAGAAATGTCGTCAAAAAGAAAGGGAGACTGTTTTCCGGTTTCTTATTTAAGATTCAAATCAGTGGAGGGAGTTGAAATATTTCACTCACATTGGGACTGGTCGGGAATCTGTAACCCACTGCCTGTCAGGGTGGAACAAGCAGATACCCACAGAGCTGCTTTTGAAGCGATGAGCCAAGAGTTTGGAAATCAGACTAGAAGAGTGAGGGGCTTGAAATGTGATCGAAATATAGCAGGCACCTGAGGATTAATGTGTTTTATTTGCCAGTGAAAGATACTGCTTCACAAAGTTGGGCCTGTGGAAGGGAAGCAGTGACGGTGATTATCTTTGGTTGTTCACATTGTGAATGTTCCCATTGCTGCGCATGTCCGTGTTAACGTCAGAACTCTGCAGCATGGTGGCGTTAGATCAGCACAGGGCCGGGACGCAACGGATGACGCATCTGACTCCACCTACCTGTTTGAAATGCAACTCACAGCTTCTTCACAAACACCAATTAATCTTTCTCGTTGTCCTGAAGCCGGCATACGGTTTGAATTCCTGATCTGCAGGAACGAGACTGTTTTCACTCTCTCGCGTCAGTAAATGTCCCTGAGAACATCAGAATCAAGTCACAGCGCTGTCAGATGAGGGGAAGCTGAAATAGCCCCACACGCTGCTCACGGGCACATTTCACTTTCTCCAACTCATCACCCCAACCACTGTGGCTCCTGGGAGTGGAAAGGAAACAAACACCAAAATCCAGTCTCAGTTTTGTGAATCTTCAGAAAATAAGATTTTCTGCATCCCTTCGGATTTTCGATCCTGTGCTGACAGGAATGAGGTTTGTCACTATTTTAGAAGAACATCGCAAGTGGATGTTTTGCAGAAAAGCCCCACAATACAATCTGACATAGACACTTGACAAATCAGGACCTGGATGTTTTCGGCCTTTGAATGTATGTGTTGTGCTCCAGAACTTTGTTTTTCACAGTTTATAATACCTATCTTCCCAGTCCCCTGTATTACTTGCTGAAAATGTTTAATCTGCGTCTTGTAATCCTTTCACTCTCTGCTAATGAGAACAGCATTTCCTTGTTTTACCTAAATTATCTTGACCTTGCATAAATCAAACCTCAATCTAATTTCACTGGAAACCTCCTCCAGTTCAAAAGCCAACTGTTAATGATGGCTCTGTTTCTTGTCACGTGTCCAATTTCAGATCGATGTTGTTAATGTCCCTTATACTCCTTCAGATCCAGGTTTCGCTCACAGGGCTAGAACAGAACTGTCACCAAATACATTTACCAATCTCCGTTCATCTTATCGATTGTATTAGCATCATCAACACTTCTCATCAAAATAACTCGAGAAACTTTCATCACAATTTTCTGTGAACAGTTCTACTTTAGCGTTCCTGAATGAACCCAAAATTTCTTGAAGTGGCTCCTTGTTTTCGGCCCTGATTATTAATCTCTCTTTACGTGGAAATGGATCTTTCCCACCCGCTCTATCTCTCATCAATGTGTGCAGTTCAGTTCAATTTTCCACCAGCCTCCTCCGTTCTGCTCAAATCCAGGAGAACAGGAAGCATTGGGGTTATGACGCGGCCATGACAAGCCCAATACTGACCTTTCCTGTTGAACCCATTCCACGAGAAATATGAGACCACAAGTTGGGGCCTCTAGTTGTGACCGAACATTTACGCTGCCACCTTAGACATACTTTGGTGTTCCCCCTCCCAGGGTGGGAACCTGCTGATTATGCTTTTTTAGCTGGCGATTTTAAATGACTTCCTGTTGGTTGCATTATCGCTCAAACTTCACAAAACCAGTCGCAATAAAGCCATGTTTTCTCACGTCTGTGAATTTATTGCCATGCAGGAAACTCGAGTTCTGAACAAAAACTGTAGCACACTCAAAACGTCGGCTCTATTTACCTTTCCACAGATGCTGCTCGACCCGTTGGCTTTCTGCAGTATTCGCTGTGTTTGTTCGACACAAATGCTGCTTTCCATTAAAGAACTTCAATCCCTGTCCTCTGGTAATTGACCCTAGTCAGTGGCAACAGGTTCTTCTAATCATTAACCTGCCCATACACACCACGTCTTCTCCCATCATAGCCAACAGTCCCTGGAAATCTCCAGTTAACCTTCTTTGCTCCAAAGAGAACATTCCCAAACTCGGGAATGTCTCCACAAAATGGAAATTGCTCATCCCTGGACATGATGCAAATGTTACAATGGGGAAGAGGTTTTGGCAAAATATTGTCAGGTAGTAGGTGGAAAAATGTTCAGGAAGTAAAACAGAAATCCCAGTCCCAGCTTTGTGAATCTTTAGAAAATGTTTGGGAAGTGGAATTAGAGGAGAATGAACTGTCCGACTGAGCAGAGACAGTCCAGACATCGTCCCCTTCTTTACGAGGCCGGGAGATTGACTCTGATATTCTCAGAACATGAACTGAACTGAGACATTGAAAAAATTCTTGTTCCTGCACATCAGGAATTCAAACCCCTTCTCGGGTCGGGGTTAATGTGAAAAGTCGGGAACAGGCAAAACACTGAAAGGCTCGAAGGGGCGATAGCCCCGGTGTAGGAAAACTACTTCCGCGTGACATGGATGTGCCTGCAGATGGTGGGATCAGGCTGTCCCCATGTCTTCACAATGAATGGCCCAGGCTTTATTATACAAAAGTAAAACTACAGAGGACAATGATAAATCTGGGCACGGGAGGCTGGATTATGAATTGACTAACAGCCTCTTCTTAGAGACTGTGCAAACTGCGTGCTTACTTGTCTCTGTGTCGCCATTGGTCAGCCTGTTCGGCTGTAAACCGCACAGGCTGGTTCGAAGCCCCGCCCCACCCCACCCCCACTCCTCCCGGGGCGTAGTGTTTGTTCTTCTCACTCCTACCGCTTTCTTGGCTGCCAAGTTGCGCGTTTTTATTGGTTTCAGGAAAATGTTTCCCAAACGGAAATCGTCTCCACTGAGAAAGCACAAAGGCGTTTCTGAATTGACTGAATTTCTCACGCAAAGGACTACGGATTCTGAGAATCCGAGACAGAAAGAGAAACTCTGGAGAAACTCAGCAGGTTTCGCTGTAGCTGAATGAGAAAAAAAACGAGTTCTGAAATGTCGTCTCTGATTCTCTTTCCACTGATGCTGCCTGACCTGCTGAGTCGCTCCTGCAATTTCTGTTTTTGTTTTTAACTGAACGTCCATTTCATCTTTCGGGATGAAACACCCAGACTCGCCATTTGCAGATATTTAACCCTTTCGAAACCTGTGAAGTGATTGGATTCAAACAAACTCTGCAATGATTCACTATTTCTCAGCTCCACAGGCAGAGAGACCTGGGAAATGAAGCTGTCAGTGTGGTTCTGTATTGGTGGGCCGAGTGGCGAATGCAATGGACATGAAATCCATTTCGGTTCCCCCCACGCAGGTGTGAACCCTGCCGACTACAGTTAAGAAACGTCGTCAAAAAGAAAGGGAGATTGCTCCACGGTTTTTTTTAAAGATGCAAATCAGTGGAGGGGTTGAAGTATTTCAATCACATTGGGACTGGTCGGGAATCTGTAACCCACTGCCTGTCAGGGTGGAACAAGCAGATACCCACAGAGCTGCTTTTGAGGTTATGAGCGAAGAGTTTGGAAATGAGACTAGAACAGTGTGGGGCGTGAAGTCGTGATCGAAGTTAAGCAGGCACCTGAGGATTAATGTGCTTTATTTGCCAGTGAAAGATACTGCTTCACAAAGTTGGGACAATGGAAGGGAAGCAGTGACGGTGATTATCTTTGGCTGTTCCTCTTGTGAATGTTCCCATTGCTGCGCATGTCCGTGTTAACGTCAGAACTCTGCAGCATGGCGGCGCCAGATACGCACAGGGCCAGGGGCGCAATGGAAGACGCATCTGACTCCACCTACCTGTTTCAAATGCAGCTCACAGCTTCTTCACACACCCCAATTAATCTTTCTCATTGTCCTGAAGCCGGCACACGGTTTGAATTACTGATCTGCAGGAACGAGACTCTTTTCACTGTCTCGCGTCCGTAAATGTCCCTGAGAACATCAGAGTCAAGTCATAGCGCTGTCGGAGGAGGGGAAGCTGAAATAGCCCCTCACGCTGCTCACCAGCACATTTCACTTTCCCCAACACACCGCCCCAACCACTGCGGCTCTTGGGAGTGGAAAGGGAACAAACACCAAAACCCAGTCTCAGCTTTGTAAATCTTCAGGAAATAAGAAAACTGTTCATCCCTTCGGGTCTTCCATCCTGGGCTGACAGCGTTGATTTTAAATGGCTGTCCAGTCAGTGCCGATTCGTTTTGGCTGAAAAAAATCTTCCTTATCTCATCCCAGCATTTCTTGCCCCAGAGACCCGTGCGGCAGAGTTCATGGACATATTTCCTTGTATGGTATTTTGTAAATTACATTCGTTTGCTGGTTGTTTGTATCGGGTATTTCAGGTTCATTAGCCGCTGTTTAAGTGTGTTGGTAGGTTTGTGGGCTACCATGATGCTGAGAGGGTTTGAGTTGTCTGGATATTATTTCCCAGATGTCTTTAATGTAAAGTAATGTGCTAGGGTTTCTGTAGACGTTATGTCTGCTTGTGTCAGTTTGTTGATGTGAAATCGGCACACTGGGTTTATTGGGTAGGCAAAAGTGAGGACTGCAGAGGCTGGAAACCAGAGTTTAGATCAGAGTGGTGCTGGAAAAGCACAGCAGGTCAGACAGCTTCCGAGGAGCAGGAAAATCGACGTTTCGGGCAAAAGCCCTTCATCCGGAATAGAGGCAGGACGCTTCCAGGGGTGGCGAGATAAATTGGGGGGTGCTGGGCCAAAGGTATCAAAGAGTACAATAGG
Source organism: Chiloscyllium punctatum (assembly GCF_047496795.1). Lineage (NCBI taxonomy): Eukaryota > Metazoa > Chordata > Chondrichthyes > Orectolobiformes > Hemiscylliidae > Chiloscyllium > Chiloscyllium punctatum. The sequence goes on from NC_092774.1 coordinate 73,851,217, forward strand.
TGAATGGGGGTGGGGACGGAGGTGACAGGTCAGAGAGGAGGGGAGAGCGGATAGGTGGGAAGGGAGATTGGCAGGTAGGACAGGTCATGAGGACAGCACTCAGCTGGAAGGTTGGAACTCAGGTAAGGTGGGGGGGAGGGGAAATGAGGGAACTGGTGCAGTCCACATTGATGTCCTGGGGTTGAATGTATCCGAGGCAGAAGTTGGGGCGTTCTTACCCTAGACATCGGGTGGGGAGGGAGGGGCGATGGAGGAGGCCCAGGTCCTGCATGTCCCTGGCAGAGTGGGAGGGGAGGTTGAAATGTTGGGCCACAGGGCGATGGGGTTGATTATTGCTGGTATCCTGGAGATATTCCCTCAAACGCTGTGACTTGACTCTGCGAGGAGGCTCCAGTCTCCCCAATGTAGAGGAGACTGCATCGGGAGCAATGGATACAAGAAACAACTTTGGTGGAAGCCTTCTAAATACCGTGACCCGGGTTCGATTTCCGGGCAGGGAAGCAATTTTCAGTAGAGCTGTCAAACCTCACCAATATCTCCCTGGTTGCCTAGTGGTTAGGATTCGGCGCTTTCACCGCTGCGGCCCGGGTTCGATTCCCAGTCAGGGAAGCAATTTGTAGTGCGTTGTTTTGGCTGCCCATTCTCCTTAAATGCGCTGTCGAGTTACTGTTTGGTCTTCGGAGTCACTGGGTGCTGCACTGTGTTGTGGTTCGTTGAAATAGTGTCCTCGTTCAGATTTGTTTGTACGTGTAGGGATGATTACTTCTGTAGCTAAGTACTTGGTTCGCGTGTGTTGCTTTCCTGCAGAGGCTGTTTTGAATTTATCATTGACTGTTCGGTCTACTGTGACATCTAGAAATGGCACTTTGTTGTTGTTCTCCTCTTTTGTGAATTTTATGCCAGGAAGGAGATAGTTGATGGTGTTGCAGGTTTCCTCTAATTTGTTTCATTTTTTGATGACAGAAGTGTTTCATGGGCTTTTCGTTGATTTGTTTGTAGGGCTTGTTACTGAATATGAAGTGGGTGGTAAGGCACAGTTCCACGAGGTTGACAGTGTTATCTTTGCTGCTGAAGTTGATTCTGTGTTTTTGTCTTTAGTTCTTCGAGTAGTGTCTTCAGTTTTCTTTGGCCACGTTGATGTTAATGGATGTGAACAGGGCTGTTATGTCAAAGGACAACATTATTCCATCCTCTTCTATCTTTGTGTCTTTGGCGTTCAGAAATTCTTGGATGGAGTAAATGGAGTGGCATGAATCTTCGACTTGGTGTTTTAGTCCTCAGTGGAGGCCTTTGACTAGTCTGTATATTGGTGTTCCAAGTAGTGAGACTATGGCCTGAGGGGGGCTCCTAGTTTGAAAAAGAGGAGAACAACAATAAACTGCATTCTTAGATGTCACAGTAGAGCGAACAGTCAATGGGGAACTTCAAACTAGCATCTACAGAAAAACAACACACACAAACCAAATACTTAACCACAGAAGCAATCATCCCAACACCCACAAACGAAGCTGCATCAGGACATTATTTCAACGAGCCACTACACACTGCAGCACAGAGAAACTACGAAGACCACAAGAGAAATACGTATATAGTGTATTTAAGGAGAACGCGTCCCCAATAAACCCATTCCGCCGATTTCTCAGTGATGCTTCCAAGCTCACTCTCAAAATTTCGGTTTGTCCCTCCATTCTTTCCTGTTTGTTTTTTGTGGGTTTTGAAAGCGTTCCCAATCCTCTGACTGAGGATTGGAGTTGGGAAGGTAAAAACAATGACTGCAGGTGCTGGAAACCAGATTCTGGATTAGTGGTGCTGGAAGAGCACAGCATTTCAGGCAGCGTCCAAGTTGCTTCGAAATCGACGTTTCGGGCAAAAGCCCTTCGTCAGGAATAAAGGCAGTGAGCCTGAAGCATGGAGAGATAAGCTTATCTCTCCATGCTTCAGGCTCACTGCCTTTATTCCTGACGAAGGGCTTTTGCCCGAAACATCGATTTCAAAGCTGCTTGGATGCTGCCTGAATTGGAGTTGGGAAGTTATGTTGTGGCTGTACAGGACATTGGTGAGACCACTTTTAGAATATTGTGTGCAATTCTGGTGTCCCTCCAATCAGAAGGATATTGTGAAATTTGAAAGGGTTCTGAGGCACCAATGGGTCCACAGAGGGGAAGAGGCCCTTCTGCCGCCCTGAGTGTGGGAAGGCCTTCAGTGATTCCTCTGCCCTGCTGACGGACCAGTTGGTCCACACCAAGGAAGGCTGTTCTCCAGCCCCAAGTGCGAGATGGCCTTCAGCAGTTCTTCCCATCTGTTGAGACACCAGTGGGTCCACACTGAGAGGCCGTTCTTCTGCCCCAACTGCAGGAGGTGCATTGCTCTTTCCTCCGACCTACTGGCCCATTGGTGGGACCACATGGGGGAGATGTCGTTCAGTTGCCCTATGTGCAGGAAGGCCTTCAGCAATTCCTCGGCCCTGCTGAGGCATCAGTCCATCCACACCGGGGAGAAACCGTTCTCCTGCCCCGAATGTGGGAAGGTCTTTACCTGCTCCTCCACAGTGCTGAATCACCAGCTGGGCAACACGGGGGTTTGGTGGGGGGACAGAGGCGGAGGAGGGGAGGCCATTCTGCTGCCCTAAGTGCGGGAAGGCCTTCAGCAATTCCTCTGCCCTACTGAAGCACCAATGTGCCCATACCGGGGAGATGCCCTCCAGCTGGACCGAGTGTGGGAAGAGGTTCATGTTTTCCTACAACTTGCGGAAGCACCAGCGGGGGCACCAGCTCTCCCAGCAATCAGATCCTACCAGTGATGATGCCTTCAGTCACCTCCCAGGACTGAACCTCCTGCCAGTTCTGACAGTGGGTGCAGTGGGAGAGTAGGTGGGCTGTTTTAGTCTTCTGCTGGACTGCAATTGCCTTCCCGACACCCCACAATCACAACTCCATGGTGGCTCAGGGTTAGCACTGCTGCCTCATGGCACCAGGAACCCAGGAATAATTCCACCCTTGGGAGTCTGTGTGCAAGTTATGGAGGGTAGGAAAATGGATCTGAGTGGGTTAGTTTTCGGAAGATCAGTGCAGATGTGTTCGGCTGAAGGACCTGTTTCCACATTGTGGGGGTTCTATGATTCTATGAGCTTTGCCTTCAGTGGACACTGTTGCTCATTGAGCCCGGGACAGCACATTGCCAATGAAATGATCCAGAGAAACCTAAGACCGCAAGACCATCAGAGAAGAAGTTTGGCCTACTCTGCCATTTGTTAGTAACAAAAGTATTGGATGAGATTAGCTACAGTGCGGAAACAGGCCATTTGTCCCAACAAGTCCACACCGACCCTCCGAAGTGTAACCCATCCAGACCCATTTCTCTCTGACTAATGTACCTAACTCTATGGGCAATTAAGCATGGCCCATCCACATGACCTGCACATCTTTGGTTTATGGAAGAAAACAGGACCACCCAGAGAAAACTCACTCAGACATTGGGGGAAAGTGCAAATTCCTCACAGACAGCCACCCAAGGCTGGAATCAAATCTGGGTCCCCAGCACTGTGAGGCTGCAGTGGTAATCACTGAGCCACTACATATTGCAACCCGAAGTTGGCAAGCCGGGGGTTGGGAGAATACAGCAAGCCAGGCAGCACCAGGATGTGGAGTAGTCAGCGTTTTGGGTATCAATCCTTCTTCATGACTGAAAGAGTGACTTATCTATGAGAAAAGATTTACATGAATGTTGCTGGGGGTTGGAGGGTTTGAGCTGCAGGGAGCGGCTGAATAGCGTGGGGTTGTTTTCACTGGAGCATCGGAGGCAGAGAAGTGACCTAACAGCGGTTATAAAATCATGAGGGGCATGGACAGTGTAATAGACAATGTCCTTTGCTTGGGGAGGGGAGTCCAGAACTAGAAGGCATAAGTTTAGGGTAAGAGGCGAAACAAATTAAAGGGACAACATCTTCATGCAGAGGGTGGTACATATATGAAATGAGCTGCCAGAGTATATGGGTCAGGTGTTGTCAAATGGGAGTAGATTAATATAGGATATCAGGTCAGCATGGACAAGTTGGACCGAAGGGTCTGTTTCCATGCTGTATGTATCTCTGACTACTGGTCCTGATGTAAGTTTAAAATAGAGTCCAAGTAACTTTGAATAGTTCAATCTTGTTGAGCTCACCTCCTGAAAAGTTTCAGATGAATCCCTCTGAGAGATACTGTTGAAACATGCTGAGTTGGACAAAGTATCCCATCAAGTTCAACACAAACCCAGAGTTGAAGAAGTCAGAAGTCAGAACACCAAGGGGACCAAAACTGATCACAATATTCCAGGTGCGGCCTCATCACGTCCTGTATAACTACAACATAACTTGCCAACATCTATACTTAGTTCCCTATACATCTATATCTATACTAACTGATGAAGGCCAGTGTGCTGAAACCTTTCTTCACTGCCTTGTGTACCGATGTAATCAGAGATATAGGACCTACTTTAAACTGATCCACGATCCAGCTGCTGGGAGCACAGAAGTAGAGAATTGCTGCGTGAGTGTGCTGGGTAGATAACCCAGAGGTCGATGGGTAAAAACCATGTGATTCTATTGCTCAATGTCTCTCTAAGCTGCTTTCATATACAAAGGCCCTCTGTTCTGCATCTTGCCTTTGCATCTGCTTCCCAAAGCTTCTTCAGTGGAGGCGTGGCCGCTGGAGCCCAGGAATTCAACAACCCCCCGGCGCTGGAGGAAGGTCCAAGCTTCAAGAAGCGAGGGGGGGGGGGGGGGTGGTGGGGGGGTAAGGCTGGAAGCTGGATTTGCTCAATGCTTGTATTTTTTACTCATTTAAATGTTACCTACTGTATGGGGCTATGGTTTACATTAAAACCGAAGGATCATATCAGAGTGTTTATATTTAGCAGTGGTAGTTGGTAAAATGCACACTCTGGGGGAGCACTTTCTATGATGCTGCATTTCTCGCCTTCTGCCCTTCCCCCATTTCTTATCTCCCATCTTGATTTTATATTTTTTTGGTCAAATTTAATTTCAGATTAATCAGACTTGCGATTCACTGTGTGCTATTAATTTGTTTGTTCGAATATTTCAAGTCAAAATTAATGCTGTAATTTAATTTCTGATGTCAGAGTTTGACATTGAATGTGCAGGTGTGAATACCAGGAAGTTGTGAAAATAAATCAAGAACTTGTGGTTTTTAACAAAAAGAGCAGTTCACTGATATTCATGGCATCGTCTCATTTGGGAGTGATGATTCAAATCTGACCAACAAACCGTTTTGTGCAGTCATCCAATTGAATAAAAATTTTCTTTAATTTAATAAAAGAAAATAATTCTGGCAGGCTAAGACTTATGCAATCTATTTATAAGATTATGTCCATTGCTCGCAATATGGTCTCAACCACATTGGGGAAACTGGATGCCAACTAACCCAATATTTCAGGGAACAACTCTTGGACTCTAATTCTAACCGACACACCGCCCTGTGGCTGAACACTTTATCCCACCCTCCTCTAGCTTATCTCTCCACGCTTCAGGCTCACTGCCTTATTCTTGATGAAGGGCTTTTGCCCGAAACGTCGATTTCGCTGCTTGTTGGATGCTGCCTGAACATCTGTGCTCTTCCAGCACCACTATTCCAGTATTTGGTTTTCAGCATCTGCAGTCATTGTTTTTACTACTTTAACTCCCCCTCCCATTCCACCAAGGACATGCAAGTCCTGGGCCTCCTCCACTGCCAACCTCTTGCTACCCAACACTTGTAGGAAAAACACCTCAACTTCTGCTTTAGGACCCTCCAACTACACGGTATCAATGCAGTTTTCATCAGTTTCCTTATTTCCTCTCCCCCACCTTGTCCCAAATCCAACCTTCCAATTCGACACCAACCTCTTGACCTGTCATACCTGTCCACCTTGCTTCTCACCTATTTATTTCACCCTCATCTCTGACCTATCACCATCAATCCCTACCTCCATCTACCTATTACACTCCCAGCTGCCTTCCCTCCAGCCCCACTTCCTTCCCATTTATCTCTCAGCCCCCTTGGGCCACCCTTTATTCCTGATGAAGAGCTTATGCTCTAAACCAAGACTGTGATGAAGCAACATCCTCAGCAAAGAGGAAATAGCTCCCAAGTCAGATTTCATTCCCTCTTCTGTTTCCCAGTTCTATAAAAAAGAAGGAATGTCTTTTTCTTCCACTAGAAAGTGGTCTTTCACTTTGTGCTGTCTGAAGTGTTATGCCACACCACTACTTCAGCCACCTTTTACGAATCCTTTCAACCTGTTTTTCTAACAATTGTGGAGGTGACCAAAAGCAAACATTTCACTTCTCCTCAATGTCCCATTTCTCCTCCTATGAGCCATTTTGTCCTGTTGTCTATGTTACAACCAGCCGAGTGCACTTGGTTTCTGAATTGAAATTTGGCCATTGAAGTGAACAGGATTAATATTTATCGATGGCTAGCTGTGTTTGCACTAACTGTAATTATCCACCAATACGATGTCTTTTGTTCCACCAAAACTGGAAACAATGATCTGTGTTTATATTGCAGTCGGATGTAGAAAATCATCCCAGCGATCTTCACGTTATTATAGTTTACTGAGGCCATAACATCATTACGTGGCAGTTTGATGTGACTAAAACCTGGATGGATATCTCTGGATTTTGTTGTAAAAATATCGGTATAATGTTATTCACACTGCGCTGTCACCAACTGAACGAAGCGGCTGTGTTCAAATCCCGTGATGAACAGTTTGTGTTCGACTTCTCACATTGCGGGGAGCTGCGCATTTACCCAAACAATGGGTACACCACCTCCCCGACACAGTGTTCACAAATCAAACTGACAGCAAAGATTCACGTGTGATCGAAAGTTCCCGCAAAGAACTTTTAATACACCCCGGAGTAAACATACTCCTGTCTTCATTTGAAATGTTAGACGTTGACTGTAGTGAGCCTGACGTGATTTGAACACGCAACCTTCTGATCTGGAGTCAGACGCGCTACCGTTGCGCCACAAGCTCACAGATGGCTGATGTGCTCTATTCATGCTTAAGGGAAGTGATCGCACTACAATGATTTTACGTTCATGTCTGTTCTGTTTCTACCCCTTCTCCTTCTGTCTCTCGAAACAATTTCCAACTCTCTCTCAATAAAAATCTGAAAGAACTGCGGATGCTGTATATCAGGAACAAAAAACAGGAGTTGCCGGTGACCCTTCCACAGAACAGATGGTGATTGGGAACATGTCGGTTTATATGCAGGAAATATTGTGGGAGGAAGGCGGAGATCAGGACAGAGCCCAAAGCGAAGGAAGAACTGTTGGACAGAAAAAGGTGTTGATAACGATCTGCGTGGGAGGGTGAATAACTGTTAATGGAGACTGTTCGTGGCGAAGTAGTGTGGAATGACAGACTATGTGATAACAAGGCTTGGTGTGTGTGGAAGGGACGAGGATACTATGGAGTTCAGGCCCTAGAATTATTGAATTCGATATTGGGACCGGAGGGATGCAATGTCCCCAAGTGTAATATTCGGTGCTGAGCTTCGCTGGAACACAACAGCAAACCTGAGACAGAGATGTTGGACAGGGAACAGGGTGGGGTGTGGAATTGGCAGGCAACTGGAAGCTCAGGGCCTTTTTTGCAGGCAGAACGTATATGTTCTGTGCAGCAGTCACCCAGTTTACGGTTTGTTTTCCCCAATGTGGATGAGCCCATATTGTGAGCAGCAAATGCAGTAGACTGGGTTGTGGGTAGTGCAGGTAAAGTGCTGCTTCACCTGGAAGGTAAGTTTGGCACCTTGGATAGCGAGGAGGGAATAGGTAAATGGGCTGGTGTCACACATTCGGCACTTGCAGGGGAAAGTGCAATTCAACCTGCAAGTTTACTTTGAGAAAATCCTGGACTTGAACTCCCAAGTCTCTTTGCATTTCGGATTTCTGCATTTTCTCCCCATAATCTTCTGTTCAAACATTGACTATCTATGTCAGGGCAGCACCAGTGATTTCCTGACATATGGATTGTATTTGGGGATATCAAGGAACGTCAGGAACTGTGAGTATATCAGGAGCAATCGTTATTCCTGGGGGAGGCAGAGAGGAATGTGGTGTGATCCTGTAAACTCCAGAACTTTGATAACTTCATGAGTCAGCAATAACTCTTTCTGGACCAAGAAACAAAAGGGCCAATGAGAAACTGCTACAAGGGAGTTAACAAATAACGTACATTAACTATCGCTGGGCAGGAGGAGGCAAAACAATGAGCTGTTCCTTTGGACAGATGAGATAATGGTGTTTAATAACTGTGTGACAGAAGGACAATTAATTCTGACTGTAGAAGGAACGCCTTGGCGTAAAGGGGTTAATTGCAGGACAGGCTGTGTCAAACAGGTGGAAAACCCTCAAGGATAAGAAGGCAAGCTACAGACCTGAGGTCTCCAGAAGTGTGGGGAGGTGGTGTCAAAATCTAAAGCCTAGCACACTCACGCAGCATTACTCTGCTTCTGGCCTCTCAGCAGCTGGATTGTGTATCAGTTTAATGTAGGTATCTCCGACAACATTGGTACACAAGGCAGTGAAGAGAGGTTTCAGCACACTGACCTTCATTGGTTAGGGAATTGAGTACAGATGTTGGCAAGACATGTTGTAGTTATACAGGACGTTGATGAGGCCGTACCTGGAATATTGTGATCAGTTTTGGTCCCCTTGGTGTTCTGACTTCTGACTTCTTCATCTCTGGGTTTGTGTTGAACTTGATGGGATACTTTGTCCAACTCAGCATGTTTAAACAGTTTCTCTCAGAGGGATTCATGTGAAACTTTTGAGGAGGTGAGCTCAACAATATTGAACTATTCAAACTTACTTGGACTCTATTTTAAACTTACATTAGGACCAGTAGTCAGAGACACGTACAGCATGGAAACAGACCCTTCGGTCCAACTTGTCCATGCTGACCTGATATCCTAAATTTATCTAGTCCCATTTGACAACACCTGACCCATATACTCTGGCAGCTCATTTCATATAAGTACCACTCTCTGCATGAAGAAGTTGTCCCTTTTTATATATTTCGCCTCTTACCCTAAACCTATGCCCTCGAGTTCTGGACTCCCCCAGCCCAGGGAAAAGACCTTGTCTATTACCCTGTCCATGCCCCTCATGATTTTGTAACCTCAATTAGATCACTCCGCTGCCTCCGATGCTCCAGTGAAAACAGCCCCAGCCTATTCAGCCTCTCCCTGTAGCTCAAATCCTCCAACCCCCAGCAACATTTCCGTAAATCGTTTCTCACAGAGAAGTCAACGTTTCAGTCCTGAGGAAGGGTTAATACCCAAAACGCTGACTACTCCACACCCTGGTGCTGCCTGGCTTGCTGGCTCCCAACCTCCTGCTTGCCTACCTCGGGTTGCAATATGTAGTGACTCAGTGGTTACACCTGCAGCCTCACAGCGCCAGGGAACCAGGTTTGATTCCAGCCTTGGGTGGTTGTCTGTGAGGAGTTTGCACATTCTCCCAGTGTCTGCGTGGGTTTTCTCTGGATGATCCTGTTTTCTTCCATAAACCAAAGATGTGCAGGTCATGTGGATGGGCCATGCTTAATTGCCCATAGAGTTAGGTACATTAGTCAGAGGGAAATGGGTCTGGATGGGTTACTCTTCGGAGGGTCGATGTGGACTTCTTGGGATGAATGGCCTGTTTCCACACTGTACCTAATCTCATCTGCACTACTTTTGTCTCTAACTAATGGCAGAGTAGACTCGTCAGGCCCATTGGCCTAACATCTGCTCTGATGGTCTTGCGGTCTTAGGTTTCTCTGGATCATTTCATTGGCAATGTGCAGTCCCTGGCTCAATGAGCAGCAGTGTCCACTGAAAGCAAAGCTCATAGGATCGTAGAACTCCTACAATGTGGAAAAACAGGTCCTTCAGCCGAACACATCTGCACTGATCTTCCGAAGACTAACCAACTCAGATCCATTTTCCTACCCTTCATAAATTGCACAGACCCCCAAGGGTGGAATTATTCCTGAGTTCCTGGTGCCATGAGGCAGCAGTGCTAACCCTGAGCTACCATGGGGTTGGGTTTGTGGGGTGTAGGGGGGGCAATTGCATTCCAGCAGAAAACAATAACAGCCCAACTACTCTCCCACTGCACCCACTGTCAGGATTGGCAGGAGGTTTAGTCCTGGGGGGTGACCGAAGGCAGCGTCACTGGTGGATCTGATTGCTGGGAGCGCTGGTGCCCCCGCTGGTGCTTCCGCAAGTTGCAGGAAAACATGAACCTCTTCCCACACTCGGGCCAGCTGAAGGGTCTCTCCCCGGTGTGGACACACTGGTGCTTCAGCAGGGTGGAGGAATTGCTGAAGGCCTTCCCGCACTCAGGGCAGCAGAATGGCCTCCCCCTCCCCCGTGTGGACCAGCTGTTGCTTCAGCAGTGTGGAGGAGCGGGTAAAGCACTTCCCACACTCGGGCAGGAGAACGGCTTCTCCCCGGTGTGAACAGACTGGTACCTCAGCAGAGCTGAGGAATTGCTGAAGGCCTTCCAGCACTTCGGGCAACTGAACGACATCTCCCCCATGTGGACCCACCAATGGTAGATGCACTTCGATATAACTGCGTCACTTTACATATTAAGATATCCCTTTGAATGTGCCCACATCCCTTTGAAATGTAATCTCGTCCATTTAAACCTCTTTATTTGCAGAAATACCCATTAAAATGTCCACGTCCGTTTAAAATGCAGATTTCCTCCTTTAGATATGACGCCGTTCCGTTATACGTCGGAATATCTGTTTAAATTGAGCCGTGAGCTTTCCCAATGTAGACAGGGCTCCTCGAAACGTGGCAGTGTCCCCCCCTGCAGCTGCAGAGTGAGACAGGAGAGTTTGTTTTTGTGAATGAGCAGTTGTAGCGCGAGGTGCCTGTTGCTTGGTGACGGTGAGGCTCCCCCGGCCCCGCCCATCCCCCTGAGCTGACGTCACGCGGGGGTGAAGGCGGTTGGGAGGAGAAGTCGCTCGAGCGGGGAAGGGGCGGCCGTTAGGAAAATGGCGCCGTGCGGCCCCGGGGCAGACACCCGTCACTGGGCACCGCCGCCTTCCTGGTGCAGCTGCTGTGTCACGGCCACACCGCCCGGCTGTACAGCAGGCAGGAGCCGGTGACCATTCTGGAGGCGGATGGGGTTAAGGGCCTGTTTGGGAACCCGTCGGCCGCCTGGGTGGTGGAGTTCTACTGGTCGTGGGGCGGCCCCTGTGTCAACTCTGGGGCCACCTGGAAGGTACTGGGCCCGGGAGGTGAAAGGTGAGGCAGGTTGGGGGGGGGGACGGAGGGGAAGGAATGTGGGGCCTGTCCTGTCATAGTGACATTTTACACTCACTTTACATCTGCTTTTACTGGGGCTTGTGCTGTTTACCCTTTCACTGTTTGTTTAATTCTTGTGCTGTTTACTCTTTGTTGTTACTTGTGCAATTGCTGAGGGTAGTGTGGAGATACTAGTGAAGGAGATTATGCACCAGCATGTCGATGCTCCTCAGTGATTGAAGGGGCAGGACCTGTTGAGAATGGTTGGTCAAGTATGTGGTGCACTAAACCTTGTTAATATGGATATAGTTATGATTTGGAGATGCCAGTTTTGGACTGGGGTGTACAAAGTTAAAAATCACACAACACCAGGTTATAGTCCAACAGGTTTAATCACCTGATGGAGTGTCACTCTGAAAGCTAGTGTGCTTCCAATTAAGCCTGTTGGACTATAACCTGGTGTTGTGTGATTTTTAACTGGGTTTCGTTTGTTATTTGGTAAAATATACTTTTTATTATTTAGAGTCATAGACATGTACAGCACGGAAACAGGCCCATTCAGTCCAACCTGTCCATGCCAACCAGATATCCTAAATTAATCTAGTCGCATTTGTCAGTACTTGGTTCATATCCCTCTAAACCTTTCCTATTCATATACCCGTCCAGATGCCTTTTAAATGCTGTAATTAACCGGCTTCCACTACTTCCTCTGGCAGCTCATTCCATACATGCACCACCCTCTGCATGGAAATGTTGCCCCTTAGGTACCTTTTATATCTTTCTGCTCTTACCCTAAACCTATGCCCTCTAGTTGTGAATCTCACCCCAACACTGCGGAAAAGACATAAAAACATTGAGCAGCCACACAAATGCAAAAGCAATACAATATCAAGCCACATGAGGAAAATAATTATGGCTCTACCCTTTTTGTTCTCCGATAGACATTTAGACATTTAAGATCTGTCAATCACACCAGGATCGCCACAGAGCATATTGTGTAAACTCCTCAATGTCAACAAGCAGGGCACCAGTGTCACCAAAACATTGGGCATGTTCCTCATTGTCGGCAGAAAAGGGACAAAACCTACTTTTGATGGACAAATAAGGAGCACTGGAGGACCAGAAGGAGACTTGTCCTCCTGCCATTCAGAGCTCCCCTATTGGTGAATGCGGACGTTGGGCCATGAGGTTCTGAAGCTCCTGCTCCTCCTCTCTCTCAATAAAGATTGAGCTTCACCTCAGACTGCAACTTCCTTCCTCTGTGAGTACGGCACTCTTTTCTCACCCCCTTTTCCATTTACGTTTCATTCTAGGGAACAATTGTTGACTTGGAGCAACTGAAAGGAATAGGAATGAATCCAGCGATGGGACAGACTTGGAAAAGTTAGTCCAGGCCTTTGTCTCAATTGGCAAAATAGATAGGCAGGAGATTGGAAGAACGCAGCAAGCCAGGCAGTATCAGGAGGTGGAGAAGTCGAGGTATCTGGTGCACCCCTTGTTCAGGACTGGGGGTGGGTATAGGGAGAGCTGTGGAACAAGGGTGTGCTGGGAGCAGGGTGATGAAGTGGGGATAGGTGGAGACAGGTAGAGGATACGACCTGGTTGGTGAATGGGAGGAAGGAATCTAGTTGGTGTCAGGGAGGAGTTAGAAAGGAGGGGGAGGGCCTGGGAAGGGAGTTTGTGATGGAAAGGGGGGTTATTTGAAACTGAACAACTCAGTGTTGAGTTCTCCGGGCTGTGGGCTGCTCGGACGGAAGATGAGGTTTTGTTTCTCCAATTTGTGGTTTGGTTTGTTGTGGTAATGGAGGAAGCCAAAGATGGTTATGTCAGAAAGGGAGTGGGAAAGGGCTTTAAAATGGGTTGAGACTGGGAAGTCCACTTGGCCTTTTATGGATGTTTACGAGGAAGGCAAGAAAATGGTTATAAGACTCGTATAGGACCGAGTTACAGAGCCATACGGCACAGAAACAGACCCTTCAGTCCAACTAGTCCATACTGACTGTGTTCTCAAACTAAACCAGTCCCACCTGTCAGTGTTTGGCCCATATCCCTCCAAACCTTTCCTATTCATGAACTTATCCAAATGTCTTTTAAACGTTGTTACTGTACCTGCATCCACCACTTCCTCTAGACATTCAGTCCACACGTGAACCACTCTGTCTAAAAAAATTGTGCCCATCGACCTTTTTTTGAAAATCTCTTTCTCCTCTCTCACCATCAAAAATTTGCTCCCTAATCTTGAAAACCCCAACCTCGGGGAAGGACACCCACTGTTCTCCTCATCTCTCCCCTTGTGATTTTATAAACCTCGATAAGGTCACCTCTCCACTTCCTATGGTCCAGTGAAAAAGTCCCAGCATATCTGCCCAGATGAAGGTAGATCCATATCCAGTCATGATCTGTTCAATGCTAGTCCCAATTCTCAGTGTCCAGGACAGCAACAGACCACACAAGACGTAGGAGCAGAAATTAGGCCATTCAGCCCATCAGGTTTGCTCATTCCATTCAATCGTGGCTGATCAGTTTCTCAATCCCGTTCTTCCGCTTTCAGTAAAGTGAAAACAGAGGGAGAGAGTGTGGGATGGAGGTTTTCAGCTTCCAGGGAATAAGAGAGGAAATAGTTCACTATAAATTAGAATTTATGGGATCGACTGATGAGCCAAAGAGAGTCAATTGGAGTTTAATTTAGAGAAATCAGAGGTTTACATTTTGGCCAAGCAATTCATGCAGGACTGACACAGTTAAGGGAAGTGTTGCAGAATAGAGAGACCTTAGAGTGCAGGTTCATAGTTCCTTGAAAGTGGAGTCTCAGGTGGACACAATAGTGAAGAAGGCGTTTAGTTTGCTTTCCTTGATTGCTCAGAGCATTGAGTTCAGGAGTTGGGAGGTCATGTTATAGTGTGTTACCTAACTGCTTCATTGTTTTTAGTGAATATAGCCCACACCTCCCGCTGCTGCCATAACGTGGTTTGTTTGGAAGCACTAGCTTTCAGAGTGATTAGATTTATTTTAGATTTTATTACTTAGTGTGGAACAGGACCTTCAGCCCAACAAGTCCACACCGACCCTCCCAGCAATCCACCCAGACCCATTCCCCTACATTTACCCTTGCACCTAACACTACGGGCAATTTAGCATGGTCAGTTCACCTAACCTGCACATCTTTGGACAGTGGGAGGAAACCGGAGCACTCGGAGGAAACCCACACAGACACGGGGAGAATGTGCAAAACACACATTGACAGTTGCCCGAGGCGGGAATTGAATCTGGGTCTCTTCACTGTGAGACAGCAGTGCTGCCGAGTGCTGCTCCTTAATCAGGTGGTTGTGGAGAATAAGATCATGATTAGACTAAAGGAGTCCAGTGTTATGGAGATGTGATACATTAAACAATTTAAATTAAATCTTCCAACTTTTAGAATTGGGTTCTGTTCTTTGGTATGTTAATCCCAGAACCTGTTTCAAGTAACTTTCTCAAGAACGTAATTTAAATGCAGAGCTTTTCTATCAAAAATGTCAGGCTGACTTGACATTGGGACCCAGACAGAATTCACACCTATTGAAGGGTAGGCTGGGACTTTTTTCACTGGAGCACAGGAGGTTGAAAGGTGAAGTTGTCGGGTGCCTCATTAACAAGTTTGCAGATGACACTCAGATTGATGGACGATCAGATAGTGAAGGGGACTGTCAGACGATACAGCAGAATATAGATTGGAGAGTTGGGAAGAGGAGGAGGTTTGGGGGGGAGGGGGTACTTGATTGAGGCCTATAAAACCATGAGGGTTGTAAATAGGGGTGGATAGGAAGAATTTTTTTCCCCCAGAGGGGAAGACTTAATTACTAGGGGTCACGAGTTCAAAGTAAGAGGGGAAAGGTTTGAGGGAGATATACGTGGAAAATTCTTCACACAGAGGGTGGTGGGCGCCTCGAATGCATCGCCAGCGGAGGCAGTAGGGGTGGGATCGATAGCGCATTTAAGATGTATCTAGACAGATACATGAATGGGCAGGGAGCAGAGGGATACAGATCCTTAGAAAATAGGCAGCAGGTTTACTTAGAGTATCTCGATCAGCATAGCCTTGGAGGGCTGACGGGCCTGTTCCTGTGCTGTAAGGTGAGAGGAGAAAGATTTAAAAACACATGAGGAACACCTTTTTTTTGAGTGGTTTGTGTGTGGAATGAATGTCCAGAGGAAATGGTGGATGCAGGTTGAGTAACAACGTTTAAAAGACATTTGGATAGGTACATGAATAGGAAAGGTTCAGAGGAATATGGGCCAAACACAGGCAGGTGGGACTAGTTTAGTTTGTGAATATAGTCAGCATGGGCTAGTTGGGTTGAAGGGTCTGTTTCTGTGCTGTATGACTCAATAACTGTTCTGTACTGGTCTTAAAATCATTTTACTTGCCTTCCCCCAGAAACATCCACTTCTTTGTTGTTCTAAAATCAGATGAACTCAGCCTTGAATATATTCAATGATCCCCTAACTGCAGGGTGACTTCTGAACTCAATTCCTCTCACTAATACACCTCTTGCCTTGCTGATTACTTGCTGTATCTGTCTGACAACTGGCGGTGACTGGTGTGGAAGGATGCTGAGGCCACTTTTTACATCCACACATCATTCCTGATACAGGGCTCATGCCTGAAACGTCGATTCTCCTGCTCCTTGGATGCTATCTGACCTCCTGTGTTTTTCCAGTGCCACACTTTTCAACTCTGATCTCCAGGATCTGCAGTCCTCACTTTCTCCACATCCCAATATATCACCATTTAAACAACACACCTCCTTTCGGCAGTTACTTTTTCATAACCGAGACTATAACTTCACACTGTGGGACTGCGTTTGCCAATTGAGACACAGACCTGGACCAACGTTTCCCGACTCTGTCCCCTCCCTGGATTCACTTGCTTTCTTTTCATTTGCTGCAAGTCAACAATTTAACCCTAGAATGAAAAAAATGAAACGGAAAAGAGGGTGAGAAAAGAGAGTGCTGTACTCTCAGATGGTGGATAGAGGAAGGAAGTTGCAGTCTGAGGTCAAGCTTGATCTTCATTCGGAGAGGAGGAGGAGGAGGAGGAGGAGGAGCAGCAGCAGCTTCAGAAGCTCATGGTCCACCTTCTGCATTCAGAAAATAGTGAGGGCTCTGATTGGCAGGAGGAGCAGGCTCCTTGTCTGACTTCTTATTGGTCCATTTGAAGAAGGGTTCACGCTGTTTCTGCAGACAGCGAAGAGCATGTTCGGCTTTTGCTGAACCAGCATAGAGTAATAGAGATGTATGGCATGGAAACCGACCCTTCGGTCCAACTTATCCATGCTGACCAGATATCCCAACCCAATCTAGTCCCACCCCTCAACACCCGGCCCATATCCCTCCAAAACTTTCCGATTCATATACCCATCCAAATGCCTCTTAAATGTTGCAATTGTACCAGCCTTCACCACTTCATCTGGCAGCTCGTTCCATACACGTACCACCTCTGTGTGAAAACCTTGCCCCATAGGTCTATTTTATGTCTTTCCCCTCTCATCCTATATCTATGCCCTCTAGTTCTGGACTCCCAACCCAAGGGAAAAGACTTTGTCTATTTATCTTATCCATGCCCCTCATAATTTTGTAAACCTCTATAATGTCACCCCTCAGCCTCTGACACTCCAGGGAAAACAGCCCAGCCTGTTCAGCCTCTCCCTCTACTGCAAATCCTCTAACCCTGGCAACATCCTTGTAAATTTTTCTGAATGCTTTCAAGTTTCACAACAGGTTTCCAATAGAAAGGAGACCAGAATTGCACGCAATATTCCAACAGTGGCCTAACCAATGACCTGTACAGCTGCCACCTGACCTCCCAACTCCTGTACTCAATACTCTGACCAATAAAAGAAAGCATACCAAATGCCGCCTTCACTATCTTATCTACCTGTGACTCCACTTCCAAGGAGCTATGAACCTGCACTCCAAGGTGTCTTTGTTCAGCAACACTCCCTAGGACCTTATCATTATGTGTATAAGATCCTGCTAAGATTTGCTTTCCCAAAACACAGCACCTCATTTTTTTTTAATTAAACTGCATTTGCCACTTCTCTGCTCATTGGCCCATCTGGTCAAGATCCTGTTGTAATCTGAGGTAACCCCCTTCGCTGTCCACTACACCTCCAATTTTGGTGTCATTTGCAAACCTACTAACTGTACCTCTTATACTCGCATCCAAATCATTTATGTAAATGACAAAAAGTAGAGGACCCAGCACCGATCCTTCTGGCACTCCACTGGTCACAGTGGAGATCCTCCAGTCTGAAAAACAAACCTCCACCACCACCCTCTGTCTTCTACCTTTTCAGCCAGTTCTGTATCCAAATGGCTAGTTCTCCCTGTATTCCGTGAGATCTAACCTTGCTAATTAGTCTCCCATGTGGAACCTTGTTGAACGCCTTACTGAAGTCCGTATAGATCACATCTACTGCTCTGCCTTCCTCAAAAAACTCAATCAAGTTTGTGAGACATGATTTCCCACGCACAAAGCCACATTAACTATCCCTAATCAGTCCTTACCGTTTCAAATACATGTACATCCTGTCCCTCAGGATTCCCTCCAACAACGTGCCCACCATCGACATCAGGCTCACTGGTCTATAGTTCCCTGGCTTGTCCTTACCACCCTTCTTAAACAGTGGCACTACGTTAGCCAACCTCCAGTCTTCTGGCACCTCACCTGACATGCGCACTATGCTGTATGGAGATGCTGTTCCTGACGGATTGAAAGTGTCCAATTGCCACGATTTCTCCCTTCGTCACTTGGCATAACCGCGCACGCTCCTGGTTATTTTTGATGTTCATCTTCCCTATAACCCTCATTTTATAAATCTCAAATGAGGTCACCCCTCAACCTCCTGTGCTCCAGTGAAAAGAGTCTCAGCCTCTCCTTATAACTCAAACCCTCCAGTCTTGGTAATATCCTGGTAAATCTTTACTGAACCCTCTGTAATAGTATTCTTCCTATTACAGGGCCACCAGAAGCGTTCTCAATACTCTACAAGTGGCCTCACCAACATCCTGTACAACTTCAACCTGATGTCCTAGCTCCTTTATTCAATGGGGTGTGAACAAATGGTAAGTGTGCTGAATGCCTTCTGAAGCACCCTTCCAACCAGTGCTGCAACTTTCAATGAAGTATGTACCTGAACCCCACCCCATATCCCTCTGTACAAGCCCTACCCTTCCTTATTTTAGGAATATGCAACCCCTCACTTTTATCTATACCCCTTTCATACACACACCCCCTCTCCACGCCCCCCCCCCCCACCCCCACCAACACACTTACCCTCTCTCAGGCTTCTCCTCCATCACACATGCACTCTCTCTCATACACACACACATATAACGATGGGGTGAATTTGAATTTGCAGATATATTCAATTTTGCAGAAGAAGCGCACAACATGCAGGTAGTCAATCCATGTAATATTTTATAAATTCCTAGTTTGGAAAAAGAACCAGTCTGATTTAAGATTGTGATACTGACACACCTTTCATGCATTGTCTGGGCTGAGATGTCACCAGTTTCAAAAAAAAACCTTAAATGATCTCTAGAATATGACTTAATAGTAGCTCTGGGATGTACGCATTAATGAACTAAAACCTGCAACCCATTCTAAAAGATGAAAGACTTAACAGCAATGTACATTTGATAAATATATCAAATCAGTTGCATGACACTGTGACCTTTTAGTGTAAACTGTGTCTTCTGATCCTGCACCACATCTACCCGATGAAGTAGTGATTCCAAATTAACCTGTTGAATTATAACCCAGTGTTGTGATTTTTAAACTTTGTCCAACTTAGTCCAACACCAGCACCTCCACCACCTCGTTTCTAGTGAACACATCCCACACCTCGCCGTCCTCCAATAATCTGCCGATAAAACGATGCAGTGCCTGCACTCCTGAAAAATTTACAATTTCTAACAATATTAGCTAGTAATTCACTGCTTCATCTGATACACGACATTGGAAACTCAATGCAGGAGGCTGCAAGAAATGAGCAGCTTTAAAACAAAAACCGCTTGGAGCGCAAAGCTTTCGATGAGAGCCTGAGCCTGGCAGTATGTTCAAGTAACCTTTATTGTGACCCAAGTTTGTTACAGCTTCAGATCCCCACCAGCAAAAAGGCAGAGAAAGAGTAGTTGATTTTGTTTTTAAACAGCTCAAGATCAAAGCGCATACACTCCTGCCCCATCCCACCTGCCATCTCACTTCCTTAACTATTGGTCAGTACAGAGTTGTCCCTTTGTAATTGGAGGAGAAAGTGAGGACTGCAGATGCTGGAGATCAGAGCTGAAAATGTGTTGCTGGAAAAGCGCAGCAGGAATCCTTTGGAATTGGATCCTTGGTACAACCATAACCCATAGGAAATACTGCCTCACTCAGCAATTTGAACCCATATCATGTCTCCAAGGAAGCTTCTCTCCGTGCATTTGCCTGTTCTGGGGCAGTGTAGAGTCAACCACACTGCTGCGTGTCTGGAGTCACACGTAGGCCAGACTGGGTAAAGGATGCAGTTGGGATGACTGAGTGATTCTTTTTCCCCCAATGGCAGTTTCCTTCACTAAAAAGAATGTTAGTGAATCGGATAGGGGTTTTCTCCCACCACCACACCTCCCTCCATCCCCTGAAAATGGTTTCAACGATAGATTCCGAACTCCAGATTTCTGACCATATTCCAATTCCGCCATCTGCCACAGTGGGATTCAAACCCGGGAGTCCCCTAAACTGGGTTGACAGACCAGTTGATTATGGCACTGAGCCGTCGCTCCTTCAATCCCCCTGCAGTGGCAAGTGAACTCGCTGGTGCTTCCGCAGGTGGGAGGACTGGGTAAAGCCCTTCCCGCACTCTGGGCAGCTGAAGGGCCTCTTCCCCCGTGTGGACCTGCTGGTGGGGCGAGCAGAGGGGATGAAGTGCTGAAGGTCTTCCTGCACCTGAGGTAGGAGAATGGCCTCTCCCTGGTGTGACTCCGCCAATGAGTCTCCAGGGCAGATGGGACACGGAAGCCTTTCCCATAAGACCATAAGACATAGGAGGAAGTAAGGCCATTTGGCCCATCAAGTCCACTCCGCCATTCAATCATGGCTGATGCGCATTTCAGCTCCACTTGCCAGCGTTCTCCCCGTAGCCCTTAATTCCTCTAGACAACAAGAACCTATCAATCTCGGCCTTGAAGACATTTAGCGTCCTGGCTTCCACTGCACTCCGTGGCAATGAATTCCACAGGCCCACCACTCTCTGGCTGAAGAAATGTCTCCGCATTTCCGTTCTGAAATGACCCCCTCTAATTCTAAGGCTGTGTCCACGGGTCCTAGTCTCCTCGCCTAACAGAAACAATTTTCTAGCATCCACCTTTTCAAAGCCGTGTATTATTTTGTACGTCTCTATTAGATCTCCCCTTAATCTTCTAAACTCCAACGAATACAATCCCAGTATCCTCAGCCGTTCCTCATATGCTAGACCTGTCATTCCAGGGATCATCCGTGTGAATCTCCGCTGGACACGTTCCAGTGCCAGTATGTCCTTCCTGAGGTGTGGGGACCAAAACTGGACACAGTACTCCAAATGGGGCCTAACCAGAGCTTTATAAAGTCTTAGTAGTACATCTCTGCTTTTATATTCCAACCCTCTTGAGATAAGAGACAGCATTGCATTCGCTTTCTTAATCAAAGACTCAACCTGCATGTTTACCTTTCGAGAATCCTCGACTAGCACTCCCAGATCCCTTTGTGCTTTGGCTTTATTAAGTTTCTCACCATTTCCCGCAGTCGACATACTTCCATCTTTTCTCCACGGGGTGGGATTCCTCTGGTTTTTCCATGGCTGAAGCTTCTGCTGCACACGAACACGTATAGAGCCCCTCCACGCCGTGAATTCCTCTGTCCAGGCCGTATAACTGTTTCAGGCTCCACACACAGTGCACTGCAACAGTAGGGTCTTCATTCAGTCCCACTGATGCTGAAAACAGTCAGACTGGAACCAAAAAGCTTTGCTACTTTTCACAGAATCATAGCCCAAAATCCTTGCTGTCCCAATGGATTGAGTGACAGTCAGACGTCAAAGTGAGGACTGCAGACATTGGAGAGTCAGTGTTGAAATGTGCAACGCTGAAAAAACACAGCAGGTCAGGCAGCATCCGAGGAGCAGGAGAGTCAACATTTCAGTCCTCAGCCCTTCATCTGTTAATCTTGAAACTTCTGTCTTCAGATCTTCAAATACTCTGTAAAAAGAGATTACAAAAGTCAACACTTTCAGACCAGGGTAGAAAAGAAAAGACAAAGTAAGAACAGAAAAGAGATCTACTCCACCTCCTTTATCCTTCCATCCCTCCTCAGCCGAGTAATTAAGACACATATCTGAGTTTTCAGAGTCTGCTCCCTCCCTGAATTCACTCCAGTTGCATCAAGTGAACAGACATCGCCCCACCCTTCCCCCTCTCTCTCCCTCCCAGGATGAAGAGTTGCCCAGAGGGAGCAACCTTCACTCCGAAATTCACAGGGCCATTGTGACGCCAACAAGGGGTGGGCAAGAGGGGGAAGGAGCAAGAGGCGGGGCAAGGCCAGCAGCAAGCCCTCGCAACATGCCTGCTTTGCCTTGCACAGTTTGCAAAAGTCCGTTCCTCTTCAGAGAATCCCCACAGTATGGAAGCAGGCCACTCGGCCCAAAAACTCCACACCGACCGAACCAATGTCCAGTAAACCGCAACCTGACCTCCTAACTCCTGTACTCAATACTCTGACCAATAAAGGAAAGCTTTTCCAAATGCTTCCTATTGACCTGTGACTGCATTTTCAAGGAGCTATGAACCTGCACTCCAAGATCTCTTTGTTCAGCAACACTCCCTGCGACCTTACCATTAAGTGTACAAGTCCTGCTAAGATTTGCTTTCCCAAAATGCAGCACCTCACATTTATCTAAATTAAACTCCATCTGCCACTTCTCAGCCCATTGGCCCATCTGATCAAGATCCCATTGTAATCTGAGGTAACCTCCTTCGCTGTCCACTACATCTCCAATTTTGGTGTCATCAGCAAACTTACTAACTATACCACTTATGCTCACATCCAAATCATTTATATAAATGACAAAAAGTAGTGGGCCCATTATCTATTGTAAAAGTGGAATTTTCAAAATATTACATGTATTGACTGCCTGCAGATTGTGCAGTCTTTGAGCAAAGTAGAATGTATTTGCAAACGTCATGCTGCAAATACAAACTCACCCCCGTGGATGATCTATCTCATGTGTGCATGAGATGGAGAAAAAGTCTATTTCTGTGCTCTATGCCTATTTGATAAAAGATGCTTTATTTCTGTTGGTGTAAATGTTATTGTAAATCATAGCTGGGTACTAATAGATGTAAGGGTGACAGAATTCCTCAAGTAGGGCACTAAGATTCCTGGGAGACCCCTGTTTCTGGTTTACTTCTTTAAGAGCTGAGAACAGATCAACATCTTAGTCTGTGGGAACAGGGCGATCAACAGAGGACAGAGAAATCAGGGCCTGAAACCCAAGCTGACACTCGACTACCCTGTGATCAGTGCTTTGATTAGCAGTGCCAACCCTCTACCTTTAACTTTACCTTGCTTCCCATTTAACTAATGTCTCTATGTTCAGGATCTAATCCTTGTCATTCTGAAGCCATGCCACTGTAAGGAGTCTCGGATCATAATCTCTTCAATGTGTGCAGTCAATTTTGTTACAATGCAGCACACATTCAGACACACAATTTTTAGTTTTAATTTTTGTGATCTTTAGAATCTAGTTTTGATTGCTGGTATATTTACTCTCCTTGTCCCTTTCTATTGTTCTCTGATGTTCATTTTCCACATCATTACATTACTCACCGGCCTTGATTTGGATTGGCCATGCTAAATTGCCCACAGTGTCCAGGGATGTGTGGGTTAGGTGGGTAAAATTCCGTAGATTGACTACTCTCTGGGAAAAGCAGTTCTTCCTCATCACTGTCCTAAACCTACTCCCCCTCACCTTGAGGCCTTGTCTCATTCACTAGCAGAAATGATTGGATAGGGTATGGCTTCATCCCCACAGTGCAATGAATTCAGGCATGAGCCCTTCTTCATGAATGATGTGTGGATGGACAAAGGGGCCTCAGGTCCTTCTACACCAGTCACTGCCAGTTATCAGACAGGTGCAGCAAGCAATCAGCAAGGCAAGTGATATATTAGAAGTGGGGATGTCCTCCTGCAGTTAGGGGGTCATTGAATATATGCAAGGCTGAGTTCATCTGATTTTTGAACATCAAAGTGTAGATTTTTATGTTGTGTACATGAGGTGGCTTTGTTTGAGTGGTTTGTGTGTTGGATGCAAGTATAGTAACAACGTTTAAAGTGGAAGGCAAGAAAATGATTTTCAGACCACAACAGACCAGTTATAGTCAGACAGCACAGAAACTGACCCTTCAGTCGAAGTATTCGTGCTATGTTCTCAACCTAAACTAGTGCCACTTGCTGGTGTTTGCCCCATATCCCTCCGCACCTTCCCTATTCATGTACTTATCTTTTAAAGGTTGCATCTATACGTGCATCGACGACTTCCTCTGGACATTCATTCCATACATGAACCACTTTCTGTTTATGAAAACCTTTTCCTGATTCTGTCTACTCCGTGGATTAATTTCCTTTTCCGTTCGGTTGCTGCAAGTCAAAAATTGAAGCCCAGCATGAAAAAAAAATGAAAAAGGAGTTGATAAAGAGAGTGGCGTACCGACGGAGTAAGGAGGTTGCAGCCTGGAGCAAACTCGATCTTCATCCAGGGAGAGCAGCAGCAGCTTCCGAAGCTAGTGTTCCAACTTTTGCATTCAGACAACAGGAAGGCTCTGATTGGCAGGAGGACAGTCCGCTTCTGGTCCTCCAGGGCTTCTGAGTGGCCCACCAAAAGGAAGTCGTGAAGCGTGTGTTGCGTGCAGCGAGGAGCATGCGCATTATGCTCTCTGGCGATGCTCATGTCACTGATGGTATTTGGACATTTTAGAATTTAAGTAAAAAAGGGCAGATTCACCATTTTCCCCCCTGTGATATTTACCTTTCCTGCACCACCCATGATTTTATAAATCGAAATAAAGTAACCTGTCAACCTGTACAACCACAACATGATGTCCCAACTCCTACACTGAACGGTGCGAACAATGAAGGCAAGTGTGCTGAATGTCACTTTCACCACCCTGTCTCCCAATTATGCAACTTTCAAAGAACTATGTACCCGGTTTGGCGTTGCCGGTGTTGGACTGGGGTGTGCAAAGTTAAAATTCACACAACACCAGGTGATACTCCAACAGGCTCATTTGCAAGCATTAGCTTTCGGAGTGCTGCTCCTTCATCAGGTGGTTCTATCTGATGATCCTGTTCCACAAACATCCCAAGCAGCGCTCCGAAAGCTCGTGCTTCCAAATAAACCAGTTGGACTATAACCTGGTGTTGTGTGATTTTTAACTTTATCTACCCCAGTCCAACACCGGCAGCTCCACATCGTTTCCAGTGGACACAGCCCACACCTCCCAGTGCTGCCCGGAAACTGTATAATGATAATGGGATGATGCAGTACCTGCACTCCTGAAACATTTACAATTTCTAACAATACTGGCTACTCAGTGACTGCTGGAACCAATACACAACATTGGAAACATCGTCCAGGAAGCTGTCAGAAATGAGCACAGCAGGTCAGGCAGCATCCAAGGAGCAGGAAAATCAACCTTGCCCGAAATGTCGATTTTCCTGCTCCTCGGACGCTGCCTGACCTGCTGTGCTTTACCAGCACCACTCTCATCTTGATTCTGATCTCCAGCATCAGCAGTTCTCACTTTGACTTGTAAGAAATGAACAGTTTTAAAACAAAAACCTGTTGCAGTTCAAAGCTCTCAATGAGAGTCTGAGCTCGGTGTGAAGTTCAGGTAATCTTTATTATGACCCAACTTTGTTACAGCTTCAGAATCTCCCAGCAGAAAGGCATAGAAAAAGTAGCATTTTTTAAAAACAGCTCAAGGTCAAAGTGCACACATCCCCTGCAACTCCTCACTTTCTTCATTATTGGTCACCACCAAGTTGTCCCTTTGTAATTGTTTCCTTGGTACAGCCTTAAGCCGGGGGATGTATTGCCTCACTCAGCAATTTTAACCCGTATCCTGTATCCAAGTTCGTTGGATGGGCAGTGTAGAGTCAACCACACTGCTGTGGGTCTGGAGTCACGTGTAGGCCAGACTGGGTAAAGGATGCAGCTGGGACGACTGAGTGAATCTTCTCCCACAATGACAGTTTCCTTCCCTAAAAAAAGAACTGAGTGAATCAGATGGAAGTTTTCTTCCACCCCGATCCCACCAAAAATAGTTTCATTGTTAGATTCTGAACTCCAGATTTATGACCAAATTCTGATTGCACCATCTGTCATGGTGGGAATCGAACCCAGGATCCCCGGAAATGGGTTGTTAGTCCAGTCGATAATGGCACTCGGCTGTCATTCCTTCAATCCCCCTGCGAAGACACGTGAACCCGCTGGTGGTTCTGCAGGTGGGAGGAGCGGGTGAAGGCCTTCCCGCAATCGGTGCAGCTGAATGGCCTCTCCCCCGTGTGGAGCTGCCGGTGCCTCAGCAGGCTAGTGTAATTCCTGAAGGCCTTCCCGCACTCGGTGCAGCTGAAGGGCCTCTCCCCGGTGTGGACACGCTGGTGGCTCCGCAGGTGGGAGGAGCAAGTGAAGCCCTTCCCGCACTGAGAGCAGGTGAACGGCCTCTCTCCCGTGTGGACCCGCTGGTGCCTCAGCATGTGGTAGGAGCAGATGAAACCCTTCCCGCACTGAGAGCAGGTGAACGGCCTCTCCCCCGTGTGGACTCGCTGGTGCCTCACCAAGTGGGAGGAATTGCTGAAGGCCTTCCCGCACTCAGGGCAGCTGAAGGGCCTCTCCCCCGTGTGGACACGCTGGTGGATCTGGAGGTTAGTGGAATCGCTGTGAAGCCCTTCCCGCAGACAGGGCAGGGGAACGGCCATTCCCCAGTGTGGCTGAGCCGATGAATCTCCAGGGCAGACGGGAAACGGAAGCCTTTTCCGCAGTCGCCACATTTCCATGGTTTCTCCTCGGGGCGGGATTCCTCGGGTTTCTCCATGGCCGAAGCTTCAGCTGCACACTAACATGTGCGGAGGCTCTCCCCACCGTGAATTCCTCTTCCCAGACCGTATAACTGCTTCAGGCTACACACTCAGTGCACTGCAATGGTAGGGTCTCTCATCCAGTCCCACTGATGCTGAAAACGTACTGAGACAGGAACCAAAAAACTTTGCTCCTTCTCATAGAATCATACTTGAAAATTGTTGTGGTCCCGATGGACTGAGTGACTGTCAGACATTGACGTCAAAGTGAGGACTGCAGACGCTGGTGAGTGAGATTCGAAAAGTGTGGCGCTGGAAAAGTACAGCAGGTCAAGCAGCATCTGAGGAGCAGGAGAGTTTCAGGCATAAGCCCTTCATCTGTTCATTTTGAAACTTCCGTCATCAGATCTTCAAATACTCTGTAAAAAGAGATTACAAAAGCCATCACTGTCAGTGCAGGGTAGAAATTCTGAACGAGGAATTCTACTTTCTGTGGAATATTTTTTCTTTTGTTATTCCACAAAATTGAAAGCACAATCCCACTCTCTTCCCCCCCCACCCCACCTGTTCTCACTCCGCTCTAACTAATTCCCCTGAAGGTGCTGATTCTTACAGGGGCAGAAAAGCAAAAACGTCAAGACTGACATCTCTCTGCATTTTGGATAACTCCACAACACTGGGATACAGTTGACAGTGAGCAGGTCTGATTCTGGGAAGCAAATACAAGTGTGTCAATTCATGGGATAACCTGCAAAGCAGCTATTTGTGGAACAAAATGGTTAACGTCCCCAGGAAGGTGGGAGCAAATTGAGACATCAAGGCATTAACACCGACACACCTCAGTGAAACTCTTCTGCTCCCAGTCAGAGCAAAACATCTTTGAAAGCTGCTCTGAAAGTCCAGTCTTCACAACCACACTTCTGCTTTCACCGAAGACAATTAGTCATACAGCACAGAAACAGGCCTTTTGGCCCAACTTGTCTGAGCTGACCAGGTATCGTAAATTAATCTAGTCATATTTGCCAAGACTTGGCCCCAATATGGACTGGCACCTGGATTAAATTGGGTTGGCTATCTGTTCGGCAAGAACAAGTTGGACTGAAGGGTCTGTTTCATGCTGTACATCTCTATGACTCCAGTTGCATGTACCGTCACTTGGCCCCGATCCACTGAACCCTTCGTATTCATACGCCTATCCACATGCTTTTTAACTGTTGAAATTGTACTAGACCCCACCACCTCCTCTGGCAGCTCATTCCATAGCTGCGCCACCCTCTCCATAAAAAAAATTTGCCCCTGAAATCTCTTTTACATCCCCCCATGCCTCCCCCCACTCCACCGCCCTCACCCGAAACCTATTACCCTCTCATTCTGGACTTCCCCCATCCAAAGGAAAAGACCTTGAGTATTGACCCTATCCATACCCCTCAGGATTCTATAACAAGTCTGTAATGTCACCCTTCAGACTCTGGGGAAAACAGCCCCACCCCATCCTTCCGTCCCTCCTGGCCCAAGTAATTAAGAGTTTGCAGAGTCTGCTCCCTCACTGGATTCACTCCAGCTGCTACAAGTGAACAGATTCCCCCCCATCCTCTCCTTCCCAGGATGAACAGTTGTCCAGAGGGAGGGAGTTTCACTCTGAAACTGACAGGGCCACTTCCGCATTGTGATGCCCTGCAGTTTGCAGGAATTCCTTCCCCTCAAAGAATCCCAAGTGTGGAAGCAGGCCACTCGGCCCAATGAGTCCACACCCACCCTCCAAAGGGGAACTCACCCTCAACCATTGCTCAATATTAATCGTCCTGACTAATACACCTAACCTGCACATCCCTGGGCACTATGGGTAATTTAGAACGGCCAATCCACTCTAACCTGCACATCCCTGGGCACTATGGGTAATTTAGAACTGCCAATCCACCCTAACCTGCACATCCCTACACACTATAGATAATTTAGTATAGGAAATCACCCCCTAAAATGGATAAAGTTAAAAATCACACAACACCAGTTTGTAGACCAACAGGTTTGTTTGGAAGCACTATCATTTGGAGCGCTGCTCCTTCATTAGGTGGTTGTGGAGAATAAGGTCATAAGACATAGAATTTATGGAAAAACACAACAGTGTCCTGCCACTGAAATGACCTGTTAAACAAACCTGGATTGTGAAGTCTTTCATCTTTTCGAATGGGTTGCAGGTATCATTAACATGCAAATCCCAGAACTACCTGTAAGGCACCTTCTCGAGAGAACTTAAAGTTTTATAACAAAAAGTGACATTTTAGCCCAGCTCTGCAAATATAATTCTGCAAACATACACAAACAAGTCCACGGGAGTGAATGTGTGTGTGTGCACGCACATAAGAGAGAGAAAATGTCTATTTCCATCCTGTATGTCTCTGTCTATTTGAGACTATATGCCTTCTGTTGGGGTAAGCATTGTTGTAAATCATAGCTGGGTACTAATAGTTAGATATAAGGGGAAAGAGAATTCCTCAAGTAGGGCAGTATAAGAATCCTGGGAGATCCCCATTGCTGGTTTACTTCCTAATGAACAAACATTAAACACAAGCACCTATTTATTTCAAATTTGGTTTCATTTTTCTTGTTTGATTCCCTGCTGTGACTACACTGTGCCTGGATGGTTGACAGGCTGGGAGATTGTGGGTTGGGGCTTGATTGACTGAATGTTTTATTGTTCCAGAAGGTGTAGAAGAGAACAGAGGACAGAGAAATCAGGACCTGAAATCTGAGCAGACACCAGACTACCCTGTGATCAGTGCTTTGATTAGCAGTGCCAACCCTCCACCTTTACCTAGCTTCCCATTTGAGGACACCCTGAATATTCAGGATCCAATCCTTGTCATCCTGAAGCCATGTCTCTGTAGGGAGTGTCAGATCGCAATTATTCTCTTCAATGTGTGTAGTCAATTCATTCACTTTTGTCACAATGCAGCACACATTCAGACACACCATTTTTAGGATCAATTTTTGTGATCTTTCGAATCCAGTTTTGATTGCTGGTATATTTACTCTCCTTGTCCCTTTCAATTGTTCTCTGATGTTCATTTTCCACACCACTACATTACTCACCAGTCTTGATTTGGATTGGCCATAATGTCCAGGGAGGTGCACGTTAGGTGGGTTAGCCATGGGAAATGCAGGGTCACAGTTTCAGAGTAATAGAAGCAGGAGGAGGCCATTTGGCCCACCCAGCCGCTCCGCCATTAATTAAGATCACAGCTGATCTATCCATTGTCTCTGGTCCTCCCCTCCCTTCATTGTCCCAACTAGCCTTAATTCCTTGGACAGAGAATTCCAAAGATTCACTACTCTCCAGGAAAAGCAGTTCCTCCTCCTCTCTGTCTTAAATTTACTCCTCCTAATCTTGAGCCTGGTTTCAGTCACCAGCAGAAATGACTGGATAGGGTAAAGTTTCATCCCCACAGTGCAATGATATTCCACTTTCCACCAAAACCTCTGATGTACCCACTCACTCGGTTGCTGTCTCACAAATGCAAAATTTCATCGTAACGTCTTCTGCTCCCATTAAGGGCAAAAAATCTTTGAAAGCTGTTCTGAAACTCTAGCCTTCACAATCACACTTCTGCTTTCACCAAAGAAGATTAGAGTCATGCAGCATGGAAACAGACCCTTTGGTCCAAGTTGTCCAGCCAAACAAATATCCTAAATCAACCTAATCCAATTTGCCTGCATGTGGCTCATACCCCTCAAAACCCTTCCTTTTCATGTACCCATCCAAATGCCTTTTAAAATTCCCCCTCACCTCAAACATATACTTTCTAGTCTTGGACTTTTCTACTTTGGCGAAAGTAACTTGGGTATTCACCCTATCCATTCCCCTTACGAAAGTCTATAAGGTCACCCCTCAGCCTCCAATGCTCTAGGGAAAATATCCCCAGCCATTTCAGCTTCTCCCTGATACTCGAACCCTCCAACTCTGACAGCAGCCTTTTAAATCTTTTCCAACCCCTTTCAAAGTTTCACAACATCTTTCCTATAACAGGAAGACCAGAAATGAATGTAGTCTTCCAAATGTGGACTAACCAATGTCCCACACAGCTCCAACATGACCTCCAAATTCCTGTACTCTCTGCTCTGACCAATAAAGGAAAGCCTACCAAATGCCTCCTTCACTATCCTGTCTACCAGTGATTCAAGGAACTATGAACCTGCACTCCACGGTCTCTTTGTTCTGCAACATCCTCCTTAACTGTGTCAGTCCTGCCTGGATTGCTTGACCAAAATGCAAACCACACATTTCTCTAAACTAAACTGCCACACCTTGGCCCATCAGCCCACCTGATCAATTCTCATTCATAGTGAACTCTCTTTCCTCTCTTATTCCCTTGAAGTTGAAAATCTCCACCCCAGACATTCTCAGTTTGCTCAACGTAATCCCTGCTGTACCTCATCCTAAAGGGTCTGGGCCATGCTGATTAACAGGCCCACACTCAGGGGCATTCTGATTGAAACAAAGAATACTGAACAGCCTGGACAGAGTGGAAGTTGGGAAGGTGTTTCCATTGGTTGGAGGGACTAGAACCAGTGGGCACAGCCTTAGAGTAAAGGAAAGACCTTTCAGAATGGAGGTAAGGAGAAACGTCTTCAGCCAGAGAGTGGTGAATCTATGGAATTCACTGCCACAGAAGGCTGTGGAGGCCAGGTCACTGAGGATATTTAAGACTGAGATAGAGACGTTCTTGAGTATCAAGACAATGGAGGGTTACAGAGACAAAGTGGGCAAATGTAGCTGAGGAACCTATCAGCCATGATTGAATGGCAGAGCAGACCTTGAATGGTCCAATTTCTGCTCCGATGTCTTATGTTCTCTTGCTGTCCTGGACACAGTGAGAGAGAATTGGAAGCAGGAATAGGCCATTTGGTCTTTCAAGCCAGCACCAACATTCAACAGATTATCAGCAGATTCACAACCATCGAGATGAATAGGTTGGGACTTGTTCACTGGATCACAGGAGGTTTAGAGGTGACCTGACAGAGGTTTATAAAATCACAAGGGACAGAGATGAGGTGACCGCTGGGTATCCTTTCCCTAAGGTGGGGGTATGAAGATTAGGCAGCAAATTTGAAGGTGAGAGGAGAAAGACTTTAAAAAGGCAGGAGGGGCACCTTTTTGTTTTAAACACTGTGAGTGGTTTGTGTGTGGAATGAATGTCCAGACACGATGGTGGATGCAGGTACAGTAACAACGTTTAAAAGGCATTTGGAGAAGTACATGAATAGGAAAGGTTCAGAGGGATATGGGCCAAACAGAGGCAGGTGGGACTAGTTTAGTTTGTGAATATATTCAGCATGGATTAGTTGGACTGAAGGGTCTGTTTCTATGCTGTATAACTTTGTAACGGTTCTGTATTGGTCTTAAAACCATTTTCTTGCCTTCCCCCAGAAACATCCACTTCTTTGTTGTTCAAAATTCACATGAACTCAGCCTTGAATATTTTCAATGACCCCCTAACTGCAGGAAGATATCCCCACTTCTGAACTCAACTGGCCGTGAATGGTGTAGAAGGATGCTGAGGCCCCTTTGCACATCCACACATCATTCCTGATGAAGTGCTCGGAACCAAAATGTCGAGTCTCCTGGTCCTTTTTCCAGCCCCAAACTTTGACTCTAATCTCCAGCATCTGTAGTTCTGACTTTCTCCACATCCCAATATATCACCATTTAAACAATACATCTCCTTTCTGCTTTTTGTTTCACAGCAATGGCTATAACTTCACATTGAGATACTGCATTTGCCACGTGTTTGTAAATTGTGGTCTTCTCTACATCGGGGAGACCGAGCGTAAACTTTGGAAACAGTTCACCGAGCGTCACAGCCAGGTCTGCAGAGGCTGTCCGGACCTCCCGTTTTAATTCCCCTTCCCAGTCCCTTCCTGACAAGAACATCTTAGGCTTCCTCTATTACCACAACGAACCAAACTGCAAATTGGGGGAACAACATCCCATCTTCCCCCCCGGGCAGCCTACAGCCTGCAGGACTCAACATTGAGTTCTCCAATTTCAAATAACCTGCCTTTACACCCCCGACTCCCTTCTCAGACCCATGCCCCTCATTTCCACTCCTTCCTGCCACCAACCTGATTTGTTCCCCCATTTGACTAACCAGGCCATACCCTCTCCCTCTCTTCACCTATCCCCACTTTAGCCCCAGCCCCTGCCCCTGCCCCAGCACCCACCCCCAGTCCTGAAGAAGGCTTGCACCCGAAACATCGACTTTTCCACTTCCTGATGCTGCCTTGTTTGCTGTGTTCTTCCAGCCTCCTGTCTGTCTATTTTGCCAATTGAGACACAGACCTGGAACACGTTTCCATAGTCCGTCCCCTCCCTGGGATCACTCCCTTTCCTTTCAGTTGATGCAAGTCAACAATTGAACTCCGAAAAGAAATAGAAATGGCAAAGGGGGCGAGAAAAGAGAGTGCCGTACTCACAGATCTTACACAAAGGAAGGAATTTGCAGTCTGGGTGAAGTTCAATGTTGATTCAGAAAGAGATGTGCAGGAGTAGCAGCTTCAGAAACTCATGGTCCAACTTCAGCATTCAGACAATGCAGTGGCTCTGATTGGCAGGAGGACCAATTTCGTTCTAGTCCTCCAGGGTTCCCTATTGGACCATCAAAGGAAGGTCGCGCGCCATTTTTTGCGGAAAGCGATGAGCATGCCCTGAATTTTGCTGACAATGGTGGGCATGCGCACTGTGGTGCTGACACTGGAAAACATGCGTTCTATGTTCACTGGGGATGCTGGTGTTCATGTCAGATTTTAAGAGTCCAAATGCCAATAGGAAAAAAGGGGTATAGGCACAATTTGTTTTTCGCTGTGATTCGACATTGTGTTGCTTTTGCATTCTGTCTGGCTACTCAACTTTTGTATGTCTTTTCCCCAGGTTGGGGGGGCGAGACCAGAACTGGATTACATGGGTTTCGGGTGAGAGGGAAAAGATTTCTGAGGTTTGCACAGAGGGTGGTGCGTGTATGGAATGAGCTGCCAGAGGAAGTGGTGGAGGCTAGTATAATGATAATATTTAAAATGCATCTGGATGGAGCTATGAATAGGACAGATTCAGAGGGATAAGGGGCGAAATACTGGAAAATTCGTCATTAGATTAATTTAGGATATCTGGTTGGTATAGACCGAAGGGTATGTTTCTGTGCTCTGTGACGCTATTTCTAGATAGTTGGAACCAACTTCACAAGACTAGGACTAGGCCATCCACCCCTTCCAGCCTGTCCTGAGCTGTAGCCTGACTGTGCTTATTTCAGTGAAAGTTTCAGAAAGATTTCAGCAGCTCTTTTAAAAACTTGAACATGCTTTCTGACTTTAACAATGTTTCTGAATATATCATTTTAGGTATTCTCAATTTTGAAGATCAGCCATTTCTCACCCCTCCCGACTCCCAAGCAGAGTCATCACCATCTATGTTTTCTCTCTCTGTCCTTTGAAGGGCTTGATACAGCGGTCAAAGCTGGTTCGAGGCTCAAGAAAGGACGGGTGTGGTGGGGGCTGGGGAGAAAAGAGACCGAGTGGATGGGGGACAGAGAGAGAGAAAATGGACGGGGGCAGAGGGTGGGGGTAGAGAGACTAGGGGGTACAGAGAGAGAGAATAAGTGGGGTTGATAGACTGGGCGGGGGAAAGAAAGTGGGCGTGGTGAAGAAGTGGGAGATGGCACAGGGCAGGGTGACACTATGCACACGGATACACAAGATGGCCACTGAGCCATCAGTTGACCAACTTGACACACGAGATGGCCGCTGGATCACAATACGGAGAGAAACCGCAGAGCTGATACAGACACTGCCTGGGCCCACCAGAATACCAGCACAATGGACTCACAACCCAGTTGATTAGTTTAAGGCGGGTGGGGGAGACAATACACATGAGTAATGAACACTGCCCGCCGAA
Organism: Chiloscyllium punctatum; assembly: GCF_047496795.1. Lineage (NCBI taxonomy): Eukaryota > Metazoa > Chordata > Chondrichthyes > Orectolobiformes > Hemiscylliidae > Chiloscyllium > Chiloscyllium punctatum. The sequence goes on from NC_092774.1 coordinate 73,885,582, forward strand.
GTGTCTGGGTCCAGCCAACACCTCTTATAGAAGTGCTAACAGCTTGATACAGACTCAATACCAAATGCTAATAGCCAGGGCTGCAGGAATCCCCCTTCTCAGGAAGAGCAATTAGCGCCCATTACTACAACAATGGATTTCCATGCAGACATTGAAATGGACAATGTCTGCACTGAAACTGACAACGCCTGTGCGGAAATTAACAAAGGCTGTGCTGGAACTGACAAAGACTGTATCGAAACTATCAACAATTCTACAATGATTACCATAAACAAATCATATTACAAAGACAATAATCTCATTCCTGACCGATTGTATCACAAGATGTATAAAAGTTTCTTGACGTGTGCTCCGGGTCGAGAGAAGACTCGCAGCTGACACTGTGCTGTTGGGGTCTTTCTCTCCCCGGAGCCCCGGTATTTCCTTGTGCAATAAACTCTGTCATTGAACCTCAATTCTGACTCCGAGCCTGGTGTTTTTCCCTACAACAGGGGAGAGAGAATGATACGGGGAGTGGCAGATGGTTGGGGGAGGGAGAGAGAGAGAATGGATAGAGAGGAGATGGTGGAGGCCTGGAAGAATAGAAATGGGACAGAGGGTGTGGTAAGAGAGAATAGATGGGGGCAGACGGACAGGACAGCAACAGGGTGAGGAATGAAATGACAGGGGTGCAGAGGGTTGCATGAGAGAGAATGGGCAGGTTGTTTGAAGTATAGAGGGAGAATGGACAAGAAGCTGGGGATGGAGAGAGAATGGTCAAGGGGTGCTGTTGTTGGCGGGGGGAATGGACAGTGGGAGCTGTGGGTGGTGGGGAGAATGGATGGGGGCACTGCGTGTGGCCAAGATCAACAAGGTTAATGACAGTCAACACTTATCAAATTGTTTCTGGAACAGAAAAACTTGCACTGGAGACTCCCAGAAGAGAGGTGTCTCATATGTATTCCTTCAATTAGTTTTGAAATATTGTTGTGTATCTGAATTGTTCAGGGATACTTGGCACATAGAGAGATGGCTGTGGTTGTTGGAGGTCAGTCATCACAGTTCCAGAACGTCTCTTCAGGAATTCATAGGGTAGTGTCTTAGGCTCAACCATCTTCATCAATGACCATCCTCCATCATAAGGTCAGAGGTGGAAATATTTGCCAATAATTGCACAATGTTCAGCACGATTCACAACTCCTCATAAACTGAAGCAGTTCAGTTTGAAATGCAACAAGATCTTAACAATATCCAATGGGCTGATGAGTGACAAGTAACATGTATGCCACGCCAATGCCAAACAATGACTCATCCCCAAAAGAGATAATCTGCCCACTGCCCCATGATATTCAACAGTGTTACTGTCACTAAATACCCCACTGTCCATTGACCAGAAACTCACTGAGGACGAATGATCAGTCCTCAGCAAAGGACTCACCTTCATCCCCCTCCGTCCATGCATCAATGAATTTAATACATGCCGTGATGTCGAATACGTCTTCCGCCGCCTCTGCCTCCGAGCTTATTTTCACAATCAGGACTCCCTTCCACCTTCCGAGGACCCCTTCGCCCACCTCGAACACACATGCATCCACCTGGACACCTCGCACTGGCCTATTACCCGCTTTCGACCTCTTCATTTCCAACTGCCGCTGGGACATTAACCGCCTTAACCTGTCTACCCCCCTCCCCTCCTCCAACCTCTCACCCTCACAACACGCAGCCCTCCAATTCCTCTGCTCCAATCCCGACCTCACCATCAAGCCAGCAGATAAAGGGGGCGCAGTGGTAGTAGAACATAGAACATAGAAGAATACAGCGCAGTACAGGCCCTTCGGCCCTCGATGTTGCGCCGATCAAAGCCCACCTAACCTACACTAACCCACTATCCTCCATATACCTATCCAATGCCCGCTTAAATACCCATAAAGAGGGAGAGTCCACTACTGCTACTGGCAGGGCATTCCATGAACTTACGACTCGCTGAGTGAAGAACCTACCCCTAACATCAGTCCTATATCTACCCCCCTTAATTTAAAGCTATGCCCCCTTGTAATAGCTGACTCCATACGTGGAAAAAGGTTCTCACTGTCAACCCTATCTAACCCCCTAATCATCTTGTACACCTCTATCAAATCACCCCTAAACCTTCTTTTCTCCAATGAAAACAACCCCAAGTGCCTCAGCCTTTCCTCATAGGATCTTCCTACCATACCAGGCAACATCCTGGTAAACTTCCTCTGCACCCGTTCCAGTGCCTCCACATCCTTCCTATAGTATGGCGACCAAAACTGCACACAATATTCCAGATGCGGCCGCACCAGAGTCTTATACAACTGCAGCATGACCTCAGGACTCCGGAACTCAATTCCTCTACCAATAAAAGCCAGTACGCCATATGCCTTCTTCACTGCACTATTTACCTGGGTGGCAACTTTCAGAGATCTGTGTACATGGACACCAACATCCCTCTGCTCTTCCACACTACCAAGTAGTCTACCATTAGCCCAGTAATCCATCTTTTTATTACTCTTACCAAAGTGAATCACTTCACACTTAGCTACATTGAACTCCATTTGCCACCTTTCTGCCCAGCTCTGCAGCTTCTCTATATCCCGCTGTAACCTGCCACATCCTTCCTCACTGTCTACAACTCCGCCGACTTTCGTATCATCCGCAAACTTGCTCACCCAACCTTCTAACCCTTCCTCCAGGTCATTTATAAAAATGACAAACAGCAATGGTCCCAAAACAGATCCTTGCGGAACACCGCTAGTGACGGCACTCCAAGATGAACCTTTGCCATCAACTACTACCCTCTGTCTTCTTCCAGAGAGCCAATTCCTAATCCAAACCTCCAACTCACCCTCAATGCCATATCTCTGTATTTACTGCAGTAGCCTACCATGGGGGACCTTATCAAACGCCTTACTAAAATCCATATATACCACATCTACCGCTTTCCCCTCATCTACCTCCTTAGTCACCTTCTCAAAGAATTCAATAAGGTTTGTGAGGCACGACCTGCCCTTCACAAAACCATGCTGACTATCCTTGATCACATCATTCTTATCCAGATGTGCATAAATCCCATCCCTTACAATTCTCTCTAAGACTTTGCCCACAACAGAAGTGAGACTCACTGGCCTATAGTTACTAGGATTATCCCTACTCCCCTTCTTGAACAAGGGAACCACGTTTGCTAGCCTCCAGTCCTCTGGCACTACTCCTGTCGACAAAGAGGACACAAAAATCAAGGCCAATGGCTCTGCAATCTCCTCCCTTGCTTCCCAGAGAATCCTAGGATAAATGCCATCAGGCCCAGGGGACTTATCTATTTTCACCCTTGCCAGAATTTCCAACACCTCTTCTCTACATATCTCAAAGCCATCCATTCTACTTATTCGTGCCTCAGTATTCATATCGACAACAATGTCCTGTTCCTGACTGAACACTGACGAAAAGTATTCATTCAGCGCCTCCCCAATCTCTTCAGCCTCCACACGCAACTTCCCATTACTATCCTTGATTGGACTTATTCCTTCCCTAGTCATTCTTTTATTCCTAACATACCTATAGAAAGCCTTAGGGTTTTCCCTAATCCTACCAACTAAGGACCTTTCATGTCCCCTCCTTGCTGCTCTTAGCTCTCTCTTCAGGTCCTTCCGGGCTACCTTATAACTCTCAATCGCCCCTATTGAACCTTCACGCCTCATCTTTACAAAGGCCGCCCTCTTCCATTTAACAAGGGATTCCAACTCCTTATTAAACCACGGCTCCCTCACACGACCCTTTCCTCCCTGCCTGATCGGTACGTACTTATCAAGGACACTCAATAGTTGCTCCTTGAACAAGTTCCACATATCAATTACGCTCTTGCCTTGGAATCTACTTTTCCAATCCACACATCCTAAGTCATGCCTCAACGCATCATAATTTCCCTGCCCCCAGCTATAACTCTTGCCCTGTAGTACACACTTATCCCTCTCCATCACTAGAGTAAAAATCACCGAATTGTGGTCACTGTCCCCAAAGTGCTCACCTACCTCTAGTTCTAATACCTGGCCTGGTTCGTTACCCAGAACCAAATCCAGTATGGCCTCACCTCTTGTTGGCTTATCTACATATTGTGTCAGGAAACTCTCCTGCACACATTGCACAAACACTGACCCATCTAACGAACTTGAGCTATAGCTTTCCCAATCAATATCAGGAAAGTTAAAGTCTCCCATAACAATCACCCTAGTTCTGTCACTCTTCTCCTGAATCATCTTCGAATCCTTTCTTCAACGATTCTAGGACTATTAGGAGGCCTGTAAAAGACTCCTAACAGGGTGACCTCACCTCTCCTATTCCTAACCTCAACCCAAACTACCTCAGATGGCAAATCTTCATCCATCTTCCTTTCCACCGCTGTAATACTATCTTTGACAAGCAAAGCCACACCCCCCCCATTTTTACCCCCACCTCTGACCCTACTAAAATATTTAAACCCTGGAACCTGCAACAGCCAATCCTGTCCCTGATCTAGCCACGTCTCCGTAATAGCCACAACATCGAAGTCCCAGGTACCAACCCACGCTGCGAGTTCACCTACCTTATTTCGTATACTTCTGGTATTAAAGTATACACACTTCAAGCCACTCTTCTGTTTACAGGCACCCTCCTTTAAGATTGATGCCATATTCCTAACCTCCCTACACTCCAGGTCCTGCACCCTAAAGCTACAGTCTGGGTTCCCATGCCCCTGCAGAGTTAGTTTAAACCCCCCCCCCCCCCCAAGAGCACTAGCAAACCCCCCCCCAAGGATACTGGTGCCCCTCAGGTTCAGGTGCAGACCATCCTTTTATAGAGGTCCCACCTTCCCCAGAAAGAACCCCAGTTATCCAAGTACCGAAATCCCTCCTTCCTGCACCATCCCTGTAGCCACGCATTTAACTGTTCTCTCTCCCTATTCCTCGACTCTCTATCACGTGGCACGGGTAACAAACCAGAGACAACAACTGTTCGTTCTAACTCTGAGCTTCCAACCTAGCTCCCTAAAAGCCTGTCTAACATCCTCAGCACTCCTCCTACCTATGTCATTGGTGCCAATATGGACCACGACTTCAGGCTGCTCCCCCTCCCCCTTAAGGACCCGGAAAACACGATCAGAGACATCACGTACCCTTGCACCTGGGAGGCAACATACCAAACGTGAGTCTCTCTTGTTCCCACAAAACCGCCTATCTGTGCCCCGAACTATCGAGTCCCCAATTATTATTGCTCTGCTCTTCTCCACCCTTCCCTTCTGAGTAGCGGGGACAGGCTCCGTGCCAGAGGCCTGAGCCCCGTTACTTACCCCTGGTAAGTCGTCCCCCCCACAAGTATCCAAAACGGTATACTTGTTCTTGAGGGGAACGACCGCAGGGGGTCCCTGCACTGGCTGCTTCCTCCCAGTCCCCCTCACTGTCACCCATCTATCTGCCATCTTTGGAGTGGCGCACTGACCTCTACACCGCTGAAGCCAAACGCCAACTCGAGGACACCTCTTCCTACCACCCCCTCGACCATGACCCCACCCCCATCACCAAACCATCATCTCCCAGACGACACAGAACCTCATCACCTCAGGAAATCTCCCACCCACAGCTTCCAACCTTATAGTCTGGCAACCCTGCACTGCCTGGTTCTACCTCCTTCCCAAGATCCACAAGCCTGACCACCCTGGCCGACCCATCGTCTCAGCATGCTCCTGCCCCACTGAACTCATTTCTACCTACCTCAACACTGTCCTATCCCCCATTCCAGGAATTCCCCACATATGTTTGAGACACCACCCACGCCCTCCACCTCCTCCAAGACTTCTGTTTCCCCGGCCCCCAATGCCTCATCTTCACCATGGATATCCAATCCCTCTACACCTTCATCCGCTATGACCAGGGGCTCCAAGCCCTCCGTTTCTTCTTCTCCGAATGTCCCCAACAGTACCCTTCCACCGACACTCTCATTCGTTCGGCTGAACTGGTCCTCACCCTTAACAATTTCTCCTTCGAATCCTCCCACTTCCTCCAGACCAAAGGGGTAGCCATGGGCACCCATATGGGCCCCAGCTATGCCTGTCTCTTTGTGGCCATGGAGAACAGTCGATTTTCCATAATTACACCGGCACCACTCCCCACCTCTTCCTCCGCTACATTGATGACTGCATTGGCGCCACCTCGTGCTCTCGTGAGGAGGTTGAGCAATTTATCAACTTCACCAACACAGTCCACCCTGACCTTAAATTTACCTGGACCATCTCTGACACTCCCTCCCCTTCCTAAACCTCTCCATCACCATTATTGACGACCGACTTGATACCAACATTTTTTACAAACCCACCGACTCCCACAGCTCCCTGGACTACACCTCTTCCCATCTTACATCCTGCAAAAATGCCATCCCATATTCCCAACTCCTCCGCCTCTGCCGTATCTGCTCCCAGGAGGACCAGATCTACCACAGAACACACCAGATGGCCTCCTTCTTTAGAGACCGTAATTTCCCTTCCCACGTGGTTAAAGATGCCCTCCAACGCATCTCGTCCACATCCTGCACCTCCGCCCTCAAACCCCACCCCTCCAACTGTAACAAGGACAGAACGCCCCTGGTGATCAGCTTCCACCCTACCAACCTTCGCATTAACCAAATCATCCGCTGACATTTCTGCCACCTCCAAACAGACCCCACCATCAGGGATATATTTCCCTCCCCACCCCTTTCCACCTTCCACAAAGACCGTTCCCTCCATGACTACCTGGTCAGGTCCATGCCCTCCTTCAACCCACACTCCCATCCTGGCACCTTCCCCTGACACCGCAGGAATTGCAAAACCTGTGCCCACACCTCCTCCCTCACCTCCATCCAAGACCCTAAAGGAGCCTTCCACATTCATCAAAGTTTTACTTGCACATCCACCAATATCATTTATTGTATTTATTGCTCCCGATGCGGTCTCCTCTACATTGGAGAGACTGGACACCTCCTAGCAGAGCACTTTAGGGAACATCTCCAGGACACCCGCACCAATCAACCACACCACTCTGTGGCCCAACATTTCAACTCTCCCTCCCACTCTGCTGAGGACATGGAGGTCCTGGGCCTCCTTCACCACCGCTCCTTCACCACCAGCGCCTGGAGGAAGAATGCCTCATCTTCCGCCTCGGAACACTTCAACCTCAGGGCATTGATGTGGACTTCAACAGTTTCCTCATTTCCCCTTCCCCCACCTCACCCCAGTTCCAAACTTCCAGCTCAGCACTGTCCCCATGACTTTGTCCTAACTGTCTACCTTCTTTTCCACCTATCCACTCCCGACCTATCGCCTTCATCCCCTCCCCCACTCACCTATTGTACTCGATACTACTTTCTCCCCACCCACACCCTCCTCTCACTTATCTGTCCACCCTTCAGGCTCTCTGCCTGTATTCCTGATGAAGGACTTTTGCCCAAAACATCGATTTTACGACTCCTCAGATGCTACCTGAACTGCTGTGCTCTTCCAGCACCACTAATCCAGAATCTGGTTTTCAGCATCTGCAGTCATTGTTTTTACCCAGAAACTCAACTAGCCTAATCACAGACACAATGGCAACAAGAGAAGGCAACAGGTCAGGAATACTGTGACTCCCCAAACCCTGCCCATCTTCTACAAGGCAAAGTCAGCAGTGTGATGGAATACTCTCCCACCAGCTTGGATGGATGCAGCTTCAACAACATTGAAAAAGCTTGATACCATCCAGGACAAAGTCGCCTGCTTGTTTGGCACCATCTCCACATACATTCACTTCCTCTGCCCCACTGTTCAGAAGCAGGAGTGTATATGATCTACAAGACACAACACAGAAATTCACCAAAGATCCTTAGAAAATGCCTTCCAAACCAACAACCACTTCTAACTAGAAGGACCAGAGCAACAGATACTTGGGAACACAACCTCTTGCAAGTACCCCTCCAAGCCACTCACTATCTTGACTTGGAAATATATTGTTGTTCCCTCAGTGTCCCTGGGTCGAAATCCTGGAATTTCCTCCCTAAGGACATTGTGGGTCACCGTATCATTATGGATCACAGCAGTTGAAGAAGGCGGGTCACCATCACCTTCTCAAGGGGAACTAAATGCTGGTCATCCAGCGATGCCCATTCACCATGAGTAACTTTTAATAAATGGTTGAAACGGAGGGTTGGAACCTGCAAATTGAAAAAAGTCAACGTTCAGGAGGAACAGACGTCGGGCTTTGATTTGATCCTTACTTGAGGACAGATAAAGAGCGTTATACTGGAAAAAGAGAGTTAAACATCTGTGGTCTTTCACTCAGTGTATCAATCGAAAATCGATTAAAGATTAGCTCTTGACGCATTCGTCACCAACACATGAAAAAGGACGGTTAAAACGGCATAAAGGATCCTTGATTTCATCTCTTTAATGGCTGATATACTTCCCACAATCCCTTGCGAGCCAGATATCGCTCTACTTACCGTGAGCAGTGTTCATGTTGCGCATGTGTGAGATCGAAATGGGGCCCCGCACCCCGTCGTTCTGATGGATGGGGAGACCAATTTTATGGAAACCCTGGAGGACCGGAAGGGGCCTGATCCTTCTGCCAATCAGAACACACACCCCCTCCCCCACCAAATATCTTCTGAGCATGAGATATCGTCGACCATGAGCTTCTGAAGCTGTTGTTGCTCCTCTCTCTCTGAATGAAGATTGAGCTTCAGTCCAGACTGCAACTTCCTTCCTCTGTTTAACATCTGGGAGTATTGCACTCTCTTTTCTCATCTTTGGGTTCAGCTGTTAGTTTGTAGGAGCTGAGGGAAAAAGAAAGTCAATCGAGGTGAAGGGACAGACTCTGGAAAAGGTTGGTTTAGATCTGTGCCTGTTGATGTTTGACAGGCTTTGTTTCCTGAGCTTGATACATTCACTTGTCTGGCAAAAAAGGATGGCCTCTTGATCCATGTTGGGGATGGAAGTGGATTATGCTGTGGGTGACTTGCTCGTAGTAGTCCAATAAGTATTGGATAAGTAATCATGACACACAAACCTTGAGTTATTGACTGTTTATTCGGGAGCTCACGGGGAGAGCCAAGTCGATCTAATAGTCACAAGTCACTCCGACGAGAAACAGAGAGTTGTGTGATTATATAGGTTACAGTCATTTAACAATTAGTAAACTGTTAATTGCAGGAATTTGAGCAAACTAAGTCGCTTTGCCCAGCGACGCAGTGTCTGGACAATCTTGGTTAGTAGCTGATAAGTATACAATAGGTCCTTGCAAAGAGAAGAATATTCCCATGCAAGGAAATAATTAGGTAATAATTAGGAAATTATCAGGTAGCAGTACAGTTGCAAGGCCAAGTGTCTCTGTTGAGTCTGGGAATTAAGGGTAGTTGGGACAATGGAGGGAGGAGGAGCTGAGACAATGGATAGATCAGCCATGATCTTAATGAATGGCAGAGCAGACTGGATGGGCCAAATGGTCTAGCCCTGCATCTATTACTCCGAAACTATAACCCTGCATTTCCCACGGTTCACCCACCTAACCTGCACATCCTGGACATTATGGCCAATCCAAATCAAGGTCGGTGAGTAATGTAGTGATGTGGAAAATGAACATCAGAGAACAAAGAAAGGGACAAGGAGAGTAAATATACCAGCAATCAAAACTGGATTATAAAGATCACAAAACCTGAAACAATACATGGTGAGTCTGAATGTGTGCCGCATTGTAACAAAAGTGAATGAATTAACTGCACACACTGAAGTGAATAATTATTGTCTGAGACTCCTTACAGAGACATGGCTTCAGGATGGCAAGGATTGGATCCTGAATATCGAGGGGGGAGTCAGATGGGAAGCGAGGTAAAGGCAGAGGGTTGGCACTGCTAATCAAAGCACAGATCACACGGTAGTCTGGTGTCAGTTCAGATTTCAGGGCCTGATTTCTCTGTCCTCTGATCTCCCTGTTCCCACTGAATAAGATGTCGGTCTGTCCTCAGCTTTGCTGGACTTCTGCAGAAGCTTTCACGCCTGTTTTACAGCTTCCAGAACAAGAAAACATTCAGTCAATCGAAAGCCAACTCACAATCTCAGCCTGTCGTCCATCCAGACACAGAGTGTAGTCAGAGCAGGGAATCAAACAAGAAAAATGAAACAAAATCAGAAATAAATAAATGCTTAATGTTTGTTCATTAGGATGTAAACCAGAAATAGGGGTCTCCCAGGATTCTGAGAGTGCCCTACTTGAGGAATTCTCTCTCCCTTCGATGTAATTATTAGTACTGTTGGGGCAAAGTAACTCGTGTGTCAAATCGTTTAAAGCAAAGTAGTCAGGAGAGGAGACCTTGAGCAATTAACTAGCTTTATTTGTTGCCATGGGGAGTTCCTCTTAGTTCAAAACAAAGTCTAATGTATTCTAATGCAATACAGAATGTTACAAGTCTTATGGTAAATCACAAGCCCCACTTTCCATTAATTATGCAACTGAGGGGCAGTCGTAAGTTTCACATACATTGTCCAAACCTACATTTCTTAATGTCTACAATTCTTAATGTCTACAAATCTGAATGTTATCTTTTACTGCAGGTTTAGCTGGGCTCGAATTACCGATAAGGGACATAGAGAACCAATCCATCATTCTATGAAGCAGCGCAGTCTAATGGTCTGAGGAGCAGAGACAGCCTGCAGCTGCAAGGTCAGCCTATCAAAACAGAATTCCTTAGCCAGGGCTCAGACAACATTATGTTAACAAGCTACATTTTTCTGCAAACATTGCTTTGTGACAAAATGGTTTCCATGCAGTTTTATGAATTTTGTTCAAATTCTCCCACATTGCCTCCTTTTTTATTAAAAATCAGAGATTATGGGCATCAGCAAAAGAGGAATTATACCCAGAGCCAGGGGGTGGTGGTTGGAGATCAGACATATAGTCCTCGGGTTCAGTAAGGACAGGGGCAGAAGACTCCAGCAATTGAGAATCATCATCAGGGGTTTCATCAGGAAAGGGAAATCTCAGCATCTGGGAGATCGCTGGAGAGGAGGGCCACAACAGTGAACTGAGCCGAGCACAGGATTGTCTGTGGGGTGATTTTGATTTCCAGTTAAGCAGTTCCAAAGGCAGGGGGAAAGAAAGCTGCAAGTTGCTCAAACTCCATAAGGTCTCACTTGGTACGGGTTCGGGATGGATGGGGATAATGGGCACATACTCAGCAGCTAGAGTGGTTGACCTACTGTGTATACAGAAAAGCATTAAAGTGTAATTCCCATTTACTAGAGGTTATCAGGCCCAATCAAACATAGTTAGTGAAAGAAAGATAAGAGTGCAGTGAAAGGCAGAAAGATCAAATTAAAATTTACAAGTTGAACACACTTCAGCTCTTTTCCTTGCTACTTTCTGAAAATCCAGGTGCCACCAAGTTTGTAACAGAGTATTAACCATTCCCTCCTTGCCCAAGTGTGTACAATAATGCACATAATCAACTAAAATAGGCAGCAGCAAAGAAGGAACACAAACCAGTCCAGCAGGGGTCACCCAGATTTTGGTTTGGGTGTGGAGGGAGTACCCTATTTGAGACCATAGTTTGTGTTCTTCAGCAGGGGCTTCCCCTGTGATTTCAGTGTCAGACCCAGGCGAATGTGCATTCAAACCAGATTACAAAGTGTTAACCTTTCTGCAAGCTGCAGGGTGTTGGCACTGAGGCAGTCTCTCCCTGTCAGTCTGTCTCTCTGCCTCCCTGCATGTGTGTCTCTCTTTCTCTCTCTCTGCCTGCCTGCGCGCCCCCTTCTCTCTCTCTCTGCCTGCCTGTGCCCTCTCTCTCTCTCTCTCTCTCTCTCTGCCTGCCTGCATCCCCCCCTCTCTCTGCCTGCCTGCATCCCTCTCTCTCTCTGCCTGCCTGCATCCCTCACTGTCTCTCTCTCCGCCTGCCTGTGCCCGTCTCTCTGTCTGCCTGCCTGAGTCCCCCTCTCTCTCTCTGCCTGCCTGTGCCGCTCTCTCTCTCTCCCTGCCTGCCTGCGCCTCTCTCTCTCTGCCTGCCTGCGCCCCTCCTCCTCTCTCTCTCTGCCTGCCTGTGCCCCTCCTTCTCTCTCTCTCTGCCTGCCTGCACCCCTTTCTCTCTCTGCCTGCCTGCGTCCCTCTCTCTGCCTGCCTGCACCCCTCTCTCTCTACCTGCCTCCCTCTCTCTCTACCTGCCTGCGCCTCTCTCTCTCTCTGCTTGCCTGCATGTGCCCCCCTCGCTCTCTGTCTGCTTCCACCCCTCTCTCTGCCTGCCTGCTCCTCTCTCTTTCTCTCTCTCTTTCTTTCTCTCTCTCTCTCTGCCTGCGTGTCTCTCTCTCTCTCTCTCTGCCAGTGTCTCTCTCTCTCTGCCTGCGTCTCTCTCTCTCTCTCTGCCTGCGTCTCTCTCTGCCTGCACCCCTCTCTCTCTCTCTCTCTCTGCCTGCCTGCACCTCTCTCTCTCTCTCTCTCTCTCTCTCTGCGCTTGCCTGCCATCCCCCGCTCACTGCCTGCCTGAGCCCCTCTCTCTCTCTCTGCCTGCCTGCACCCCTCTCTCTCTGCCTGCCTGCGCATCTCTCTCTCTCCCTGCTTGCCTGTCTGTGCCCCTCTCTCTCAACCTGCCTGCGCCCCTCTCTCTCTCTCTGTCTGCGTGCTTGCGCCCCTTCTCTCTCTCTGCCTGCCTGCCTGAGTCCCCCTCTCTCTCTGCCTGCCTGCACCACTCTCTCTCCCTGCCTGCCTGCACCCCTCTCTCTCTCTCTCTCTGCCTACCTGTGCCTCTCTCTCTCTCTCAGCCTGCCTGCACCCCTCTCTCCCTCTCGGACTGCCTTCCTGCACCCCCTCTCTCTCTCTGCCTGCCTGCACCCCCCTCTCTTTCTACTCCCTCTTCCTGCCTGCGCCCCTCTCCCTCTCTCTGCCTGCCAGCGCCCTCTCTCTCTCTCTGCCTGCCAGCGCCTCTCTCTCTCTCTCTCTCTGCCTGCGCCCCTCTCTCTCTCTTTCTGCCTGCCTGAGCCCCTCCTTCATTCTCTCTCTGCTTGCCTGCACCCCATCCTCGCTTGCTGCCTGCCTGCACCCCTTTTTCTCTCTCCCTGCCTGCGCCTCCCTCTCTCTGTTTGCCTGCATGTGCCCCCCTCGCTCTCTGTCTGCTTCCACCCCTCTCTCTGCCTGCCTGCTCCTCTCTCTTTCTCTCTCTCTCTCTGCCTGCACCCCTCTCTCTCTCTCTGCCTGCCTGCTCCTCTCTCTCTCTCTGCCTGCATCTCTCTCTCTCTCTCTGCCTGCGTCTCTCTCTCTCTCTCTCTCTCCCTCTCTGCCTGCACCCCTCTCTCTCTCTGCCTGCCTGCATCCCCCTCTCTCTCTCTCTCTCTGCTTGCCTGCCATCCCCGCTCACTGCCTGCCTGAGCCCCTCTCTCTCTCTCTGCCTGCCTGCACCCCTCTCTCTCTGCCTGCCTGCACCCCTCTCTCTCTGCCTGCACCCCTCTCTCTCTCCCTGCCTGCCTGTCTGTGCCCCTCTCTCTCAACCTGCCTGAGCCCCTCTCTCTCTCTCTGCCTGCATGTCTCTCTCTCTCTGCCTGCGTCTCTCTCTCTCTCTCTCTCCCTCTCTGCCTGCACCCCTCTCTCTCTCTGCCTGCCTGCATCCCCCCCCTCTCTCTCTCTCTCTCTGCTTGCCTGCCATCCCCCGCTCACTGCCTGCCTGAGCCCCTCTCTCTCTCTCTGCCTGCCTGCACCCCTCTCTCTCTGCCTGCACCCCTCTCTCTCTGCCTGCACCCCTCTCTCTCTCCCTGCCTGCCTGTCTGTGCCCCTCTCTCTCAACCTGCCTGAGCCCCTCTCTCTCTCTCTCTCTCTGCCTGCCTGCACCACGCTCTTTCCCTGCCTGCCTGCGCCCCTCTCTCTCTCTCTGCCTGCCTTCCTGCGCCCCCTCTCTCTCTCTGTCTGCCTGCACCCCCCTCTCTTTCTACTCCCTCTGCCTGCCTGCGCCCCTCTCCCTCTCTCTGCCTGCCTGCGCCCCTCTCTCTCTCTCTGCCTGCCAGCGCCTCTCTCTCTCTCTCTCACTCTCTCTCTGCCTGCCTGCGCACCTCCTTCTTTCTCTCTCTGCTTGCCTGCAACCCCCTCCTCGCTCGCTGCCTGCCTGAGCCCTACTCGCTCTCTCTCTCTGCCTGCCTGCGTCCCTCTCTCTCTGCCTGCCTGTGCCTCTCTCTCTCTGCCTGCCTGCGCCTCTCTCTCTGCTTGCCTGCATGTGCCCCCCTCGCTCTCTGTCTGCTTCCACCCCTCTCTCTGCCTGCCTGCTCCTCTCTCTCCCCCTCTGCCTGCGTCTGTCTCTCTCCCTCTGCCTGCGTCTGTCTCTCTCCCTCTGCCTGCGTCTGTCTCTCTCTCTGCCTGCGCATCTCTCTCTCTCTCTCTCTGCCTGCGTGTCTCTCTCTCTCTCTGCCTGCACCTCACTCTCTCTCTCTGCCTGCCTACACCCCTCTCTTTCTGCCTGTGCCTGCCAGCACCTCTCTCTCTGCTTGCTCCTCTCTCTCTCTCTCTCTGCTTGCCTGCGCCCCCCCCCCCCCCGCTCTCTGCCTGCCTGAGCCCCTCTCTCACTGCCTGCACTCCTCTCTCTCCTCTCTCTCTCTGCCTCCCTGCACCACTCACACTCTCTGTCTGCGTGCCTACGCCCCCTCTCTCTCTGCCTGACTGCACTCCCCCCTCTCTCTCTCTCTACCTGCCTGCTCCCCTCTCTCTCTGCCTGCCTGCGCTCCTATCTATCACTCTGCCTGCGCCTCTCTCTCTCTCTCTCTCTCTGCCTGCGTCCCCCCCCCTCTCTCTACCTGCACCCCTCTCTCTCTGCGCCTGCCTGCGTCTCTCTCTCTCTCTCTCTCTGCCTGCGCCCCTCTCTCTCTTTGCCTGCCTGTGTCTCTCTCTCTCTCTCTCTCTCTCTCTGCCTGCGCCTTTCTCTCTCTCTCTCTCTCTCTGCCTGCCTGCCCCCCCCCCCGCTGCCTGCCTGCACACCTCTCTCTCTCTCTACCTGCCTGCACCCCTCTCCTGCCTGCACCTCTCTCTCTGCCTGCCTGCGCCTGCCTCTCTTTCTCTCTCTCTCTCTCATTTTCTCTCTCTCTCACTCTCTCTCTCTCTCTGCCTGCGCCCCTATATCTCTCTGCCTGCCTGTGCCCCTCTCTCTTTCTCTCTCTCTCTCTGCCTGCCTGTGCCCCTATCTCTCTCTGCTTGCCTGCAACCCCCTCCTCGCACGCTGCCTGCCTGAGCCCTACTCTCTCTCTCTCTGCCTGCCTGCATCCCCCTCTCTCTGCCTGCCTGCGCCTCTCTCTCTCTCTCTCTCTGCCTGCGCATCTCTCTCTCTGCCTGCGTGTCTCTCTCTCTCTGCCTGCCTACACCCCTCTCTCTCTGCCTGTGCCTGCCTGCACCTCTCTCTCTGCTTGCTCCTCTCTCTCTCTCTCTGCTTGCCTGTGCCCCCCCCCCGCTTGCTGCCTGCCTGAGCCCCTCTCTCTCTGCCTGCACTCCTCTCTCTCACTCCTCTCTCTCTCTCTCTGCCTGCCTGCACCACTCAAACTCTCTGTCTGCGTGCCTACGCCCCCTCTCTCTCTGCCTGACTGCACTCCCCCCCTCTCTCTCTACCTGCCTGCTCCCCTCTCTCTCTGCCTGCCTGCGCCCCTCTCTCTCTCTCTGCCTGCGTCCCCCCTCCCTCTCTCTGCCTGCACCCCTCTCTCTGCCTGTCTGCACCTCTCTCTCACACTGCCTGCGCCCCTCTCTCTCTCTGCCTGCCTGTGTGTCTCTCTCTCTCTCTCTCTCTGCCTGCACCCACTTCTCTCTCTCTCTCTCTCTGCCTGCCTGCTCCCCCCCCCCTTGTTGCCTGCCTGCACCCCTCTCTCTCTCTACCTGCCTGCACCTCTCTCCTGCCTGCACCTCTCTCTCTGCCTGCCTGCGCCTGCCTCTCTTTCTCTCTCTCTCGCTCTCTCTTTTTCTCTCTCTCTCACTCTCTCTGCCTGCACCCCTATATCTCTCTGCCTGCCTGTGCCCCTCTCTCTTTCTCTCTCTCTCTCTGCCTGCCTGTGCCCCTATCTCTCTCTGCCTGACTGCGCCCTCTCTCTTTCTCTCTCTCCCAGCCTGCCTGCGTCTCTCTCTCTCTGCCTGCCTGCACCCCTCTCTCTCTGCCTGCCTGCGCCTCTGTCTCTCCCTGCCTGCCTGTCTGTGCCCCTCTCTCTCAACTTGCCTGCACCACTCTCTCTCTCTGCCTGCCTGCGCCCCTCTCTCTCTCTGCCTGCCTTCGTCCCCTCCTCTCTCTCTCTCACTCTCTCTCTGCCTGCCTGGACCCCTCTCACTCTCCCCCTGCCTGCCCGCGCCCCTCTCACTCTCCCCCTGCCTACCTGCGCCCCTCTCACTCTCCCCCTGCCTGCCTGCGCCCCTCTCACTCTCCCCCTGCCTGCCTGCGCCCCTCTCTCTCTCTGCCTGCGCCCCTCTCTCTCTCTCTCTCTCTCTGCCTGCACCTCTCTCTCACTCTGCCTGCGCCCCCCCTCTCTCTCTCTCTCTCTGCCTGCCTGCGCCCCTCTCACTCTCCCCCTGCCTGCCTGCGCCCCTCTCTCTCACTCTGCCTGCGCCTCTCTCTCTCTCTGCCTGCCTGCACCTCTCTCTCTCTCTTTTTCCTCTTTCTCTCTCTCTCTCTCTGCCTGCGCCCCATCTCTCTCTGCCTGACTGCGCCCTCTCTCTTTCTGTCTCTCTGCCTGATTGTGCCCCCTCTCTCTCTCTGCCTGCCTGCGCCCCTCTCTCTCTCTCTCTCTCTCTGCCTACCTGCGCCACCCCTCTCAGTCTGCATATGCCCTTCTTTCTTTTTCTCTCTCTGCCTGCCTGCCTTCGCCCCCCCTCTCTCTGCCTGCCTGTGCCCCCCCCCTCTCTCTCTCTCTGCCTGCCTGCACCCCCTCTCTCTCTACCTGCCTGCACACCTCTCTTTCTCTCTGCCTGCCTGTGTCCCTCTCTCCCTCTCTGCCTGCCTGCACCCCCCTCTCTCTCTCTGCCTGCCTGCGCCGCTCGCGCTCTCTCTCTCTCTGCCTGCCTGCGCCCCCCCTCTCTCTCTCTGCCCGTCTATGCCCCCCTCTGCCTGCGCCCCTCTCTCTCTGCCTGCCTGCACCTCTCTCTCTCTGCCTGCCTGCGCCTCTCTCTGCCTGCCTGCACCCCCCTCTCTCTCTCTGCCCGTCTATGCCCCCCCCTGCCTGCGCCCCTCTCTCTCTCTCTCTCTCTGCCTGCCTGCGCACCCCCCCCTCTCTGCCCGCCTATGCCCCCCCTGCCTGCGCCGCTCGCGCTCTCTCTCTCTGCCTGCCTGCGCCCCCCCTCTCTCTCTCTGCCCGTCTATGCCCCCCTGCCTGCGCCCCTCTCTCTCTCTGCCTGCCTGCGCCACCCCCCCCTCTCTCTGCCTTCCTGCGTCCCTCTCTCTCTGCCTGCTTATGCCCCCCTCTGCCTGCGCACCTCTCTCTCTCTCTCTCTCTGCCTGCCTGCGCGCCTTTCTCTCTGTAACACTTTTCAACTTTCTACATGTCTCAGTTCATAGTTGCCCAATGTGTCCTGTATGCCAAATTCATTCAAGTCTGGACGTCCTGAAGCGAGCAAATATACTTCAGATTTCTACTCGCCAATTAAAACTAATGTTGTGCACTCAAACAGATCAGGGGCATCTTGAAGCATGCCACGGACCTCAGTGTGAGTCCAGGGCTTATCAAATAAGGTTTCACCTCTCAAAACCCTGGGGCAAGCAAATTCATTATTACTAACTTTGTAAAGCACAAGTGCTGTCAGCAACGTTACGTCCAGACGCTAGGACCTTGTTGAGTTCTCTCACTAGTATCTTATGGCTGAGTAGGGAGAATTGTATCAACATTTCTAACAGCATTTTTGTCCCTGGCCAGCTTTCCTCTTTATTTTGGACACTCATCTCTCAAAGGATATCGACCGGTGACCTGAGAGGACCAGGGTATCTCCTGCCTGACTCGCCAACTGTGGGGGATGGAAATAAAGCCCCATGTCAGGAAAGAATTTGTTTATCAGGAAGCAGTACAGCTGCAAGGCCAATCGTCTCCGCTGAGCCTGGGAAACACAAGCTTTAGCAAGCAGGCACTAAGCTGAGATTCAAAATGGTTTCCAGGCTCTAATATGTGACAAAATGGCTGACCCACATCTCACAATTCTCCCACATCATCGCAGGGAATAAAACAAGAAAAATGAAACAAAATGAGAAATAAATAGGGGATCGTGCTTAATGTTTGTTCATTACGAAGTAAACAAGAAATAGGGGTCTCCCAGGATTCTTATGGTGCCCTACTTGAGGAATTCTGTCCAACAAGTTTAAGTGGAAGCACTAGCTTTCCGAGTGCAGCTCCTTCATCAGTGGATTGTGGAATATAAGATTGTAAGACACAGAATTTATAGCAACAGTTTATAGTGTGATGTAACTGAAATTATATACTGAAAAAGACCTGGATTGTTTGTTAAGTCTCTCATCTGTTCGAATGACCATGATAGTTTCAGTTCTTTCAAATGTAAATCACAGAACCTTTTAAAATAGTTAAATCCTCAAATGAACTTTACCAATTACTGTCGCGTCAGCCCAGATAATGTATTGAAATTGTGAACTCCCCTGTGTGAGACTGTCTGTGCCACAATGGTTAAACTGATTTACAGATTCTTGCATGGATTCATGCAGTTTTTGAGCAAAGTAAGACATAATTCAGCAAGTACGAATTCACCCAACTGGTGTGTGTGTGTGTGTGTGTGGGGGGGGGGGGGGGGGGGGGGGAGGCGGGGATGTATATTTGCAAATACATTCTATGTGCATTTTTTTCAGCAAAAATCTGCAGGCAGTCAATACATGTAATAGTTTGTAAATTCGACTTTGGAAATAGAACCAGTCTGACTCAAGATTGGGATACAGGCAGACTCTGACCTCACGCCTTTAATGCATTGTCTGGGTTGAGATGTGAGCTTTTGCTATAAAACCTTGTTGTCTCGAGAAGGTGACAACAAGAAATTCTGGGATTTACATTGTAATGAGACCTGCAACCTATTTGAAAAGGTGGAAGACTTAACAATCCAGGTTTGTTCAATATACCAGTTCAGTGGCAGGACACTGGAATGTTTTGCTCTAAATTGTGTCTTAGGATCTTATCCTCCACAACCACCCGATGAAAAGGCAGCACTCCAAAAGTTACTGTTTCCAAAGAAGTCTGTTGGACTACAGCCTGGAGTTGTGATTCTAGAATCTGGTTTCCATCATCTGCAGTCCTTGTTTTTACCTCGTTGATTTTAACCCTACTATGAATCCTCTTGCAAGGATACCTGCCTTGAAGAAGTTTTCCTCCTCTCTCTATAAGAATCTCAGGGAGTCCCTCTCCCACTGCAACTCCCAGGTCATTTCCTCTGCCCTGAAGCTCTTCAACCATGTCCTGAAACAGACTCGCTACCACAGCCAGATTTGCTTCGTCAGTGCCTGCCTCCATAACCAACTCATCCCACACGGACTCCGGACCACCTTTAAACCAGCAGAGTTCGGAACTTAACAGGCCATTCCACCCTCCTGTCTGACCTATCACCTTCATTCCCACCTCCATTCTCCCACTGTACTCTTTGCTACCTTCCCCCACACTCCTCCCTGACCTATCCCCTCCATCCCCACCCCCATTCACCTATTGTACTCTATGCTACTTTCTCCTCACCCCCACCCTCCTCTCATTTATCTCTCCACCCTGCAGGCTCTATTCCTCATGAAGGGCTTTTGCCCGAAACGTCGATTTTCCTGCTTCTCGGATGCTGCCTGAACTGCATGCTTTTCCAGCACCACTCTAATCAAAAGTGGATTGGCCATGTTGAATTACCCATAGTGCCCAGGGATGTGAATGTTAGGGTGGATTGGCCATGCTAAATTACCCATAGTGCTGTGAGAAACGAACCCCACTTAATCAATAATTTTCAGTCCGAGTCAAAGAGTTCTGAAGCAGCACATTTATTCCAACATGTTGCAAGATGGGTGTCTGTATGAGGAGAGACATATCCGACAGTAAAATACAAAGCTTTTTATACTTTTCTGAGGGCTCTCTCGACACCCCTACACTGACCAATAAACCTATTATAAGTGTCTATTTCATTCTATCCCTTTTATTTGGTTATTATTTGCGCCCGTTATTCCTTCATTTGGTAATTCCCTGCATCCAAGCCTAAGCCTTTCATACTTATTAATTACCTCGCTTGTTTTTCTTTAAATCTGCCTTATTTGGCTGTCCTTGTTCAGTACAGCCTTCCTGTTATTTTGTCCAGTTCCTCTTATCTTATCTAACCGTCTGACCTTTGAGATCATCCTTTACTATCTTGATTGTCCAAAAAGCGGACCTACAAACTATGAGCTTATTTAGAGTGCCCCGCTGCCCTTTTTTTGTGGTCAGCTACAAGTAATTTCTTAGCTTAAAACTATTTCTTAAAAGACCCTTAATATTCTTTAAAATCAACATACACCTGACAACCTGAAATTTATCTCTCTCAATCCCCACCCCCACCCCGCCCCCCTCTCATTTATCTCACCACCCTGCAGGCACTCTGCCTCTATTCATGATGAAGGGCTTTTGTGCGAAACGTCGATTTTCCTGCTCCTCGGATGCTGCCTGAACTGCTGTGCTTTTCCAGTACCACTCTAATCTAAAGTGGATTGGCCATGCTGAAATACCCATCGTGCCCAGGAAAGTGCAGGTTAGGGTGGATTGGCGATGCTATATGACCTATAGTGCCCAGGGATGTGCAGGTTAGGGTGAATTGGCTCTGCGAAATTAGGCATAATGTGCAGGTTAGGTACATTACTCAGGGTTAAATGTAGAGCAATGGGTATGGGTAGGTGACCCTTGGGAGGTTCGGTGAGGCCGAGTGGCCTGCTTCCACACTGTGGGGATTCTCTTAAGGGAGGGGTGTTTTTGAAAAGTGTGTTCTCGTCCTCGTCTGCTGCAGGCGCAGCGCATGCGCAGTGCGGTTTCCCTTTGTCGGTCATGCCCCGCCCCCCAACCGTCACTTTTCCTCGCCCCGCCCCTAGTTCCTTTGTGACGTCACAACGCGGAAGTGGCCATGTCAGTTTCAACGTGAATCTCTCGCCCTCTAGACGACTCTTCATCCTGGGAGGGGAAATTGGTCACTTGTAGCAACTGGAGTGAATGTAGGGAGGGAACAGACTCCGCAAACTCAGGTATGTGTCTTAATTATCCGGGTGAGGAGGGACTGAAGAATAGAGATTGGGAACGGGGAGGGCTGGATATCTTTTCTGTTTTGATGTTTAAAATGCACCCGATTCCCACAAGTAAATGCAACAGGTACAAGTACAGCACATGCAATGTTCCTCATTGTAGCTTCAAGCCGGTTTTGCATCCTCTGTTCTTCCTCAACCTTGCTCCAGCACATTCAGCTTCTTTCCCTCATTCACATTCCCCCCTTCCCCTCCCCCTCCCCCCGCCCTGATGTTCCAAGCTGACCCTCAAAAGATCGCTTTGTCCCTCCATTCTTTCCTGGTGGCGCCCATTACTCTTGTCTATTTCTTGCCTTACCCGGCCTTGTGCGTGAACAAAGTGTTAGCGTCTATCCTCTTTCACTGCCAGCTGCTTCCTTGTTTGCGAAAGCAACATTTCCTCCCATTTTTCGCCGACACTGAGCTTTCTGACCTCCTTGATTTTTTTTTGTTTTGCAGAAGCAGGAAACAGATGCTTATAACTGTTTGAACGAGCATTAGCTAGCTTAACCTACACCCCCTCCCCTCACAGCATCTTATCTCTTTGTCTGTAACATCTACCATTGTTTGCAGGCACATTTCATTCTTGTACGCACATTTTATCTAATACAAAAGCAATTATATATTTCCTTCACATAGCTTTCATTCTTGTTAACTCCACTCTTGGCTGAAACAATTATACACTGGCGTTAGTTCATTTACCTTGCAGAAGCAATTATGGTTGCAGAAGTAACACTGCTTTACCTATATCCTACAGGGGTGACCCTACAACCTTGTATAAAATAATGTGGGGCATGGCGAGGGTAAATAGACAAGATCTTTGATCTGGGATTGCTCATAGGTTTATGGTGAGGGTGAGATTTAAAAGAAACCTAAGGGGCAACTCCTATACACAGAGGGTGGTGTGTGTAAAGAATGAGCTGCCAGAGGAAGTGGTGACTGCTGGTACAATTACAACCTTTAAAAGGTATCTGGATTGGTATATGTTGGGAAGCATTTAGAGGGACGTGGGCCACGTGCTGGCAAATGGGACTAGATTGATTTAGGATATCTGGTCAGCATGGATGAATTGGACTGAAGGGACTCTTTCTGTGCTGTACATCTGTGATTCTGGCTTGCCACATCTGTATGTTCAGGTTCTCCCTGGTGTTGTTGTTAATGCCTTGATGTCTTATTTTGCTCCCCACATTCTGGGGGACATTAACCATTTCCTATCTGGTTGTTCTGATCTGGACTGCTGTCCGGATCTTCGGATTTCTGGGATTGGTCAATAAACACACCTGGAAGTGACTCTTTTTCGTCAATCACACAAGCAATAGTTTATTCTTTGATACGGCTGGGTCAGTAGATTCTGATCAGCCCAGAAGGATTAGATTAGACTAGATTCCCAACAGTGTGGAAACAGGCCCTTCGGGCCAACCTGTCCACACTGACACTCCAAAGACTAACACACCCAGAACCATTTTCCCTCTGACTAATGCACCTAACACTATGGGCAATTTAGCACGGCCAATTCACCTAACATGCACATCTTTGGACTGTGGGAGGAAACCAGAGCACCCGGAGGAAACCCACGCAGGCACGTGGAGAATGTGCAAACTCCACACAGACGGTCACCCAAGGCTGGAATCGAACCTGGGATCCTGGTGCTGTGAGGCAGCAGTACTAACCACTGAGCCACCCTAGGCTAAGTCAAAAATGCACGAGGACCTTGCGGGATCTGATTGGTTGTTACTATGTGATCATGCTCAATGTCTGACTCTAAACAATGTACATAAGTTCTATCCAAACTCTGTAAAAGTCGGCAGATTCTTCTGGCACTCGAGGTGTACTCATCAGTGGCCCAGTGGTTAGCACTGCTGCCTCACAGCCCCAGGTTCGATTCCAGCCTTGGGTGGCTGTCTGTATGGAGTTTGCACATTCTCCCCGTGTCTGTGTGGGTTTCCTCCCACAATCCAAAGATGTACAGGTTTGGTGAATTGGCCATGCTAAACTGCCCATAATGTTAGGTGCAATAGTTATAGGGAGATGGGTCTGAGTGGACTACTCTTCAGAGGGTCGTTGTGGACTGGTTGGGCTGAAGGGCCCGTTTCCACACTGTTTTTTCACCGGATTTACATCAGTCTGTGGTTTCTTGTTTGTTCTGAGTCGTGGGTATATGCCTGACTCAGCTCTGACTGAGTTAGCCAAGCAGAAGCCATTTTGTCCTACCTCCCATGTTAAAGTGGAGATTTGAGGTGGCCCAGGGAATCCTTTGAGAACTCAGACCTGTAAAGCCTCTCTCTTGGTTTGTCCTGGAGATCACACTCTTTAGAAGCCTGGAATAAAAATCTCTCAAAGTCCCAAAATGCAATTCAATTCAATCCATAGCAGAGAAGCACTAAGAGTTAATTTTCTATGGGATTCAACAGCCTCAGCACTAAAATGGTCTCACAAGGGAACGGCTGTGAATGTTATCACTTGGTGTCCTGTTCACACAGATTCATTGATGCTGAGGCAAACGTTTGTAATTGCCTTACAGCATCCTGTTATCACTTGGTGAGCTCAGGTGTCCCTAACTTTAAGTTCTCTCCTCTTTCTGAGCCTTCCTGTCTGTTTATTTTCTAGTGCAGTAAATGTATTCAATAATTCAGCATTACATTTTAGTCTGAATGTTTAAAGACCAGTTTTAAGGCTCTAGACTTTATCACCCAGATGCCCACACCCTCATTCCTCCCTTTGATTACACCACGATCACTGAAAGAGAAGGCTAGTCCAAACGAATCCCTTCAAGGTGGTCCAGCCATCAACATCCTGCAGAGCGGTACCACCATCTTCGCAGCTCATCTGGTCATATTTATCATCGCCATTGACCCGTGTGGGTGAGCCATCAGATCGCAAAAGCAGCATCTTCTGGGGCAAATCTATATCACTAAGGGACCTCATAAGCCTAGCAATTAAATACCTAAGAATACCAATACCGATAAACAGACATAGCTAAATTGATAAGCCAATTGTACCTTCAGCCCGATCTGCAGTTCCTCCAACTTGTCCCTTCAGTCATTCTGTCAAGGAATACCTGGATCTCTTCTTGTATCTCAGTAATATTGCCAGTGAGATCAGGAATGCCCATCGTTCATTTATCTTGGACAATGGTGCAGACCTCACCCTCCCGGGCGAGTATACAGTCTAAGGCATACCGAATCTGCATAGAGTAAAGACAAGGGTCTGATAATCCCAGTTTACTCTGTTCCAGAGCCTCTTTAGTCTTATTTCCTCGAATGGTCAGGCCCCAAAAGAGGGAATTGCGGTTCTGTTGACTTGTCACTCCTGCTGATCCTTCCAACCTCAGGGTACTCTGGATTCCCCAGCCTATCGGGTGTCCTGTATTGTCATCCAGTCCCTTGGGATCCTTCCAGTTGGAGCAAGGTTGGCTGAGACCGATCGCTGCATCCTCCTCAGATGGAGGTTCCATCGACTTGTCCACTGGCCAGGACAAGGTACTGTTGTGGGAACAAGGGCTCCGATAGTGACCTTATGAGGGACATCTTTACCATCAAGGAAAAGGAAATTGGTAGCTTTACCTTAGCTGAAGAAATAATAGTCTGGTTTGGTGTATATTAGGGAGAGTTTGTCAAAATAGGTTACTGAAATGTTACAGCAGGGGGTCTGGTCAGGCCTACAGGAGTAAAGGGTCGACGTTTTGCAAGAGGAGTTGCTTGAGCGCTGTAAAAAATGGGCCAAGTGACTCGAGCACTCGCACTGTATGGGAGACAATGGTCCTCAGAATGCTGTTCCCATTGGGAGCTCCCTTAGCTCGATTGTACATGGTCTTGGTGACAGTATCAGATTCTGAAAAGAGAAAAGGCCTATAAATGCATAAGGGAAGGGTTCCATTCCAGGTCCATGTGCCGCATTAGGCCTGCTGTACCCCAGCCAGTGTTACACCAGCTGTTTGTATACACAGACCAGAGGTATTGGAAAGTGATATTTCTCTTCGCAGGGTCGGCAGTAGGAATTCTGATGAATAGATTGGAATCCGGACTGGGGACGGGGCAAGTAAGTCATCTCCCGAGAGGGGTAACATACTACTGCCTCTGGGGTGAAGAGCGTTCTGTGGGCCTGTATAAATAAGTTGTTTGTGGATTGAGGAGTTTCCCCTATCAGGCTTCCCTTTTCTTGAGTCGGCCTGCCCTGCAAAAAGGAATGGAGTTCCTGGCCGCCCTTAAAATATTTACCATACTAACAGGGTTGAAAGCTTTTATCCTCACTAGGCTTGCGGTTGCAGGTAAAATCAAAAAGACATGTTCGGTAACGACATGGTAACTCCCACTGATTTCTACTGTCCAGATGGACCATCTGGTCTTTCTGATGTAAGAGTCCATTGCAATAATCAATCTTCATCATGTTCCATACATCAAAGGCGTCTGGTCCTGTGCACTGGACGACATCTCCTCAGCATGGGTGGTGGATAATCTCTGATTATTCCTGGTCCCATCCATTACTTAGTGGCTTTCCCCATCAGGATGTTGTACGTGATCAGAAAGGTGAGGAGATAAGCGATTTCCCCCACATGTCACTCCTCTTACTTCAAGTATCTGTAATAAGATTAACATTAGAACAACAGCAAAATTCAAAAACCCAACTGGACAGGGTCCACTCCTTTTGTTGGGATTCCAGTATTCTCTCCACCTCTTCCCCCCTTTTGATTGGTGTGGTCAATCAATTTACAATGGTACAGTTGGACCCAAGCTGAGCACCCAGCGACTTTGACCGCTGTAGGGGTGGGAAGTAAAACCTGGAAGGGGCCATCCCAACGAGGTTGGAGTCCAGTTCTTGACAAGCACCAACGAACCAGGCTCTACCTGTGATGAGGCTGAAAGGGAGGGAACATTGCTGTGGGCCGCACGCTCCTGGGAGTAAAAGGCACGCATAACACTAGTTAGAGCCAGAACATAACCAATGATTGCTTTGGTCACGTGGTGGAAGTGGACTGAGAAGAGAGCCAAATCATTCCAAGGGGTACGGAGAGGGTGACCAGAGACACTCTCAGCTGGAGACAGTAGTGTCTTGCCCGCAGACACGGATCGTATCTGGAATAAGGCCACAGGGATTAGCATAACCAGGAGAGGCCAGACTCTGCCATTAATTTGACAAGTTTAGTCTTGAGTCTGGTTAAAACATTCAACAAGGCCGGCCGCCTGAGGATGATAAGCACCATGCAGTTGCCAACAAATACAAAGCTGGGAACAGAGTTCTCCGTTAACATTACCTACAAAGTGTGGTCCATTGTCCGAGCTAATGCACGCAGATATACTGAAGTGGGGAATTATTTCCTTAAACAAAATCTTCACCACAGTCTCAGCAGTAGCGTTAGGAGGAGGGTAGGCTTCAATCCACTTAGAAAAGACATCAACAATAAGCAAAACATATTTATAGCACTGACATTTCTACAACTCAATGAAGTCCAGTTGAAGTGTCTCCAAGGGACCCTCCAGCAAGGGAATTCTCGTAGAGATACTTGAACTAAGAGGTGGGGGATTGCCTACCCACTGACCTTCTTGATCACGTACAACATCCTGATCGGGAAAGCCACTGACTGAGTATCGATGCGATCTGGAACGATCTGAGATTATCCTGATGTCATCTGATGCACCAGACCAGACGCTTTCAATGTGGTGTCGCTTGAGCGATGGCATGAGCTGCCAGAGGGAGTGGTGGGTGCTGGTACGATGACAAATTAATAGGCTCCTGGATGGGCATCTGAATAGGAAGGGTTCAGATGGGTCGAGGCCAAGTGATGGTAAACTGGAGTCGTACAGATGTACAGCACAGAAACAAACCCTTCGGTCCAACTCGTCCTTGCTGACAAGATAGCCAACCCAATTTAGTCCCAGCTGCCAGCACCTGGCCCATATAGGGGCCAAGTGATGGCAAATGTGACTAGATTAATTTAGGATATCTGGGCAGGTTGTGCTCAAGGGTCTGTTTCCGTGCTGTGTGACTCTAATTGTCTTCAGTGAAAGCAGAAGTGTGGCTGTGATAACTGGACTTTCAGAGGATGTTTTGCCCTGACTGGAAGCAGAAGAGTTTGACTGAAGTGTATCGGTATTAATGCCTTGACGTCTCATTTTGCTCCCACCTTCCTGGGGTCGTTAACCATTTTGTGTCTGGTTCTTCCTCAAGAAGCTGAATTGCAGGTTCACCCTGAATTGACACACTTTTTTTTTGCTTCACAAAATCAGACCTGCTCACTCTCAGCAGTATCCCAATGTTGTGAAAGATATTAACTTTCAGGTGGAGGTATCTAAAATTCAGAGAGAAGTCAGTCTTGACGTTTTTGCTTTTCTGCCCCTGTAAGATCCTGAATCAGCACCTGCAGGGGAATTAGTTAGAGCGGAGTGAGAACAGAGGGGAAGGGAGAGTGGGATGGTAGAATTGCTTGTTCTGAATTTCTACCCTGCACTGATAGTGATGACTTTTGTAATCTGTTTTTAACAGTGTATTTGAAGATCTGAAGACTGAAGCTTCAAAATCAACAGAGGAAGGGCTTATGCCCGAAACATTGACTCTCCTGCTCCTCAGATGCTGCCTGACCTGTTGTGCTTTTTCAGCGCCACGTTTTTCGATACTGACTCTCCAGTGTCTGCAGTCCTCACTTTGACGTCAATGTCTGATAGTCACTCAATCCATCGGGACCGCAACGGTTTTCAACTATGATTCTGTGAGAAGGGGCAAAGCGTTTTGGTTCCTGTTTGAGTACGTTTTCAGCATCAGTGGGACTGGATGAGAGACCCTACTGTTACAGCGCACTGAGTGTGGAGCCTGAAACAGTATACGGCCTGGGAAGAGGAATTCACGGTGGGGAGGGGCTCCACACGCATTTGTGTGTAACTGAAGCTTCGGCCATGGAGAAACCCGAGGAATCCAGCCCCGTGGAGAAACGGTGGAAGTGTGGCAACTTCGGGAAAAGCTTCCATGTCCCATATGTCCTGGAGGTGCAGTCACACTGGGGAGAGCCCGTTCCCCTGTCCCGTCTGCGGGAAGGGCTTCAGCACTTCCTCCACCCTGCTAACCCACCAGCGGATCCACACTGGGGAGACGCCCTTCAGCTATTCCTCCACCCTGCTGAGACACCAGCGGGTCCACATGGGGGAAGAGGCCCTTTATGTGTCCTGAGTGCGGGAAGAGATTTACCCAGGCCTCCAACCTGCTGACCCACCAGCAGATCCACACAGGAGAAAGGCCCTTCAGCTGCCCCCTGTACGGGAAGGGCTTCACCAGCTCTACCAATCTCCGGAGGCACCAGTGAGTTCATGTACCATCGCAGCGGGATTGAAGGCGCGATGGCTGAGTGGCAGTATCAAGTGGACTATCAACCCAGTTCCGGGGGCTCCCAGGTTTGAATCCCAGTGCTGATGGTCCGATACAGGGTATGGGTTGAAATTGCTGAGTGAGGCAACACTTCCTCCGGATTAAGGCTGTACCAAGGATCCAATTACAAAGAGACAACTTGGTGGTGACCAATAGTAAAGAAGTGAGGTGAGTTGGGGGGTGGTGGGGTAGCGTCTGCGCTTTGACCTTGAGCTGTTTAAAAAGCTGCTCCTTTTTCTCTGCCTTTTTGCTGAGGGGGTTTGAAGCTGGTAACAAAGTTGGATCTCAATAAAAGTTACCTGAATTTACCCCCTGGCTCAGACTCTCATTGAAAGCTTTGAGCTCCAACAGGTTTTTGTTTTAAAGCTGCTCATTTCTTTCAGCCTCCTGCACTAAGTTTCCAATGTCGCGTATCAGATGGAGCAGTGAATGAGCAGCCAGTTTCATTAGAAATTGTCAATTTTTCAGGAGTGCAGAGTGTGTCATTTCATCAGCATTGTAAAGTTTCCTGGCAGCATCGGGAGGTGTGGGCTGTGTTCACCAGAAACGATGTGGAGGAGCTGATGGTGAACTCGCCTGGATGGAAGTTAAAAATCACACAACACCAGGTTATAGTCCAACAGGTTTATTTGGAAGTATGAACTTTTGGAGTGCTGCTCCTTCAGCGGGTAACTGTGGAGCAGGATCATAAGACACAGATTTTATAGCAAAAGATCACAGTGTCATGCAACTGATAGGATATATTGAATGAACCAAGATTGTTGTTAAGTCTTTCACCTTTTAGAATGCGTTGCAGGTTTCAGTTCATTAATCTGTAAATCCCAGAACATCTTTTGATTCACGTTCTCAAGATGACTTAAGTTTTTTTTTTAAAATAGTGACAACTCAGCCGAGACATTAAAGGTGTGAGGTTCGAGTCTGTCAATGTCTCAATTTTGAATGAGACTGGTTCTATTTCCAAAGTAGGAATTTCTAAAATATTACATGGATTGACTGCCTGCAGACTGTGCACTTTTCGAGCAAAATTGAATGTATCTGCAAACATAATTCTGCCAATACAAATTTGCCCAAAAAGTGATATGTGAGTGTGTGCATGTGAGTTTATGCATGAGTGCACATAAGAGTGTGATGGACTATATGCCTGTGAGTGTGTTGGGGGTGTATGTGTGCATGTCTGAGAGAGCACGTGTGTATGAGTGAGGTATGAATAAAAGTAAGGGCTTGCGTTTTGCTAAAGCAAGGACAGTCAGGACTTGTACAGTTAATGGTAGGGCCCTGTGTCATGCTGTAAAAGAGAGACATGGCGGAGTTCAGGTACACACTTCTTTGAAAGTTGCATCGCTGCTAGACAGGGTGGTCAAGGCGGCATTTAGCATACTTGCCTTCATTGTTCCCCCCACTGAGTATAGGTGTTGGGACATCATGTTGAGGTTGTACAGGATGTTGGTGAGGCCACTTTCAGAGTACTGAGTATGGTTCTCGTGTTCCTGTAATAGAAAGAATACTATTAGAGAGGGTTTGGTAAAGATTTGCCAGGATTGGAAGGGTTTGAGTTATAAGGAGAGGCTGGGACTTTATTCACTGGAGCACAGGGGGTTGGGAGTTGACATCATTGAGATTGATAAAATCATGAGGACTGGAGGTAAGGTGAACACCAAAGGGCTCTTCCTTCGCGTAGGGGAGCTCAAGACTAGGGGGCATATTTCTTTAAAGTGAGAGGAGAGAGATTTAAAAGGAACCTGAGGGACAACTTTTTGATAGAGGGTGGTTTACACGCGGAATGAACTTGCTGAGGATGTGGTCAATGCAGGTACGTTTACAAAGTCTAAACGACATTTGGATGGGTACATGAATAGAAAGGTTTAGAGGGATATGGGCCAAACGCAGGCAAGTGGGACCAGTTTAGTTTGGGAACCCTGGTCGCCATGGATGAGTTGGACCTAAAGGTCTATTTCTGTGCTGTCTATCTCTCTGAACCAGAAGTGATCTTATTGAAACCAGTAGAATTCTGAAAGGGGCTTGACAGGATAAATGCAGATAAAATGCTCCTTTGTGGTGGGAGTCATAGAATCCCAACAATGTGGAAACAGGCCATTCAGCCCATCTATTCCACACTGGCCCTCTGAAGAGCATCCAACACATACCAACCTCCTTACTCCATATTTCCCATGGCCAATCCACCCTAAGTTTCACATCCCTGGTCACTAAGGGTAATTTAGCACAGCCTATCCACCCTAACCTCTACAGACTAATCTATAAATTACCTTCTCAAAAATGTAATTTAAAAGTAGAGTTTTTCTCTAAGAAAAATGTTAGTCTGACTCAACATTCGGGCGCAGACAGGATTCACACCTATTGTTAGAAAAGCTCTGCATTTGAATGACATTCTTGAGAAGGTAACAAAAAACAAGTTCTGGGATTGACAAATCAAAGAGCAGAAACCTATTCTAAAAGATGAAGGATTTAATCTAAAATTGTTTGATGTGTCACACTTCCATGACACTAGACTCCTTTGGATATAAATTGTGATCATGATCTCATTCTCCACAACCACCTGATGAAGGAGCGGCGCTCCGAAAGCTAGTGCTTCCAAACAAACCTGTTGGATTATAACCTGGTGTTGTGTGATTTTTAACTTTGTCCGTGGGAAACACATGAGTTGTGGGACTGGTAACAGTTCTTATTTTGTGATTTATTCCAAGTGAAATTTCTCCTCTTGTATGCACAGGTGAACAGTTTAGCTTTTGTGCTTTGTGTGAGATCAGGCGAGCAGCTTTTAAATCCTTATGTTAAGCAACAGAAGTAAACTGTTGATCAGCAATTGTATTCCGAGAGTGGTACTTCCAGCTCTGGTAATCCTGTTGCATCAACAGAGAGAGGGTGAGGATGTCACATCTAAAGAGCAGACAGAAAAGTTATTTCACTTGTTGAGTCGGTTCCTCACTCAGATGAGACTGGATAGTGCTTTTAATGGATCATAATTAAATGCTTCAATGGAACACCTTAAATTCAAAGAATTTTGAAAGGGCAAACAAACAGTAACTTTGAATAGAGATGTTCTTCCATTTCTAACCTTGGTTGACCCATATGAAGCATTTTTACTGATAGCTCCATAATCATGTTCCTGCTGGATTTTTTTCAGGGCAAACAATTTCTGGTGGGAGAAATTTTGCATCCTGGGAAGGCGGGTAAATTAGAAAAAAAGCTGTTAAAAGCATTTGAACTGTGGGCCCACGAGTTCTTGTGGGAGCAGTGCATTTGCCAAAAACTTTTCTGAGGAATTCTGTTTAACTGTTGGACCGAAAATAGTTTCCCCACTGAATGTTAAACAGGTATTGAGAACGTTGCGCATTATAGAGTGTGTTCCTGAGGACCGGAGGAGGATTGAATTTGCCAACGTGAACCACACTTTGCAGAGAGACGATATTTCTCCAGATGGAATAGGTTGATGGAAGTCAACAATTGTCAGATTATTTCATGAAAATAACAGCTGGTATGGGGATCCCAGAAGAGGGGCGTCTGTAATGAGCACACAGAAACAAACCCTGCAGTCCAGGCTAACCAGATATCCTAAATTAATCCAGTGACCCATTTGTCAGCATTTGGCCCATATCCCTCTGAATTCTTCCTATTCATGTCCCCATCCAGATGCATTTTTTTCCTTCGGAGAATACTTGGGTGAAAGCCAAGATATGCAATATCTCAATGTATAATAATGAAGCAGCTCATTTATTCTGAAATTATTTCAATTAGTTGGTCAATTGCCAAATAATAGCTGCATAACTGTTGTCAATATTGATACCCAGGAAAGCTATTTGAACTGTGGGCCCACGAGTATATTTGAGTATATTTCCTTTGTAAAGATCTTATCCAAATTATAAAATGAATGTATTTTCATATGAAATAAAACTTGCAGTGTTTTATTAAATGGTTGAAAGTAACTTTGCACTTAATTGCTCCGTTTGGGATTAAACATTATGACTTAGATAAAAGTGATCTTTCATAATTTATGGTGAGTCTATTAACAAGCAAATGTTGCCATTTGCTCTCAAGTTAGCTCAGATTCAATTTGAAATTCTTGAATGAGTTGAATAAGGGGTAAAAAGTAAATATTTATTGCACTTTTCTGAAATTCTCTGCACTGCCATTGTATTTGGTTAAACAAAATATGTATCTCTTTTCGTAACTTTGATATCACCACAAATCCTAGGAACCCCACCCAGGACAAACATATAAATAGAAAGTAGGAGACAACAGCTTCGCTTCACTTGGAGGTCACCATTGATGTTACCTAGCCAGGTGATGAAACGTCTGGATATCAAACCTACTCTCAGCAAGCAAACCTATACCCTAAACATTCTACTTTGCTGAAAGACTGCACAATCTGCAGGGAGTCATTAGATGTAATATATTGTAAATTCCACTTTGAAAATAGATAATAGGTCACTACTTTTTGGATGTGAGCATAAGTGGTATAGTAAGCAAGTTTGCTGATGACACCAAAATTGGAGGTGTAGTGGACAGCGAAGGAGGTTACCTTCGATTACAATGGGATCTTGATCAGATGGGCAAATGGAATTTAATTTAGATAAATGTGAGGTGCTGCATTTTGGGAAAGCAAATGTTAGCAGTACTTGTACACTTAATGGTAAGGTCCTAGGGGGTGTTGCTGAACAAAGAGACCTTGGAGTGCAAGTTCATAGCTCCTTGAAAGTGGAGTTGCAGGTTGATAGAATAGTGAAGATGGTGTTTTGTATGCTTTCCTTTATTGGTCAGAATATTGAATACAGGAGTTGGGAGGTCATGTTACTGCTGTACAGTTGGAATATTGCATGCAATTCTGGTTTCCTTCCTATCAGAAAGATGTTGCGAAACTCAAGGGTTCAGAAAAGATTTACAAGGATGTTGCCAAGACTGGAAGATTTGAGCTATAGGGAGAGTCAGAACAGGCTGGGGCTGTTTTCCCTGGAGCGTCAGAGGCTGAGGGGTGACCTTATAGAGGTTTATAAAACCATGAGGGGCATGGATAGGATAGATAGAAAAAGTCTTTTCCCTGGGGTGGGAGAGTTCAGAACTAGAGGGCATAGGTTTACAGTGAGAGGGGAAAGATATGAAAGAGACCTAAGGGGCAACCTTTTCATTTAGAGGGTGGTACGTGTATGGAATGAGCTGCCAGAGGAAGTGGTGGAGGCTGGTACAATTACAACATTTAAAAGGCAACTGGAGGGATATGGACCCCATGCTGGCAGATGGGACGAGATTGGGTTGGGATATCGTGCACAGGGATGTGCAGGTTAGGTGCATTAGTCAGGGGTAAATGTTGAGCAATAGGGGTAAGGGAGTTGTGTGGGTGGGTAGTCTTTGGGCTGAGTGGCCTGCTCCCACACGGTGGGGAGTCTCTGAAGGGGAAGGAATTTTTGTAAATTGTGCAAGGCAATGCAGGCATAGTGCGGGGGCCTGCTGTTGGCCTTGCTCCGCCCCTTGCTCCTCCCCCTGTTGTTGAGCTGTCTAACAAACAGCTACACTTTCTCTGCCTTTTTGCTGGGGGCATCTGAAGCTGTAACAATGTTGGGGCACAATAAAGGTTACCTGAACGTTCTGCCAGACTCAGGCTCTCATTGAAAGCTTAGAGCTCCAAGCGGTTTTTGTTTTAAAGCTGGTCATTTCTTACAGTCTCCTGCACTAAGTTTCCAATGTTGTGTATCAGATGGAGCAGTGAATGAGTAGCTGGTTTCGTTAGAAGTTATAAATTTTTCAGGAGTGCAGGCACTGCATTGTTTCAGCGGCAGTTTACTGGCAGCACTGGGAAGTATGGGCTGTGTTCATTAGAAAGGAAGTGGAGGTGGTGCTGTTGGACTAGGTGGGACAAGGTTTAAAAATCACAACACCGGGTTATAGTCCAACAGGTTTATTTGGAAGCACTAGCTTTCGGACCGCTGCTCCTTCATTGGGTAGCTGTGGAGCAGGATCATAAGACACAGAGTTAAGAGCAAAAGATCAGTGTCATTCAACTGACATGGTATATTGACAAATGTAGATTGCTGTTAAGTCTTTCATCCTTTAGAATGGGTTGTTGGTTTATTTCATTAATGTGTACATCACAGTACTATTATTAAGTCATATTCTCAAGATCACTTAAGGTTTTTAAAACAGGTGACAGCTCAGCCCAGACAATGCATGAAATGTGTGACAGTATCACAATCTTAAATCGAACTGGTTCTATTTTCAAAGTAGGAATTTATAAAATATTACATGGATTGACTACCTGCATGTTGTGCGCTTTTTGTGCAAAATTGAATATATCTGTAAATATAATTCTGCAAATGCACCCCATCGTTGTGTGTGTGTGTGTGTGTGCGCGCACGCGAGAGAGAGAATATGTGTGCACATGCTTTGTAAAGGGAGTGTGATGGAGGAGAAGCCTGTGAGAGGGTGTGTGTACATCTGAGAGAAATTGTGCCATTTGGATACTTTAAATCCATCAGGAACAGCATCTTCATTGAGCATACTGTGCATGTCAGGTGAGGTGCCAGAAGACTGGAGGTTGGCTAACGTGGTGCCACTGTTTAAGAAGGGTGGTAAGGACAAGCCAGGGAACTACAGACCAGTGAGCCTAACGTCAGTGGTGGGCACATTGTTGGAGGGAATCCTGAGGGAGAGGATGTACATGTATTTGGAAAGGCAAGGACTGATTACGGATAGTCAACATGGGTTTGTGTGTGGTAAATCATGTCTCTCAAACTTGATTGAGTTTTTTGAGGAAGTAACAAAGAGGATTCAGGAAGGCAGAGCAGTAATGTGATCTATATGGACATCAGTATGGCGTTTGACAAGGTTCCCCATGGGAGACTGATTAGCAAGGTTAGATCTCACGGAATACAGAGAGAACTAGCCATTTGGATACAGAACTGGTTCAAAGGTAGAAGACAGAGGGTAGTGGTGGACGGTTGTTTTTCAGACTGGAGGCCTGTGACCAGTGAAGTGCCACAAGGATCGGTGCTGGATCCACTACTTTTTGTCATTTACATAAATGATTTGGATGCGAGCATAGTTAGAGGGAGAGGCTGAACAGGCTGGGGCTCTTTTCCCTAGAGTGTCAGAGGCTGAGAGGTGACCTTATAAAGGTTTACAAAATTATGAGGGGCATGGACAAGATAAATAGACAAAGTTTTTTCCCTTGGGTTGGGGAGTCCAGAACTAGAGGGCATAGGTTTAGGGTGAGAGGGGAAAGATATAAAAGAGACCTACGGGGCAATGTTTTCACACAGAGCGTGGTACGTGTATGCAATGAGCTGCCAGAGGAAGTGGTGGAGGCTGGTACGAATGCAACATTTAAGAAGCATTTGAATGGGTATATGAATAGGAAAGGTTTGGAGGGATGTGGGGCAGGTGTTGAGGGGCGGGATTAGATTCGGTTGGGATATCTGGTCGGCATTGACTGGTTGGACCGAAGGGTCTGCTTCCATGCTGTACACTTCTGACTCTATGCTGGTTCAGCAAAAGCCGCGCATGCTCTGTCTGCAGAAAGTGCAAACCCTTCTTCAAATGGACCAATGAGAAGCCAGACAAGGAGCCTGGTCCTCCTGCCAATCAGAGCTCCCCAATTGTCTGAATGTGGAAGATGGACCATCAGGTTCTGAAGCTGCTGCTCCTCTCCAAATGAAGATCGAGCTTCACCTCAGACTGCAACTTCCTTCCTCTATCCGCCATCTGAGAGTACGGCACTGTCTTTACCATTTCATTTATTCATTCTGGGGTTAATTTGTTGACTTGCAGCAACTGAAAAGAAAACGAGTGAATCAAGGGAGGGGACAGAATCGGGAAACGTTGGTCCAGGTCTGTGTCTCAACTGGCAAACACATGGCAAATGCAATCCCACAGTGTGAAGTTATAACCTCTGTTATGAAAAAATAACTGCCGAAAGGAGGTGCCTTGTTTAAATGGTGATATATTGGGATGTGGAGAAAGTGAGGACTGCAGATCCTGGAGATCAGAGTCGAAAAGTGTGGTACTGGAAAAGCACAGGAGGTCAGACAGCATCCGAGGAGCAGGAGAATCGACATTCCTCAGCAATGATGTGTGGATGTAAAAAGTGGTATCAGCATCCTTCCACACCAGTCACCGCCAGTTGTCAGACGGATGCAGCAAGCAATCAGCAAGGCAAGAGGTGTATTAGTGAGAGGAATTGAGTTCAGAAGTAGGGATGTCTTCTTGCAATTAGGGGGTCATTGAATATATTCAAGGCCAAGTTCATTTGATTTTAGAACAACCATGAAGTGGATGTTTCTGGGGGAAGGCAAGTAAAATGATTTTAAGACCAGTACAGAGCAGTTAGTCATACAGCACAGAACACACCCTTCAACCCAACTAGGCCATGCTGACTATATTCACAAACTAAACTAGTCCCACCTGCCTGTGTTTGGCCCATATTCCTCTGAACCTTTCCTATTCATGTACTTATCCAAATGTCTTTTAAACGTTGTTACTCAACCTGCATCCACCATTTCCTCTGGACATTCATTCCACACAAACCACTGTTTTAAAAAAAAAGGTGCTCCTCATGTGTTTTTAAATCTTTCTCCTCTCACCTTAATTTGCAGCCTAATCTTCAAACGACACATGCCATTCACCTTATCTATGCCCCTTGTGGTTTTGTAAACCTCGAAAAGAGAACAAAGAACCCTACAGCACAGGAACAGGCCCTTCAGCCCTCCAAGGCTATGCTGATCGAGATACTCTATCTAAACCTGCCGCCTATTTTCTAAGGATCTGTATCCCTCTGCTCCTTGCCCATTCATGTATCTGTCTAGATACATCTTAAATGACGCTATCGATCCCACCCCTACTGCCTCCGCTGGCGATGCATTCGAGGCGCCTACCACCCTCTGTGTGAAGAACTTTCCATGTATATCTCCCTCAAACCTTTACCCCCTCACTTTGAACTCGTAACCCTGAGTAATTAAGTCTTCCCCTCTGTGAAAATAATTCTTCCTATCCACCCGTTTACACCCCTCATGGTTTTTCGGCCTCAATCAGGACCCCCCCCCCAACCTCCTTATTTCCAAAGAAAATAATCCTAATCTACTCAACCTCAACTCATAGCTAGCGCTCTCCATAACAGGCAACATCCTGGTGAACCTCCTCTGCACTCTCTCCAAAAGTATCCACATCCTTTTGGAAATCTGGCGACTGGAATTGTACTCAGTATTCCAAATGCGGCCGAACCAAAATCTTATATAACTTTAACATGACCTGCCAGCTCTGTTACTCAATCTGTCTGATGATGGAACGCGTGTTGTATGCTGCCTTGACCACTCTACTGACATGCGTTGCCATCTTCAGAGAACAGTAGACCTGAACACCCAGACCTCTGTACATCAATTTCCCCCAGGACCTTTCCATTTACTGTATAGTTTGCTCTTGAATTGCATCTTCCAAAATGCACCAACTCGCATTTGTTTGGATTGAACTCCATCTGCCATTTCTCTTCCCAACTCTCCAATCTATATTCTGCTGTATCTTCTGACAGTCCCCTTCACTATTTGATATTCTATCAATCTGAATGTCATCTGCAAACTTGCTAATGAGGCACCCAATACCTTCATCTTTCAACCTCCTGTGCTCCAATGAAAAATGTCACAGCCTACCCACCAATAGGTGAGACTTCTGTCTGGGTTCCAATGTCGAGTCAGCCTGACATTTTTGATAGAAAAGCTCTGCATTTAAATTACGTTCTTGAGAAAGTTACTGAAAACAGGTTCTGGGATTAACATACCAAAGAACAGAACTCCATTCTAAAAGATGGAAGATTTAATCTAAATTGTTTAATGTATCACATCTCCATGAACTGGACTCCATTGGCTATAAATGGTCTAACCATGATCTTATTCTCCACAACCACCTGAAGCAGCAGCAGCACTTCAGAGCGCCAGAGATCCGGGTTCAATTCCCACCTCGGGCAACTGTCAGTGTGGAGTTTGCACATTCTCCTCGTGTCTGCGTGGGTTTCCTCCCACAGTCCAAAGATGTGCAGGTTAGGTGAAGTGGCCACGCTAATTTGCCTGTCGAGTTAGGTGAAGGGGTAAATGTTGGGGAATGGGTCTGGGTGAGTTGCTCTTCAAAGGGTCGGTTTGGGCTGAATGGTCTGTTTCCACACTAAGTAATAAAATCTAAAATAAATCTAATCACTCCGAAAGCTAGGGCTTCCAAACAAACCACGTGATGGCAGCAGCGGGAGATGTGGACTATATTCACTAAAAACAGTTAAGCAGTTAGATAACACGTTCGAGTGGGAAGTGTATATAACATGATCTCACAACTCCTATACTCAATGCTATGAGCAATGAAGGAAAGCAAACCAAACACTGCCTTCACTACTCTGTCCACCTGAGACTCCAGCACTCCAAGGTCTCTTTATTCTGCAACATTCCCTTAACTATGTCAGTCCTGCCTGGATTGCTTGACCAAAATGCAAACCTCTGATTTCTCTAAATTAAACTCCAACTGACACTCCTCGGCTCTTCAGCCGATCCCATAAATTCTAATTTATAGTGAACTCTTTCCTCTCTTATTCCCTGGAAGCTGAAAATCTCCATCCCACACTCACTCCCTCCATTTTCACTTTGCTTATAGCGGAAGAATGTAACTGAGAAACTTATCAGCCATGATTGAATGGAATGAGCAGACCTGGTGGCCTAATTTCTGCTCCTATGTCTTGTGGTCTCTTGCTGTCATGGAGACCGAGAGAGAGAATTGGGACCAGCATTGAACCGATCATGACTGGATATGGATCTACCTGCATCTAGGTGGATGGGCTGAGACTTTTTCACTGGCGCATAGGAGGTGGAGAGGTGACGTTATCAAGGTTTACAAAATCATGAGGGGAGAGATGAGGTGAATGACGGGTGTCCTTCCCCTTGGGTTGGGGTTTCAAGATTAGGGAGTAAATTTTGATGGTGACAGGAGAAAGAGATTTTAAAAAGACTTGAAGGCCACAAATTATTTTTATACAGAGTGGTTCACATGCAGACTAAATGTCTAGAGGAAATGGTGGATGCAGGTACAGTAACAACATTTAAAAGATATTTGGATAAGTTCATGAATAGGAAAGGTTTGGAGGGATATGGGCCAAAATACTGGCAGGTGGGACTGGTTTAGTTTGAGAACATAGTCAGCATGGACTAGTTGGACTTAAGGGTCTGTTTCTGTGCTGTATGGCTCTGTAACTCGGTTCTATAGTAGTCTTAAAACCATTTTCTTGCCTTCCCCATAAACATTCACATAAAAATCAGATGAACTCAGCCTTGAATATATTCAATGACCCCCTAACTGCAGGAAGACATCCCCACTTCTGAACTTAATTCCTCTTGCTAATACACCACTTGCCTTGCTCATTGCCTGCTGCACCTGTCTGACAACTGGCACAGAAGGACACTGATGCCCCTCTGAACATCCACGCATCATTCCTGATGAAGGGCTCATGCCCAAAACTTCGACTGTCCAACTGCTCGGATACTACTTGACCTGCTGTGCTTTGCCAATTGTGGTCTTCTCTACATCGGGGAAACCGAGTGTAAACTCGGGGAACGGTTTGCTGAGCATCACAGCCGGATCCACAGAGGCTGAGCGGACATCCCAGTCTCCACCCATTTTAATGCCCCTTCCCACTCCCCTTCTGACATGACTATCTTTGGCTTCCTCCATTACCACAACAAACCAAACCACAAATTGGAGGAACAAAACCTCATCTTCTGTCTGAGCAGTCAACAGCCCGGAGGACTCAACACTGAGTTCTCCAATTTCAAATAATCTCCCAACTCACTTCCCAGCCCCTTCACTCTTCCCTGCCAACTAGATTCCTTCCTCCCATTCACCAACCAGGTCGTACCAGGTTATGGGGATAAGGCAGGAACACGATACTGATTGAGGATGATCAGCCATTATCACAATGAATGGTGGTGCTGGCTCGAAGGGCAGAATAGCCTACTCCTGCACCTATTGTCTATTGTACCCTCTACCTGTCTCCACCTATCCCCACTTCAATACCATGCCCCCAGCACACCCTTGTTCCACAGCTCTCCCTATACCCACCCACAGTCCTGAACAAGAGTTACACCAGATACATCGACTTCTCCACCTCCTAATACTGCCTGGCTTGCTGCATTCTTTCAGTCTCCTGCCTGTCTATTTTGCCAATTGAAAACAAAGGCCTGGACTAACTTTTCCAGAGTCTGTCCCCTCGCTGGATTCACTCCCATTCCTTTCAATTGCTCCAAGTCAACAACTGAACCTCAGAATGAAGTGTAAATGGAAATGGGGGTGAGAAAAGAGAGTGCTGTACTCTCAGATGTTGGACAGAGGAAAGAAGTTGCAGTCTGAGGTGAAGCTCAATCTTCATTCAGAGAGAGGAAGAGCAGGAGCTTCAGAACCTCATGGTCCATCTTCCACATTCACCAATAGGGGAGGTCCGAATGGCAGGAGGACAATTCTCCCTCCGGTCCTCCAGTGCTCCTTATTTGTCCAGCAAACGTAGGTCTCGCCCCTTTTATGTCGACAGTGAGGAACACGCCCAATGTTTTGGTGACACCGGCAAACATGTGCTGCTTGTTGACACTGAGGAGTGTACACAATATGCACTGTAGCAATGCTGGTGTTATTGACAGATTTTAAGTGTCCAAATTCCTATGGGAGAACAAAAAGGGTAGAGCCATATTATTTTTCCATGTGGCTCAATATTTGATTGCTTTTACATTTGTCTGGCTGCTCAATGTTTTTATGTCTTTTCCTCAATCTGCTCTGTAGCAATGCTGGTGTTATTGACAGATTTTAAGTTTCCAAATGCCTATCGGCTAACAAAAAGGGTACAAACATAATTTTTTTCTCCTCCATGTGGCTCGATATTTGATTGCTTTTGCATTTGTGTGGCTGCTCAATGTTTAAGTCTTTTCCTCAGTGTTGGGGTGAGATTCACAACTAGAAGGCATAGGTTTAGGGTGAGACCACAAAGATATCTGAGGGGCAATGTTTCCATAAGGAGGGTGGTGCGTGTATGGAATGAGCTGCCAGAGGAAGTATTGGAAGCTGGTATTTAAAAGGTATCTGGCTGGGTATATGAATAGGAAGGGTTTAAAGGGATATGAGCCAAGTGCTGGCAAAGGGCACTAGATTAATTTAGGATATATGGTAGACCTGGACAGGTTGGACCGAATGGGTCTGTTTCCGTGCTGTACATCTTTATGACTCTAAATAATAAAAAGTCTACTTTTCCAAATAACAAACTATATCCATGTTAACAAGGCTTAGTGCACCACATACTTTATTAACCATTCTCAACAGGTCCTGCCCCTTCAATGACTGAGGAACATATACATGCTGGGGCATAATCTCCTTCACTAGTATCTCCACACTACCCTCAGCAATTGCACAAGTAACAGCAAAGAGTAAACAGCACAAGGATTAAACAAACAGTGAGGGGGTAAACAGCACAAGCCCCAATAAAAGCAGATGTAAAGTGAGTGTAAAATGTCACTATGACAGGACAGGCCCCACATTCCTTCCCCTCCGTCCCCCCCAACCTGCCTCACCTTTCACCTCCCGGGCCCAGTACCTTCCAGGTGGCCCCAGAGTTGACACAGGGGCCGCCCCACGACCAGTAGAACTCCACCACCCAGGCGGCCGACGGGTTCCCAAACAGGCCCTTAACCCCATCCGCCTCCAGAATGGTCACCGGCTCCTGCCTGCTGTACAGCCGGGCGGTGTGGCCGTGACACAGCAGCTGCACCAGGAAGGCGGCGGTGCCCAGTGACGGGTGTCTGCCCCGGGGCCGCACGGCGCCATTTTCCTAACGGCCGTCCCTTCCCCGCTCGAGCGACTTCTCCTCCCAACCGCCTTCACCCCCGCGTGACGTCAGCTCAGGGGGATGGGCGGGGCCGGGGGAGCCTCACCGTCACCAAGTAACAGCCACCTCGCGCTACAACTGCTCATTCACAAAAACAAACTCTCCTGTCTCGCTCTGCAGCTGCAGGGGGGACACTGCCACGTTCCGAGGAGCCCTGTCTACATTGGGAAAGCTCACGGCTCAATTTAAACAGATAT
This sequence comes from Chiloscyllium punctatum, assembly GCF_047496795.1. Classification (NCBI taxonomy): domain Eukaryota; kingdom Metazoa; phylum Chordata; class Chondrichthyes; order Orectolobiformes; family Hemiscylliidae; genus Chiloscyllium; species Chiloscyllium punctatum. The sequence goes on from NC_092774.1 coordinate 73,928,251, forward strand.
TCCGACATATAACGGAACGGCGTCATAGCTAAAGGGGGCAACCTGTATTTTAAAGTGACGTGGACATTTTAACGGCCTATTTTTGCAAATAAACAGATTTAAATAGACAAGATTATATTTCAAAAGGGATGTGGGCACATTCAAAGGGATATCTTAATATGTAAAGTGACGCAGTTATATCTAAGTGAATCTACATTTCGAAGAAACGTTGCCCTACTTTTAAGCAGAAGTACCCCTTTAAGAGACATACTGATATCTAAAGGGGTAAATATACATTATCGAGGAGCACGATTGCGCTGAGAGGAACATAACACATTTAAAGGGTGAGCTACATGTAAAGGGGCATTTTTATATTTAAAAAGATACATTGAAATCTGAAGAGATTTGTTCATAAGTAGAAGTACATGGTAACATTAAGGAAGCATGACCGTATTGGAAATAGTGCAGCCATTTTTAAAAAGGGGGCTGTAGTGGCCGTGAGATGGTTTAATTTTTAAGAAAATAAGCAAGTTATTACGATTTGGAATGGTCTTGAATGGGTGATGGAACCAGTAACCATGGAGAAAGTTAAAATTCACACAACACCAGGTTATAATCCAACAGGTTTATTTGGAAGCACTAGCTTTCGAAGCGCCGCTCCTTCATCTGGTGGTTGTGGAGAATGAGATCACGATCACGGAGTTTATAGCCAATGGAGTCCAGTGGCATGGAGATGTGATACATCCAAACAATTTTAGATTAAATCTTTCACCTTTTGAATGGGTTTCGAAAGGTATGTTAATCCCAGAATTTGATTTTAATTACCTTCTCACGAATATCATTCAAATGCAGAGCTTTTCTAACAATAGGTGTGAATCCTGTCTGCGTCCGAATGTTGAGGCAGACTGACATTTTACTTAGAGAAAAATTTTGCATTTAGACTTCATTTTTGAGGAAGTAATTTACAGATTAGGGTGTAGAGGTTAGGGTGGATTGGCTGTGCTGAATTACCCATAGCGACCAGGGATGTGCAATTTAGGATAGATTGTCCATGGGAAATACGGAGAAAGGGGATGGATATGGATGAGATACTCTTCAGAGGGCCAGAGTAAAATAGATGGGCTGAATGGCCTGCTTCCACATTGTTGGGATTCTATGACTTCCCCCGACAAAGGAGCATTTTAACTGCATCTATCCTGTCAAGCCCCTTTCAGAATTCTAATGGTTTCAATGAGCAGCTTTAAAACAAAAACCCCTTGGCGCTCAAAGCTTTCAATGAGAGTCTGAGCCCGGCAGTAAGTTCAGGTAACCTTTATTGCACCCAACTTTGTTACAACTTCAGATCTCCTCAGCAAAAAGGCAGAGATAAAGTTGCTTTTTGAACAGCTCAAAATCAAAGCGCACACATTTCGCCCCACCACTTTCTTTACTATTGATCAGCACTGAGATGTCCCTTTCTAATTGGGTCCTTGGTACAGCCTTAACCCGGAGGAAGTGTTGCCTCACTCAGCAATTTCAACCTGTACTCTGTATAGCGCCATCTGCTGCAGCGGAATTCAAACCCGGGAGCACCAAGAACAGGGTCGATAGTCCAGTCGATAATGACACTCAGCCGTTGCTCCTTCAAACACCCTGCGATGGTTTGTGAATGCGCTGGTGCCTCTGGAGGTGGGAGGAGCGGGTGAAGTCCTTCCTGCACTCGGGGCAGCTGAACGGCCTCTCCCCCGTGTGGACCCTCCAGTGGGTCAGCAGGGCGGAGGAATTGCTGAAAGCCTTCCTGCACTCAGGGCAGCTGAAGGGCCTCTCCCCCGTGTGAATCCGCTGGTGCTTCAGTAGGTTTGAGGAATTGCTGAAGGTCTTCCTGCACTCGGGACAGCTGAAAGGCCTCTCCCCAGTGTGGACCCGCCGGTGCCTCAGCAGGTTGGGGGAATTGCTGAAGGCCTTCCCACATTCGGGGCAGCTGAAGGGCCTCTCCCCAGTGTGGATCCGCTGGTGGGTCAGCAGAGAAGAGGAATTGTTGAAGGTCTTCCCGCACTCGGGGCAGCTGAAGGGCCTCTCCCCACTGTGGATCCGCTGGTGGGTCAATAGGGAAGAGGAATCGCTGAAAGCCTTCCCACAATCTGGGCAGCTGAAGGGCCTCTCCCCAGTGTGGACCTGCTGGTGCCTCAGCAGGTTGGGGGAATTGCTGAAGGCCTTCCCACACTCGGGGCAGCTGAAGGGCCTCTCCCCTGTGTGGGACCGCCGGTGGGTCAGCAGGTTGGAGGCCTGGGTAAATCTCTTCCCACACTCAGGGCAGGAGAACGGCCTCTCCCCTGCGTGGACCCGGAGGTGCCTCAGCAGGTGGGAGGCCTGGGTAAATCTCCTTCCGCAGTTGGGGCAGCTGAAGGGCCTTTCCCCCGAGTGGGACCGCTGGTGCCTCAGCAGGTCGGAACAATTACTGAAGGCCTTCCCGCACTCTGGGCAGGGGAATGGCCTCTCCCCGGTGTGGGTCCGCTGGTGCCTCAGCAGGGCGGAGGTCTGGGCAAAGCCCATCCCACATTCAGGGCAGGAGAATGGCCTGTCCCCTGTGTGGATGTGCTGATGAATCTGCAGGGCAGACGGGAAATGGAAGCTATTCCCGCCATCACTGCACTTCCACCGTTTCTCCACGGGGCGGGATTCCTCGGGTTTCTCCATGGCCGAAGCTTCAGCTGCACACAAATATGTTTCCAGCCCCTCCCTGCTGTCAATTCCTGCTGCTACATGCCCCACACTCAATGCGCTGCAACAATAGGGTCTCTCATCCAGTCCCACTGATGCTGAAAACGTACTCAAACAGGAACCAAAACGCTTTGCTCCTTCTCACAGACTCATAGTTGAAAATTCTTTCCGGTCCCGATGGATTGAGTCATTGACGTCAATGTGAGGACTGCAGACGCTGGAGAATCAGTGTTGAAATGTGTGGTACTGGAAATGGCCAACAGGTCAGGCAGCATCCGAATAGCAGGAGAGTCAACGTTTCGGACATAAGAACTTCATGCGTTGATTTTGAAACTTCTATCTTCAAATACACTGTTTAAAAAGAGATTGCAAAAGTCATCACTGTCAGTGCAGGGTAGAATTCAGAACAAGCAATTCTACCTTCTGTGGAATATTCTTGTTTCTCCACAAAATTGAAAGCACCATCCCACTCTCTCTCCCCCTCTGTTCTCACTCCAATCTAACTAATTCTCCTGAAGGTGCTGATTCAGGATCTTACAGGGGCAGATGAGCAAAAAACATCAAGACTGACATCTCTCTGAATTTTGGATAATTCCACCTGAAAGTTAATATCTTTCACAACACTGGGATATTGCTAAGAGTGAGCAGGTCTGCTTTTGGGAAGCAAAAAAAAGTGTCAATTCAGGGTGAACCTGCAATGCAGCTTTTTGAGGAAGAACCAGACACAAAATGGTTAACGACCCCAGGAAGGTGGAAGCAAAATGAGACGTCAAGGCATTAATACCGATACACTTCAGTCAAACTCTTCTGCTTCCAGTCAGGGCAAAACATCCTCTGAAAGTCCAGTCATCACAGCCACACTTCTGCTTTCACTGAAGACGATTAGAGTCACAGCACAGAAACAGACCCTTGGGTCCAACCTGTCCGAGCTGACCAGATTTCTTAAATTAATCTAGTCACATTTGTTATCACGTGGCCCCTATACCGGCTGGGTGCTGGGACTAAATTGGGTTGGCTATCTGGTCGGCAAGGACGAGTTAGATCGAAGGGTCTGTTTCCGTGCTGTACATCTCTATGATTTGCCACCACTTGGCCCCTCTCCATGTAAGGCACCTTCTCAAGAGAACTTAAAGTTTTATAACAAAAAGTGACATTTTAGCCCAGCTCTGCAAATATAATTCTGCAAACATACACAAACAAGTCCACGGGAGTGAATGTGTGTGTGTGCACGCACATAAGAGAGAGAAAATGTCTATTTCCATCCTGTATATCTCTGTCTATTTCTGTTGGTGTAAATATTGTTGTAAATCATAGCTGGGTTCTCATAGATAGATGTAAGAGAGAGAGAATTCCTCAAAAATGACAGTCTCAGAATCCTGGGAGACCCCCATTTCTGGTTTACTTCCGAATGAACAAACATTAAACACGAGCAACTATTTGTTTCAAATTTGGTTTCATTTTTCTTGTGTGATTCCCTGCTATGATTACACTGTGTGTCTGGACGGTTGACAGGCTGGGAGATTGTGGGTTGGGGCTTGATTGGCTGAATGCTTTATTGTTCCGGAAGGTGACAAAAAAAATTGGGGGGGGGGGGTGCAAAGCTTCAGCAGAAATCCAGCAGAGCTGACAACAGACTGACATCTTACTCTGTAGGAACAGGGAGATCAACAGAGGACAGAGAAATCAGGACCTGAAATCCGAGCTGACACCAGACTACCCTGTGATCAGTGCTTTGATTAGCAGCACCAACCTTATACCTTTACCTCGCTTCCCATATGACCAAACCCTCGATATTTAGGATCCAATCCTTGTCATCCTGAAGCCATGTCTCTGTAAGGAGTCTCAGATCATAATTATTCTCTTCAATGTGTGCAGTCAACTCATTCACTTCTGTTACAATGCAGCACACATTCAGATACCATTTCTGGTTTCAGTTTTTGTGATCTTTAGAATCCAGTTTTGATTGCTGGTATATTTACTCTCCTTGTCCCTTTCTATCATTCTCTGAAGTTCATTTCCCACTTCACGACGTTGCTCATTGGCCTTGGTTTGGATTGTTCATGCTAAATTGCCCAGAAAGTCGAAGTTAGGTGGGTTAGCCATGGGAGATGCAGGTTTGTAGTTTCATAGTAATAGAAGCAGGAGTAGGCCATTTGGCCCATCTAGCCTGCTGCACCACTCATTAAGATCATGGCTGATCTATCCATTGTCTCAGCTCCTCCTCCCTGCATTGTCCCAACTACCCTTAATTCCCCTACCATGAAAAAACCACCTCCAACTGTGTCTTGAATATACTTAATGAAGCTGCCCCTACTGATTCCTTGGGCAGAGAACTCCACAGATTCACTATTCTCCAGGAAAAACAGTTCTTCTTCATCTCTGTCCTGAATCTACTCCTCCTAATCTTGAGGCCTGGTTTCATTCACCAGCAGAAATGACTCAATAGGTAGAGCTTCATCCCCACAGTGCAATGAATTCCCACTTTCCACCAAAATCCCGGATGTACTCACTCACTCAGTTGCTGTCTCACAAATGCAGGATTTCATTGTTACTTCTTCTGCTCCCATTAAGGGCAAAACATCTTTGAAAGCTGCTCTGAAACTCCAGCCTTCATAATCACACTTCTGCTTTCACCGAAGGAGATTAGAGTCATACAGCACGGAAACAGACCCCTTGGTCCAACTCGTCTGGCCAAACAGATATCCTAAATTAATCTAGTCCAATTTGCCTGCATGTGGCCCACATCTCTCTAAACCCTTCCTATTCATGTACCCATTCAGATGCCTTTAAAAATTCCGACTCATCTCAAACGTATGCCTTCTAGTTTTGGACTCTCCTACCTTGGGGAAAAGACCTTGGATATTCACCCTATCCATGCCCCTTATGAACGTCTATAAGGTCACCCCTCAGCCTCCAATGCTCTCGGGAAAATATCCCCAGCCATTTGAGTCTCTACCTGTCACTCAAACAGCAGACTTGTAAATCTTTTCCGACCCCTTTCAAAGTTTCACAATGTCTTTCCTATAAAAAGGGAGACCAGAAATGAATACAGTCTTCCAAACGTGGACTAACCAATGTCCTACACAGCCACAACACGACCTCCCAACTCCTATATTCAATGCACTGACCAATAAAGGAAAGCATACCAAATGCCTTCTTCACTATCCTTTCTACCGGTGACTCTGCTTTCAAGGAACTATGAACCTGCACTCGAAGGTCTCTTTGTTCTGCAATATCCCCCTTTACCATGTCAATCCTGCCTGGATTGCTTAACCAAAATGCAAACCACACACTTCTCGGATTTAAACTCCATCTACCACACTTTGGCCAATCAGCCCACCTGATCAGTTCTAATTTATAGTGAACTCTCTTTCCTTGCTTATTCCTTAGAAGTTGAAAATCTCTATCCCACACACTCTCCCTCCATTCTCAGTTTGCTGAACCTAATCCCTGCTGTAACTCATCCTGAAGGATGCAGTTGACGCTGGTTAATAGGCCGACAAGCAGGGGTGTCCGAACTGAAACGTAATGAATACCGAATGGCCTGGAAAGAGTGGAAGTTGGGAAGATGTCTCCATTGACTGGAGAGAGTAGGACTAGTGGGCACAGCCTCAGTGTAAAGGGAAGACCTTTTAGAATTGAGGTAAGGAGAAACTTCTTCAGCTAGAAAGCGGTGAATCTATGGGATTCACTGCCACAGAAGGCTGTGGTGGAGGCCAGGTCACTGAGGATATTTAAGACTGACATGAAGACGTTCTTGAGCATCAAGCTGATGGAGGGTTATGGAGACAAAATGGGAGAATGTGGTTGAGAAACCTATCAGCCATGATCGAATGGCAGAGCTGACCTTGAATGGCCAATTTCTGCTCCGATGAATTATGTTCTCCTGCCGTCCTGGACAGAGTGGGCGAGAATTGGAAGCAGGAGTAGGCCATCTGTTTGTTCAAGCCTGCACCAGCATTCAACGAATCATAACTGGATATGAATCTACCGACATCTCGGTCCAACCTAGAGGGCATCGGTTTTGGGTGATACGGAAAAGATATATTTCAGACTGAAGAGACAACCCATTCACACGGAGGGTGGTGTGTATATGGAATGGGCTGCTGGAGGAAGTGGTGGAGGCTGGTACAATTACAACATTTAAAAGGCATCTGGATGGGGACATGATTAAGGAGGATTTTGAAGGATGTGGATCAAATACTGGCGAATGGGTCATTAGATTAAGTCCGGATATCTGAACAGCCTGGACTGAAGGGTTTGGTTCCGTGCTCTGCAACTCCGTGACTCTATTACTACGTAGTCGGAACCAATTTCACAACACCCGAAATAATCTATTCACCCCTTATAGCCTGTCCTGAGCTGTGGCCTAACTACACATATTTCAGTGCAAGTTTCAGAAAGATTCCATCAGCTCTTTTAAAAACTTGAACATGCTTTCAGACTTTAACAATGTTTGTGAATATATCATTTTTGCTATTCTTAAAAGATCAGCTATTTCTCTCCCCTTCCCCCCACACTGCAACCTCCTCCATCCCCCCACCAGTCTCCCACGTAGAGTTAGCACCATCCATCTCCCTCATCTTCAAAAGGGCTTGAAACAGTGAGCAAAGAGGGCTTGAGGCACAAGAAAGGATGGAGGCTTTGGCAGTGAGAAGTGAGAGAGAGAATGGACAGGGTGGCAGAGGGTGAGGGCAGGGAATACAGGGGAGAATACAGAGAATGGGGGAGGGAGCAGAGGGTTGGGGGGAGAGTTATTCAGCACAGGAACAGACCCTTCAGTCCAACTAGCCCATGCTGACTATGTTCTCAAACTAAACTAGCCCCACCTGCCAGTGTTTGGCCCATATCCCTCCAAACCTTTCCTAGTCACGTACTTATCCAAATGTCTTTTAAACAGTGTAACTGTACCTGCATCCACCACTTCCTCTAGACATTCATTCCACACACAAACCACTCTGTGTAAAAAGAAAAATAGAGTCCCTCATGTCTCTTTTGAATCTTTCTCCTCTCACCTTCAAAGGTCGCACCCTAATCTTGAAACCGCCACCGAGGGAAATGACACCCACCATTAACGTCATCCATATCCTTCATGATTTTATCAACCTCAATAAGGTCCCCTCTCAACCTCCCATGGTCAAGTGAAAAAGTCCCAGTCTCTCCACCTAGATGTAGGCAGATTCATATCCTGTTATGATGTGTTCAATACTGGTGCAGGCTCAAAAGACCAAATAGCCTACCCCTGCTCCCATTTTTCTCTGTGTCCAGGACAGCAAGCGACTGAAGACAGAGGAGCAGTAATTATGCCATTCAGCCCATCAGGTCTGTTCATACCATTCAATCGTGTTTAATAAGTTTCTCAACCCCATTCTCCCACTTTCTTCCCGTAGCCCTCGATCCCCTTGATACTCAAGGACCTATCTGTCTCAGTCTTAAATATCCTCAGTGACCTGGCCTCTGCAGCCTTCTGCGGCATTAAATTCCATAGATTCACCGCTCTCTGGCTGAAGTACTTTCTCCTTATCTCTGTTCTAAAAGGCTTTCCCTTTACCCTTAGGCTGTGTCCTCAGGTCCTATTCCCTCCTATCAATGGAAACAGCTTTCCAATATCCACTGTGTCCAATTGGATGTCACTTGAGTGTGAGCCTGTTAATCAGCATGAACCAGACCAGACCATTCAGGATGAGGTACAGCAAAGTGAAAATAGTGAAAATGGCGGCAGAGTGTTTGGAACTGGGGTGAGGTGGAGGAAAGGGAAATGAGGAGACTGTTGAAGTCCACATTGATGCCCTGGGGTTGAAGTGTTCTGAGGCGGAAGATGAGCCATTTTTCCTCCAAGCGTCCGGGGGTGGGAGGGGGGAGTTGAAACGTTGGGCCACAGGGCGGTGTAGTTGATGGGTGCAGGTGTCCCAGAGATGTCCCCAAAAGCACTCTGCTAGGAGGCATCCAGTCTCCCCAATGTAGAGAAGACTGCATCGGGAGCAACGGATACAATAAATGATATTGGTGGATATGCAGGTAAAACTTTGATGGATGTGGAAGGCTCCTTTAGGGCCTTGGATGAAGGTGAGGGTGCAGGTTTTTCAATTCCTGCAGTGACAGGGGAAGGTGCCAGGATGGGAGGGTGGGTTGTAGGGGGGCGTGGACCTGACCAGGTAGTCACAGAGAGAACGGTCTTTGTCCTTGTTACGGTTAGAGGTGTGGGGTCTGAGGGCAGAGATGCAGGATGTGGACGAGATGCATTGGAGGGCATCTTTAACCATGTGGGAAGGGAAATTGTGGTTTCTAAGAACGAGGCCATCTGGTGTGTTCTGTGGTGGAAATAGTCCTTCTGGGAGCAGATACGGCAGAGGAATTGGGAATACAGGATGGCATTTTTGCAGGAGGTAGAGTGGGAAGAGGTGTAATCCAGGTAGCTGTGGGAGTCGGTGGGTTTGTAAAAAATGTCGGTGTCAAGTCAGTCGTCATTAATGGAGATGGAGAGGTCCAGGAAGGGGAGGAAGGTGTCAGAGATCATCCAGGTAAATTTAAGGTCAGGGTGGAATGTTCGTGAAGTTGATGAATTGCTCAACTTCCTCGCGGGAGCACGAGGTGGCGCCAATGCAGTCAATGTAATCCTGATGCCTTTTAAATGTTGTAATTGTACCAGCCATCACCACTTCCTCTGGCAGCTCATTCTTTGCACGCACCCTCACCCTAAAACTATGACCCATCCAGGGAAAAGACCTGGTCTATTTACCCTATCATGCCCCTCCTGATTTTATAAAAGTTGGTAGGGTCACCCCTCAGCCTCTGGCGCTCGAGAGAAAACAGCCCCAGCCTATTCAGCTCAAACCCTGACAACATCCTTGTCAATCTTTTCCGAACCCTTTCAAGTTTCACAACATCCTTCCTCTAGCAGAGAGACCAGAACTGCACACAACATTCCAAAAGTGGCCTAACCAATGTCTGGTGCAGCTACAACATAACTTCCCAAGTCTTATAATTAGAGGATTGGGAAAGTTTTCAAAACCCACAAAAAAGAATGGAGAGACAAATACATCTTTTGAGGGTCAGCTTGGAACATCAGGGCGGGGGGATGGGAATGAGGGAAGGAAGCTGACTGTGCTGGAGCCAAGGCGTAGGAAGAACAGAGCATGCAAAACCGGCTTGAAGCTGCAATGAGGAAAATTGCATGTGCTGTACTTACACCTGTTGCAGTTAGTGGTGGGAATCGGGTTCATTTTAAAGATCAAAACAGAAAACTATCTACCCCTCCGTCTTCCCAACATCGATTCTTCAGTTCCTCCTCACCCGGATAATTAAGACACATACCGGAGTTTGCGGAGTCTACTCCCTCCCTGGATTCACTCCGGTTGCTACAAGTGAACAATTTCCCCTCCTTCCATCTCTGTCTCCCTCCCAGGATGAAGAGTTGTCCAGAGGGAGGGAGATTCACTTTGACAGGTCAATTTCCGCGTTGTGACGTCAATAAAGGAACCAGGGGCGGGGCGAGGAAAAGTGACGGCAAAGGGGGCAGGGCAAGACCGACAGCGGGCCCCCGCGCTGCGGCTGGAGTGGCGGAGAACACACTTTCCAAAGCCCCCTCCCTTCAGAGAATCTCCAGTGTGGAAGCAGGCCACTCGTACTCACCGACCCTCTCACGGTCACCCACCCACACCCATTGCTATACATTTAACCCTGAGTAATCCACCCTAACCTGCACATCCCTGGGCACTATGGGTAATTTAGCATAGCCAATCCACTTTAACCTGGACAAAGTTTAAAATCACACAACTCCAGGTTGTAGAACAACAGGCTTCTTTGGAAAATGTAAGTTTGAGTGATTTGCGTTCAATTCCCGCTTCGAGCAATTGTCTGTGTGGTGTTTGCACATTCTCCCGGTGTCTGAACGGGTTTCCACCGGGTGTTCCGGTTTCCTCCCACAGTCCAAAGATGTGCAGGTTAGGTGAATTGGCCATGCTAAATTGCCCCGTAGTAGGTGCATTCGTCAGGGGTGAATGTAGGGGAATGAGTCTGGGTGGGTTGCTCTTCGGAGCGTTGGTGTGGACTTTTTGGGCTGAAGGGCCCGTTTCCACACTGTCTGGAATAATTATATAAAATGCCCCCAATCCATTCGAGTTCCCGACATTAGTTTTAATTGGGTAGTAGAAATCTGCAATAAGTATAATTGCTCGCTTCAGGACATCCAGACTTGAATTAATTTAGCAAACAAGTCACATTGGGCAACTATTAAAGACTGTTGGATTTCCCCTGGGTTGTGGACTCATGCAGAGACATAAACAACTTGCTTTGTAAACAGTGTTCGATTTGCAAATGGAACAGCTGACAGATATTGAGAGTTTGCACAGTTGGTTAAGCAGCTATGTGTCATAGCCAGGATTTGTGAGGCTCAACTCCCTAATTTGGACTGTTCTGGAAAGTGTGTGCTTCGCTAGCCTTGGAAGGAAGGAAGGAATTAACAAAAGCTGACAAACTGAGATATGAAGCAAGTTGGAAAATGTTACAGAGACACACACACACAGGTAGAAGTTTGCAGAAAAGTTAACACTTCATAATCTGGTTTCATAGAACATAGAACAATACAGCACAGAACAGGCCCTTCGGCCCACGATGTTGTGCCGAACTTCTAACCTAGATTAAGCACCCATCCATGTACCTATCCAAATGCCGCCAATGAATCTGACTCTACCACTCCCACGGGCAGCGCATTCCATGCCCCCACCACTCTCTGGGTAAAGAACCCACGCCTGACATCTCCCCTATACCTTCCACCCTTCACCTTAAATTTATGTCCCCTTGTAACACTCTGTTGTACCTGGGGAAAAAGTTTCTGACTGTCTACTCTATCTATTCCTCTGATCATCTTATAAACCTTTATCAAGTCACCCCTCATCCTTTGCCGTTCCAACGAGAAAAGGCCGAGAACTCTCAACCTATCCTCATATGACCTATTCTCCATTCCAGGCAACATCCTGGTAAATCTTCTCTGCACCCTCTCCAAAGCTTCCACATCTTTCCTAAAGTGAGGCGACCAGAACTGCACACAGTACTCCAACTGTGGCCTAACCAAAGTCCTGTACAGCTGCAACATCACTTCACATGCACATTAGCCTGGGTATGGGACTGATATCACAGGGGCCTCAAAAAGGGTAATCCCTCAATACTCAAACCAAAATGTGGGTGATTCCCCGCTGGACTGGTTTGTGTTCATTCTTTGCTGCTGCCTATTTCAGTTGATTATGTACATTATTGTTAACACTCACAAACCTGGTGGCACCCAGATTTTTGGAAAGCAGCTAGGAAAAGATCTGAAGCGTGTTTAATTTGTAAACAAACAAGATGCATACTCTAAGAGAGATGCCCTGGGTTTGTTAGCCACCTCCTTGCCTGGTCGGCCTTTTTAAATTGTCTACAACTTGCTTATATAGAATCACCTCGTATACATTGTCATGAATATTGTCGAATAAGAGTAGATGAATCAAAACCATCCCAATGATGAAACAGCTGACACTGTATGTTGGACAAGTGGGAAATATTTGCATCAGTTAACCAAAGCACTTCAAAGTTTACAGTCACTGGTATATCAAGTCAAAGACTTAGGACCAGGGCATTTTGGAGCCTGCTTCCTTGGGCAGAGAATTCCGCAGATAAACTACTCTCTGGGAAAAGCAGCAGCCCTCACTTCCTCCTCCTCATCTCTGTCCTAAACCTACTCCCCCAAAGCTCAAGGCCTAGTCTCAGCCACCAGCAGAAATGACTGGATAAGGTAGGGCTTCATCCTTGAAGTGCAACGAATTCCCACTTTCCCCCAAAATCCCAGATGTACTCACTTAGTTGCTTGCTGTCTCACAAACAAAAGATTTCATTGTAACTTCTTCCGGTCCCAGTAAGGACAAAACATCTTTGAAAGCTGCTCTGAAAGTCCAGTCTTCACAACCACACTTCTGCATTCACCGAATACAGTAAGAGTCATACACCACACAAACAGATCCTTCCATCCACCTCGTCGATGCCAACCATATATCCAAAATCAATCTATTCCATTTGCCAGCATGTGGCCCATATTCCTCAAAACCCTTCCTATTCATGGACCCATCCAGATGCCTCTTAAATGTTGTAATTGTACCAGCCTCCACCACTTCCTGTCAGCTCATTCCATACATGCAAAACCCTGAGAGAAAAAGTGGCCCCTCAGGTCCCTTTTAAATCTTTGCCCTCTCAGCTCAAACCTCTGCCTTCTAGTTTTGGACTCCCCTACCCGGAGGAAAAGACCTTGGCTATTCAACCTATTCATGCCCCTTATAAACTTCTATAATGTCACCCCTCAGCCTCTGACACTACAGGGAAAACAGCCCCAACCTATTCAGCCTCTCCCTCTCGCTCAAACCCTCCAACTCTGACACCAGCCTTATAAACCTTTTCCAAAAACTTTCAAGTTTCACAACATCCTTCCATAGGATGGAGACCAGAATTACACACAATATTCCAAAAGTGGCCTAACCAATGTCCTGCGCAGCCACAATATGACCTCCCAACTCCTTCACTCAATGCTCTGACCAATAGAGAAAAGCATACCAAACATTATCTTCACTATCCTGTCTGCCTGCAACTCCACTTACAAGGAACTATGAACCTGCACTCCAAGCTCTCTTTCTTCTGCAACACCTCCCCTGTGTAAGTCCTGCCTGCATTGCTTGACCAAAATGCAACACATCACATTTCTCCAAGTTTAACTCTCTCTGCCCCTCCTCGGCCCATCAGCACATCCAATCAATTCTAAGTTATAGTGAACTTTCTTTCCTCTCTTATGCCTTTGAGGCTGAAGATCTCCATCCCACACACTCTCCCTCCATTTTCAATTTGCTGAACCTAATCCCTGCTGTACCTCATCCTGAAGGGTCTGATTCATGCTGATTAACAGGGCCATACTCAGGGGAGATCTAACTGAAACATACAGAAGACTGAACAGCCTGGACAGAGTGGATGTTGGGTAGATGTTGGGTAGATGTTTCCATTAGTAGGAGAAACTAAGACCCGAGGGCACAGCTTTAGAGTAAAGGGAAGACTTTTTAGAATGGAGATAAGGAGAAACTTCTTCAGTCAGAGTGGCGAATCTATGGAATTCATTGGCACAGAAGACTGCAGAGGCCAGGTCACTGAGGATATTTAGACTGAGATAGCTAGGTTCTTGAGTATCGAGGGGGACAGGGAGAAAGCAGCAGAATGGTACTCAGAAATTGATCAACTACGATTGAATGGTAAGAGCAGACCCGATGGGCTGAATAGCCCACTTTCTGCTCTTATTTCTGTGGTCTCTTGCTGTCCAGGACAAAGCATGAGAATTGGGAGCAGGAGTCGGCCATTTGGTCTTTCAAGCCTGCACCAGCATTGAACAGATCACAAATGGATATGGATCTCCCTACATCTAGGTGCAGAGGCTGGGACTTTTTTCACTGGAGCATTGGAGGTTGAGAGGTGTCCTTCGAGAGGTTTAAAAAATCATGAGGAATATAGGTGAGGTGAACAGCAGGTGTCATTTCAAGATGAGGGCGCAAACTTTTAAAGTGAGAGTAGAACGATTCTAAAGACATGAGGAGCACTTTTTTTCTTAAAATAAAAAGAGAGTGGTTTGTGTGTGGAATGAATGTCTAGAGGAAGTGGTGGATGCAGATACAGTTACAATGTTTAAAATATATTTTGATAAGTACGTAAATAAGAATGGTTCAGAGGGAAATGGGCCAAACACAGGCAGGTGGGATGAGTTTAGTCAGTCAGCATGGACTAGTTGGACTGAAGGGTGTGTTTCTATGTTGTACAACTTTTACTGCTCTGTACTTAAAACTATTTTCTTGCCTTCCCCAATAACCATCCACTTCTTTGTTGTTCAAACATCATGTGAACTCAGCCTTGAATATATTCAATGACCCCCTAACTGCAGGGAGACATCCCCACTTCTAAATTCAATTCCTCTTGCTAATATAACACTTGCCTTGCTGATTGCTTGCTGCACCTGTCTGACTGGCGTCGGAGGACGCTGAGGCCCCTTTGTACGTCCACACATCATTCCTAATGAAGGGCTCGTGCTCAAAACGTCAACTAACCTGCTGCTTGGCTGCTGCCTGACCTGCTGAGTTTTTTGGTGCCACACATTGCAACTCTGATCTCCAGCATTTGCAGTCCTCACTTTCTCCACTTCCCAATATACCACCATTTAAACAATACACCTCATTTCTGCTTTTATTTCCCCACAGTAAAGACTATAACTTCACCCTGTGGTACTGCATTTGCCAAATGTTTGAGGCACAGACCGGGACCAGCTTTTCCAGAGTCTGTCCTCTTTCTGGATTCACTCCCTTTTTCAGTTGCTGCAAGTCAACAATTGGATCCCAGCATGAAAATAAAAGAAATAGAAAAGGGAGTGAGAGAAGAGTATGCTGTTGGACAGAGGAAGGAAATTACAGTCTTGGATGAATCTCAGTCTTCATTCAGAGAAAGAGCAGCAGCAGCAGCAGCTTCAGAGGTTCATGGGTCAAGATTAGAAAAGCACAGCAGGTTAGGCAGCATCCGAGGAGCAGGAAAATCGACGTCTCAGATTCAGACAATAGGGCTGTTCTGAATGGTAGGAGGACCAGGCTCCTCCTCCTGGTGTTCCAGTGCTCCTCATTGGGCTGGCAAATGAAATTCATGCACCATTTTTACAGACATAGAAGGATGTGCAGTTTTTTTTTTGCAGACACCGGCGACCATGCGTAGCGCTTGCTGACACCGAGGGGCACGTGCAGTAGGCTTTGTAGGTATGCTGGTGTAACTGACAGATTCAACTGGCCAAATGCCAATAGGAGGAAAAAAAGGTAGAGCCACAATTTTGTTTCACCTCCCCACCCCGGCTCTACATAACCGCACATGCTCCTCGCTATTCTCCTTACCCTCACCCCTCATGATTTTTCAAATCTCAATAAGGTCATTCCTCAACCTCCTCCACTCCAGTGATAAAGTCCCAGCCACTCCCTATAACTCAAACCCTCCAGTCCTGGCAATGTCCAAGTAAATCATTACCGAACCATCTCTAATAGTATTCCTCCTATGACAGGGCGACCAGAACTGTACCCTGTACTCCAAAAAAAATAGATTCACCAACATCCTGTCCAGCCTCAACATAGAACAAAGAAAATTTACAACCCAGGAACAGGCCCTTTAGCCCTTCAAGCCTAAGCCGATCCAAATTCCCTGTCTAAACCTATCGCGCAATTCCTGAATCTATATCCCTCTGCTCTCCACCTACTCATGCATCTGTCCAGATGCACTTTTTTTTTAAAAAGATATTTTTATTGAAAATTTAACGTTTTTACAAGTTTACCAATAAAAAAAACACAAGTACAAACATTAATATACAATTAAATCTTAAATAATAGCCAAAACCTGACAAAGAAAAAGAAAAAGACAAAACTCAACTAACTACTAATCTAACCCATAACTAACCAGAGTGTATGATCAAATAAATTACATTATGCAAGAGAAAAAAAGGATAATATAGTAATTAAGTCGTGAAGTACATGCTTGGAATGAGTGAACATCAAGTCATAATAAAACCCGTATTCATGCGGGATTCCTCTCCCAAGGGGCCCCGGACCAGCCAGAACCGTTACCTCAACTAGATGAAAGTCCTTGATAGAATGGCCAAAATAACTGTATCTATGAAATTCAAAAAAGGCTGCTATATGTTATAGAATAATTCAGTTTTTTGTTGCACCATATTTGTAAGGAAGTCAAGGGGAATATATTCCATGATTAATCTATGCCAATTTGGAAGTCCTGGAAGGCCCTCAGCCACCCAGTTTACTAAGATATTTTTCCTTACACAGAAGGAGAAAATGGAAAATAATTTGCTCCCGTGCACATCCACAGAAGGTAAGCTCGAGAAGCCCAGAAGAAGAGATACTGGATCTACTGTAATTTACGTTGCCAAGATGTCTGTCAGGGCGTTTACTACTTTGGTCCAGTATTTGAGGATCTTATGGCATGTCCACAAGTGGTGTGTAAGAATGCCCACCTCTGTTTTACATTTGGGACACATTGCAGATTCTCCTGCCCTAAAGTTTGCCAACCGTTCTGGTACCATATGGGCCCTATGAAGTATCTTTACCTGAATGGCCTGGGTTCTGTTACAAATGGAGATTTTTTTTGGCATTTTCCCAGATGTCATTCCACTGTTCTGTAGAAATTTCCAGCCCCAAATTCTGATCCCATGTTCTAAGCAGACGGTCCATATCTTCCGACATTTCATCACGTAATAAATGATAAAGAGTGCTGACCGAGGGTACACCCATTGGCCACAACACTCTACGTTCTCTATCTGATTTATAGAGACTATCTAATAGCATAGCCTTCTTCTGTATGACGTCTCGAATTTGGAAGTATCGAAACAGGTCTCCATTATGTCATCCAAATTTCTGATGCAGCTATTCAAAAGACATCAGGACCCCTCCTCAAACAGATCCCCTAAACAGGAGATACCCCTGGATCTCCAGGATTTGAATATGGCATCTGTAAGCTCCGGTTGAAAACCCCATGCCCCCACTATAGGAGTATAGGGGGATGTTTTATGTGAATTACCCTCGTTTTGCCACATTATATTCCAAGCTTTAATTGTGTTTCGTACTGTAGGGTTTCTACAGTGGTTCGTGATGATTTACATCTTATCTAAAAATAAGAGGTTAATAAGAGGACACTGTACTTGAGAAGCCTCGACGTCCATCTAGATTGATTTCAGATCAGACGAGACCCAATTGGCTATGTAGCTGAACAAGGAACTTAACTGAGACTTCATAAAGTCTGGAAAATCCAGCCCTCTCCCCTTGCCTGTGGAAGCTGTAGCTTCCTTAACTTAATGAGAGGCCGTCTAGGATTCCAGATGAAAAAACCCAGCCAATGATACAGTTTGCGTAGTGCCATACTCAGCAGCATCACCGGAAGCATTCTCATAGGGTATAAGAGGGAGCAAGACATTCATTTTAATTAGGGCTATTCTACCTAGCCCGGAAATTGGAAGGCCTCCCCAGCGTTGAAGGTCGTGCCTTACCCTTTCCAATAGACGTACAAATTGGCTTTATACAGTTGGCCAAACACTGGGGTGATAAAAATGCCTAAGTGTAAGAAACCCCCCAGAGACCACCGAAAGGGGAAGTGGGATCCGTCCAATAAGTGGGACATATTAGTGAGGCCACCCATCGGCATGGCCTCCGATTTTGAAAACTTAATTTTGTAGCCTGAAAATGAACTAAATGTATTAATAACTTGGATGAAGAGAGGCATGGACATCAGAGGATTATTAAGAAAAAGGAGATCATAATCTGTGTATAGGGTAATTTTAGGTTTACCTGCACCAACCCTTGGGGCCGTTATATTAGAGTAAGCCCATATCGCTTCCCGCTAGTGGCTCAATTATTAGCGTGAATAGCAATGGTGAGAGAGGACATCCCTGACGGCAGCCCCTATCCACACTGAAGCTATCCAAACCTATTCCATTGGTGATCACAACTGCTTGGGGATCATTATACAGTGTTGAGTGCCATTTGGCAAATGCGTTTCCAACGCTAAACCTTTCCAATGTATAGAACAGGTATGACCATTCAACCCTGTCGAATGCCTTCTCTGCGTCCAATGAGACTACTATTCCCAGTATTCTTTCCTGATGACAGACTTGATTGACATTCAAGACCCTTCTAATATTATTAGATGATCCACGGCCCTTAATAAATCCAGTCTGGTCCTCTTATGATATATGGCAGTACCCGCTCCAGCCTCAATGCTAATGTTTTAGAGAGAATTTTAAAATCTACAGTTAGCAAGGATATTGGTCTGTATCGTGCACAATCTTCTGGATCCTTTCCTTTTTTGAGAATAAGGGAGATATTCACCTCTTTCAGTAAAGGCAGGAGGCAGCCCTGACTATTTGTGTAGTTATATATGTCCATAAGTGGGCCAGCTAATACTCCTGTGAACTCTTTGTAAAATTCAACCTGAAAGCCCTCTGGGCCAGGTGCCTTACCGCTCTGAAGTTACCTGATTGCACCAAGTATTTCCTGGGTTGTTAGGGGAGCATTCAGGACCGATACCTATTCGGGGATTAAGTCTGGAAAGGCCAGGCTTTTAAAAAAGAACTGGCTCCTCCTGGCTCTATCTTCACAATCCTGTGATCAGAATAAAACTTTCTGAAGATTGTGTTGATCCCTTTATGATGTGAATCAGAGTACCAGCACTTTCCCTGATAGCTGTGATAGTTTGAGGGGCCCTTTTGTTTTCCTTGCAAGAAATGCTAAGCATCTACCAGGTTTATCGCTAAATTCATATAATCTTTGTTTTGCAAATAATATTTCCCTCTTTGCCGTTTGAGTGAAGGCGGTATTCAGAGCTGTCCTAAGGGTCATAATCCTTTGTAATTTGGCAATAGAAGGTCTGTCAGCGTATGCTGTTTCAGCTGCTTTTAAGCGAGCCTCAAGTAGACGCTGTTGTTTACCTTTTAATTTTTTCCGGGTCACCGAGTATGAAATGATCACAACTCTCGCATAAGCTTCATTAGTCTCCCACATCATTGACGGGTTACTAGCTGTACCTGAATTAATTTCCAAGAAAGCTTTAAATTCTTGAGAAAAATATTTTGCAAATTTACTATCCTTCATTAAGAAGGAATCCATACGCCAATGTCAGGGGGATACCTCATTGTTCCTAGCCTTGATTTCCATGTACACAGCAGCATGATCAGAAATGATCATATCACCTATTTTACAGGACGATATGGAATTTTAAAAAGTCGAGGGGATAAAAAAACATGTCAATTCTCGTGTGACATTTATGTGGATTAGAGTAAAAAGAGAAATCTCTGCCTTGCGGGTGGAGGAACCTCCACACATCTATTAATTCTAATTCTTGATTCAAATTCGCCAATTGTCTAAATCTGGGGGATACACCTGCAGTACTCTTGGGTATCCTGTCTATTTCCGGCTCCATAATGCAATTAAAGTCTCCCCCTATAATTGTATGACGAGCACAGAGAGCCATCAGTTTGGAGAAGGCTTCAGTTATAAATTTGAAAGGATGCGCCGGGGGACAATACTGGTTTAAAATCCCATATTCCTCTCCATTTATAAGGGCTTTAATTAGTCTATATTGTCCAGATTAATCTTTTATCTGACTTAGGATTTTGAAAGGGAGATTCTTCCAAATAAGAATGACTACTCCCCTACATTTTGAGCTGAAGGAAGAAAAGAAGGCCTGATCAAATCCACCCTGTTGTAATTTCAAATCTCCTTTATCCAATAAATGGGTCTCCTGTAGAAGAGCTATATGAACCCTTTCTTTTTTGAGGTTTGATAATATTTTCTTCCTTTTTATTGGAGAATTACTCCCCTTGGCATTCCAGGTGCACTATTTAAGCGAATGACTCACCATAATCATCCAGGCAAGTCCAAGACCCCCTGGGAGGAGAAACACCATCCAAAACGCACCTGGGCAGTACGGTGGCACAGTGGTTAGCACTGTTGCCTCACAGCGCTAGAGACCCAGGTCAATTCCGGCCTCAGGCGACTGACTGTGTGGAGTTTGCACGTTCTCCGTGTCTGCGTGGGTTTCCTGCGGGTGCTCCGGTTTCCTCCCACAGTCCAAAGATGTGCAGGTCAGGTGAATTGGCCATGCTAAATTGCCCATGTTAGGCAAGGGGTAAATGTAGGGGTATGGGTGGGTTGCGCGTCGGTGGGTCGGTGTGGACTTGTTGGGCCAACGGGCCTGTTTCCACACTGTAATGTAATCTAATCTAAAAGATTAGACCGTAGAAAATTCACAAAAATTGAGATTCTTTATTACACTCACACCAATAAAATAAAAAAAAACTATTTCTAAATAAAACAACATAACATATTTAAATGGAGATTTTTCCCGTTTCCAGGGGAATCACTTCCTTTCCAAAAACCAATCATATCCTCTCCCGACCAGTGCCCCACCCTCGACCAAGGCACCCCATAATAAAGTGAAGAAAATTCAAGTGTACGACCAAGCTAAAGTTAACAATGAGTCCCCTACCCTCCTCCCCCTCCCCACCCACACATCAACACCTAGATATATTTGGTGATGTTAATACCACATATAAACATATAAAACTATAAAATTACAGTCTCAGCAGATAATAATTAATTATGGTAATACAAAATAACAGGGGGAAATAACCCCGTTTTAAGAGACAAAATAAGACAAAACAGAGACCCCTCCTCACCTAAATCTACTAGACCACCCGGCCTATATATATTTACAAAAAAAAGGAGAAAATCGCAGAGTGGAGAACAAATAAGCCCCCCCCTCCCTGCTCCCCGGAGATAATATTAAGCAATAAAGTAATAAAAGAGAAAAAAAAGGGTGAACCAGAGAAGGGGGAGGGCAGAACAACATCATTCACCACAAGGGTTAACTCTTACAATTTATCTAAGAGACTCCAAAAATTCTTTGGCCGTCTCCGGTGATCCGAACTTATACATGGACCCTTCATGGCTAAAACGAAGCGTCGCTGGGTAGCACAGGGAGTACTGAATGTTTAAATCCCTTAAACGCCCTCCTCTTTTGGACCAGAGCCAGAGAAAAGTCTTGAAACAGCATAATCTTCGATCCTTTGTAAATCATGGCTTGGGGATCTTTCCCAAGATTTCTGGAAGCTTCCAGGAGCATCTGCTTCTCCTAAACGCACTGCAGCCGGAACAGGACCGGGTGGGGGCGCTGGTCCAAGCCGGTGGGCCCATTCTACCCTGACCTGGCCTGATCCACCCTCCAGATTCAATAACTGCAGAAGCCACTGCTCCAGAAACGTTGTAAGCTGGCCTTCCTCTTCCCATTTGGGAAGGCCCAGCAAACGAATATTTTCTCGACCACCTCGATTTGTGAGGTATTTGATGTGATCTTCCAAGGCCCAGACTCACTGTTCGAGAGTCCAGACCCGACCCACGGCTGATTCTGCAGCAGCCTGGGAGGTCGCGGCCATTAGCTCCGCCCCTCCGACTCGATGTTCGATTCTTTCAATATCTTGGTCGTGCTTCTGCAGCGCGACCGAGAGCGACTCCCACCTGCTCTTCTATGAAGGTGTCGATCTTCTCTTCAAGCTTAGAAATCACTGCAACAAGGCTCGCCACCATAGTTAAGTCCCCTGGGGCAGCTGCAGACGCCTCTACTGCAGCTGGGGAAGGGTTCCTATGTAGTGTGAGCTGCGGGCATTCTTTCCTTTAGTCATTTTAACAGGGCACTAAACTGCTCAAGTTTGGTGCAAAATAACTAGTGTATTTAAATAAAAGCTATTTTAAATGATTTGACAGGTGTGGTGGAGACAGGCAGCCCACTTTGCCTGAGTCTTGGACAGAGCACTACAGACTCAGACTTGCTGGATCGCCACCATCTCCCCCGCCCAGATGCACTTTAAATGAATCTACCATCCCTGCCTCTTCTTTTCCTGACAATGCATTCCAGACATCTATCACCCTCTGAGTAAAGTACTTTCTGTGTGCATCTCCAACATGATGTCCCAACTCCTGTACTCAGCATGTGAACAATGAAGGCAAGTGTGCGAAACACCTTCTTCACCCCTGTCTACCAGTGATGTAACTTTCAAGATCAATAAACCTGAACACCTCCAGGTCTCTGTTCTACAACACGACCCAGGGCCCTACCATTACCTGTTCAAGTCTTGCCCGTCTTTATTTTAGCAAAATGTAACCCCTCACTTCTATCCATACCTCTGTCATACACATGGTCTCTCAGACATACACATACACCACGCCCTCAACACTCTCACCCTCTCACAGGCTCATACTCCATCACAATCACAATTTATCAAGCATGCACACATGCAAATACACTCACCAACGCGCAGTCTTATACACAAACTCACATGCACACACACACACTTTCCTGATGAAGGGCTTTTCCCTGAAACGCCGATTTTCTTGCTCCTCGGATGCTGCCTGACTTGCTGTCCTTTTCCAGAACCACTCTAATCTAGACTATTCCAAAGATTCACGACCCTCTGGGAAAAGCAGTTCCTCCTCATCTCTGTCTGAAAGCTACTCCCTCTCACCTTGAGGCCTAGTCTCACCCAGCAGCAGAAATGACCAGATAGGGTAGGGCTTCATCCCCACAGTGCAATGACATTGGGAAGATGTTTCCATTGGTAGGAGAGACTAGGACCAGAGGGCACAACTTTAAGAATAAAGGGAAGACCTTTAGGAACAGAGATAAGCGACGTCGCCTTTTCTGCCGACAGCGAGGAGCATGGACCATGTGTTGGTGACACCAGCGAGCAGGCGTGCTGTTGTTCACACCATGGAACAGACATTATGTCGTGAAGCTGGTGTTATTGACAGATTTTAAGTGTTCAAATGCCAATAGGAAAAATAAAGGGTAGAGCCACAGTTCTTTTTCCCCATGTGGCTCAACATTTTATAGCTTTTGCATTTTGTCTGGCTGCTCAACTTTTTTAATGTCCTTTCCTCAGTGTCGGGGTGAGGTTCACAACAAGAGGGCATAGGTTTAGGGTGAGAGCAGAAAGATATTAAAGGTACCTAAGGGGCATCTTTTCCATGTAGAGGGTGGTGCATGTATGGAATGAACTGCCAGAGGAAGTAGTGGAGGTCAGTATAATTAGAGCATTTAAAACACATCTGAATGGATAGATGAATAGGAAGGGATTAGTGGGATATGAGCAAAGTGCTGGCAAATGGGACTAGATTAATGTAGGGTATCTGGTTGGCATGGACAGGTTGGACCGAATGGGTCTGTTTCCGTGCTGTACATCTCTATGACTCTAAGTATATTTTGACAAATAACAAACTATATCCATGTTAACAAGGTTTAGTGCACCACATACTTTACTAACCATTCTCAACAGGTCCTGCCCCTTCAATGACTGAGGAACATACATATGCTGGTGCATAATCTCCTTCAATAGTATTTACACACTACCCTAGGGAATTGCACAAGTAACAGCAAAGAGCAAACAGCACAAGGATTAAACAAACAGTGAGGGGGTAAACAGCACAAGGATTAAACAAACAGTGAGGGGTAAACAGCACAAGGATTAAACAAACAGTGAGGGGAGTAAACAGCACAAGCCCCAGTAAAATCAGATGTAAAGTGAGTGTAAAATGTGACTATGGCAGGACAGGCCCCACATTCCTTCCCCTCCGTCCCCCCCCCAACCTGCCTCACCTTTCACCTCCCGGGCCCAGTACCTTCCAGGTGGCCCCAGAGTTGACACAGGGGCCGCCCCACGACCAGTAGAACTCCACCACCCAGGCGGCCGACGGGTTCCCAAACAGGCCCTTAACCCCATCCGCCTCCAGAATGGTCACCGGCTCCTGCCTGCTGTACAGCCGGGCGGTGTGGCCGTGACACAGCAGCTGCGCCAGGAAGGCGGCGGTGTCCAGTGACGGGTGTCTGCCCCGGGGCCGCACGGCGCCATTTTCCTAACGGCCGCCCCTTCCCCGCTCGAGCGCCTTCTCCTCCCAACCGCCTTCACCCCCGCGTGACGTCAGCTCAGGAGGGATGGGCGGGGCCGGGGGAGCCTCACCGTCACCAAGCAACAGCCACCTCGCGCTACAACTGCTCATTCACAAAAACAAACTCTCCTGTCTCGCTCTGCAGCTGCAGGGGGGACACTGCCACGTTTCGAGGAGCCCTGTCTACATTGGGAAAGCTCACGGCTCAATTTAAACAGATATCCCGACATCTAACGGAACGGCGTCATATCTAGAGGGGGCAATCTGCATTTTAAACGGATGTGGACATTTTAATGGGTATTTCTGCAAATAAAAAGGTTTAAATGGACGAGATTACATTTCAAAGGGATGTGGGCACATTCAAAAGGATATCTTAATATGTAAAGTCACGCAGTTATATCTAAGTGAATCTACCATTGGTGGGTCCACATGGGGGAGATGTCGTTCAGTTGCCCGAAGTGCTGGAAGGCCTTCAGCAATTCCTCAGCCATGCTGAGGTACCAGTCCGTTCACACCGGGGAGAAGACGCAGTCTCAATCAATGGGTGGGAATCAGATAGCTTCCCTGTAAGATCTGGAGTCAGGCAGGGATGCCCCCTCTCACCCGCCTTGTTTGTGTGTTGCATAGAGCCATTTGCAGAATCCATCAGGAAGGATGCAAGCCTGAGAGGGGTGACTATTCCTGGCAGCGGGGGCCTGCAGGTTAAGGCCTCCCTGTACATGGATGACGTCGCTGTTTTCTGCTCGGATCCGCTGTCCGTGCACAGATTCGTGTGCATCTGTGACCAGTTCGAACGGGCTTCGGGGGCCAAGGTAAACCGAGGCAAGAGCGAGGCCATGCTCTTCGGGAACTGGGCCGACCAATCCTCTATCCCCTTCACCGTCAGGACTGACCACCTGAAGGTGCTGGATATTTGGTTCGGGGGGGCTGGGGCGTGTGCCAAGACCTGGGAGGAGCGGATCAGGAAGATGAGACAGAAACTAGGCAGATGGGGGCAATGGTCGCTCTCCATCGCGGGAAAAAACCTGGTCATCAGGTGTGAGGTACTCTCAGTATTGCTATATGTGGCACAGGTCTGGCCTATCCCCAGGACCTGTGCCGCCGCAGTCACCCGGGCCATCTTCCAATTCATTTGGAGATCAAAGATGGACCGGGTCCGAAGAGACTCTATGTACAAAGACCGGTGCAATGGGGGAAAAAACATGCCCAATGCCACCCTCACCCTGATGGTCACCTTTGTGTGTGGCTGCATCAAGCTATGCGTGGATCCCCGGTACGCAAACACCAAGTGTCACTACATACTGAGGTTCTACCTGTCCCCGGTGTTGCGAAGGATGGGCCTGGCCTCGCTGCCGCGGAACGCTCTGAGTAGTTGGACCGTTCCGTACCACCTGTCCTTCGTGGAGAAATTTATGAGGAAAAACACCTTGACCACAAGTCCATCAGGAAGTGGTCAGCACGTAGCGTCCTTGAGACCCTTCGGGAAAAGGAGAGGGCGGATCCTGTCGAGCGGTTCCCTGAGCAGACTGTCAAAGCCATTTGGCAGAATGCCTCATCGCCAGAACTTTCCAACAAGCACCAAGACGTGGCTTGGCTGGTGGTGAGAAGGGCTTTGCCTGTGAGATCCTTTATGCACGCCCGGACTCTCTGCCGCACCGCACGCTGCCCTCGAAGTGGCTGCGTGGGGGGGACGAGACTGTCACACACCTCCTTCTGGAATGTGCCTATGCAGAGGAAGTCTGGAGAGGAATGCAGTGGTGCTTGTCGAGGTTCGTCCCGAGCAGCGCCGTGACGCGAGACTCCGTGCTCTATGGCCTGTTCCCCGGGACTCACACCGAGACGAACATTAACTGCGCTTGGAGGATCATCAACTCGGTGAAGGACGCTCTCTGGGCGGTCCGAAACCTGTTGATCTTCCAGCTGAAGGAGTTGACCCCGACCGAGTGTTGCAGACTGGCACATTCCAAGGTCCAAGACTACGTGCTGAGGGACGCGCTGAAGCTTGGGGCAGCTGCCGCCAAGGTGCGGTGGGGAAAGACCACCGTGTAAGATCGGCCTGCCTAAAGAAGAACAGGGGGCCCATGCGGACGTTTTTTTTGGGCTCTGCTGATGCCTCAGCCAAATATATGTATATGTACAAGATTGAAAAATGCACAGGATTGTAAATGACAAGGATAAATTCGAATCTGTGTTTGTAAATGTGGACATATGTATGGCATGATCAAATGTACAGACCATCAAATCATTTTATGAATAAAGTATATTTTTGAAATAAAAAATAGAAGACGTTCTTCTGCCCGAGTGTGGGAAGTGCTTTACCCGCTCCTCCACACTGCTGAAGCACCAGCTGGTCCACACGGGTGGGGGAGGGGGAGGCCATTCTGCTGCCCTGAGTGCGGGAAGGCCTTCAGCAATTCCTCCACCCTGCTGAAGCACCAGTGTGTCCACACTGGGGAGAGACCCTTCAGCTGGCCCGAGTGTGGGAAGAGGTTCATGTTTTCCTGCAACTTGCGGAAGCACCAGCGTGGGCACCAGCGCTCCCAGCAATCAGATCCCACCAGTGACGCTGCCTTCGGTCACCCCCCAGGACTGAATCTGCTGCCAGTTCTGACAGTGGTTGCAGTGGGAGAGTAGTTGGGCTGTTATTGTTTTCTGCTGGAATGCAATTGCCCCCCCCTACACCCCACAAACCCAACCCCATGGTAGCTCAGGGTTAGCACTGCTGCCTCATGGCACCAGGAACTCAGGAATAATTCCACCCTTGGGGGTCTGTGTGCAATTTATGAAGGGTAGAAAAATGGATCTGAGTGGGTTAGTCTTCGGAAGATCAGTGCAGATGTGTTCGGCTGAAGGACCTGTTTTTCCACATTGTAGGAGTTCTACGATCCTATGAGCTTTGCTTTCAGTGGACACTGCTGCTCATTGAGCCAGGGACTGCACATTGCCAATGAAATGATCCAGAGAAACCTAAGACCGCAAGACCATCAGAGCAGATGTTAGGCCAATGGGCCTGACGAGTCTACTCTGCCATTAGTTAGAGACAAAAGTAGTGCAGATGAGATTAGGTACAGTGTGGAAACAGGCCATTCATCCCAACAAGTCCACATCGAACCCTCCGAAGAGTAACCCATCCAGACCCATTTCCCTCTGACTAATGTACCTAACTCTATGGGCAATTAAGCATGGCCCATCCACATGACCTGCACATCTTTGGTTTATGGAAGAAAACAGGATCATCCAGAGAAAACCCACGCAGACACTGGGAGAATGTGCAAACTCGTCACAGACAACCACCCAAGGCTGGAATCAAACCTGGTTCCCTGGCGCTGTGAGGCTGCAGGTGTAACCACTGAGCCACTACATATTGCAACCCGAAGCAGGCAAGCAGGAGGTTGGGAGCCAGCAAGCCAAGCAGCACCAGGGTGTGGAGTAGTCAGCGTTTTGGGTATTAACCCTTCTTCATGACTGAAACGTTGACTTCTCTGTGAGAAACGATTTACGGAAATGTTGCTGGGGGTTGGAGCATTTGAGCTACAGGGAGAGGCTGAATAGGCTGGGGCTGTTTTCACTGGAGCACCGTGGCAGCGGAGTGATCTAATTGAGGTTACAAAATCATGAGGGGCATGGACAGGGTAATAGACAAGGTCTTTTCCCTGGGCTGGGGGAGTCCAGAACTCGAGGGCATAGGTTTAGGGTAAGAGGCGAAATATATAAAAAGGGACAACTTCTTCATGCAGAGGGTGGTACTTATATGAAATGAGCTGCCAGAGTATATGGGTCACGTGTTATCAAATGGGACTAGATTAATTTAGGATATCAGGTCAGCATGGACAAGTTGGACCGAAGGGTCTGTTTCCATGCTGTACGTGTCTCTGACTACTAGTCCTGATGTAAGTTTAAAATAGAGTCCAAGTAACTTTGAATAGTTCAATCTTGTTGAGCTCACCTCCTGAAAAGTTTCAGATGAATCCCTCTGAGAGATACTGTTTAAACTTGCTGAGTTGGACAAAGTATCCCATCAAGTTCAACACAAACCCAGAGTTGAAGAAGTCAGAAGTCAGAACACCAACGGGACCAAAACTGATCACAATATTCCAGGTACGGCCTCATCAACGTCCTGTATAACTACAACATAACTTGCCAACATCTGTACTCAATTCCCTAACCAATGAAGGTCAGTGTGCTGAAACCTCTCTTCACTGCCTTGTGTAACGATGTTGTCAGAGATATAGGACCGACATTAAACTGATACACAATCCAGCTGCTGAGAGCCCAGAAGCAGAGTAATGCTGCGTGAGTGTGCTAGGCTTTAGATTTTGACACCACCTCCCCACACTTCTGGAGACCTCAGGTCTGTAGCTTCCCTTCTTATCCTTGAGGGTTTTCCACCTGTTTGAAACAGCCTGTCCTGCAATTAACCCCTTTACGCCAAGGCCTTCCTTCTACAGGCAGAATTAATTGTCCTTCTGTCACACAGTTATTAAACACCATTATCTCATCTGTCCAAAGGAACAGCTCATTGTTTTGCCTCCTCCTGTCAAGCGATAGTTAATGTATGTTATTTGTTAATTCCTTGTAGCAGTTTCTCATTGGCCCTTTCGTTTCTTGGTTCAGGAAGAGTTATTGCTGACTCATGAAGTTATCAAAGTTCTGGAGTTTACAGGACCACACCACATTCCTCTCTGACTCCCCCAGGAATAACGATTGCTCCTGAGATACTCACAGTTCCTGACGTTCCTTGATATCCCCAAATACAATCCATATGTCAGGAAATCACTGGTGCTGCCCTGACATAGATTGTCATTGTTTGAACAGAAGATTATGGGAAGAAAATGCAGAAATCCGAAATGCAAAGAGACTTGGGAGTTCAAGTCCAGGATTTTCTCAAAGTAAACTGACAGGTTGAATTGCACTTTCCCCTGCAAGTGCCGAATGTGTGACACCAGCCCATTTACCTATTCCCTCGTCGCTGTCCAAGGGGCCAAACTTACCTTCCAGGTGAAGTGGCACTTTACCTGCATTACCCACAACCCAGTCTACTGCATTTGCTGCTCACAATGAGGCCTCATCTACATTGGGGAAAACGAACCGTAAACTGGGTGACTGCTGCACAGAACATCTACGTTCTGCCTGCAAAAAAGACCCTGAGCTACCAGTTGCCTGCCAATTCCACACCCCACCCTGTTCCCTGGCCAACATCTCTGTCTCAGGTTTGCTGTTGTGTTCCAGCGAAGCTCAGCACCAGCAGAACGAAGAACACCGATTATTACACTTGGGGACCATACATCCCTCCGGTCCCAATATCGAATTCAATAATTCTAGGGCCTGAACTCCATGGTATCCTCGTCCCTGCCGCACACGCCAAGCCTTGTTATCACATAGTCTGTCATTCCACACTACTTAACCACGAACAGTTTCCATTAACAGTTATTCACACCCCCCACCCCCCACCCCACTCCACGCAGATCGTTATCAACTCCTTTTTCTGTCCAACAGTTCTTCCTTCGCTTTGGGCTCTGTCCTGATCTTCCCTTCCTCCCACAATATCTCCTGCATATAAACGACATTTTCCCAATCACCATCTGTTCTGTGGAAGGGTCACCGGCAACTCCTGTTTTTTGTTTCTGATATACAGCATCCGCAGTTCTTTCAGATTTTTATTGAGAGAGAGTTGGAAATTGTTTCGAGAGACAGAAGGAGAAGGGGGAGAAACAGAACAGACATGAACGGAAAATCATTGTAGTGCGATCACTTCCCTTAAGCATCAAGAAAGCGCCTGGGCCATCTGTGAGCTTGTGGCACAACGGTATCGCGTCTGACTCCAGATCAGAAGGTTGCGTGTTCAAATCACGTCAGGCTCACTACAGTCAACGTCTAACATTTCAAATGAAGAAAGGAGTACGTTCACTCCGTGTATCTGATGTATCAAAAGTTCTTTGCGGAAACTTTCGATCACACATGAATCTTCGCTGTTAGTTTGATTTGTGAACACTGTGTCTGGGAGATGGTGTGCCCTTTGTTTGGGGAAATGCTCAGCTCCCCGCAATGTGAGAAGTAAAACACAAACTGTTCATCACGGGGTTTAAACACAGCCGCTTCGTTCAGTTGGTGACAGCGCAGTGTGAATAACATTATACCGATATTTTTACAATAAAATCTAGAGATTTCCATCCAGGTTTCAGAGACATCAAACTGCCACATAATGATGTTATGGTCTCAGTTAACTATAATAACGTGAAGATCGCTGGGATGATTTTCTACATCCGATGCAATATAAACACAGATCATTGTTTCCAGTTTTGTGGAACAAAAGACATCATATTGATGGAAAATTACAGTTAGTGCAAACACAGCTAGCCATCGATAAATATTAATCCTGTTCACTTCAATGGCCAAATTTCAATTCAGAAACCAAGTGCACTCGGCTGCTTGTAACATAGACAACAGGACAAAATGGCTCATAGGAGGAGAAATGGGACATTGAGGAGAAGTGAAATGTTTGCTTTTGGTCACCTCCACAATTG
Organism: Chiloscyllium punctatum; assembly: GCF_047496795.1. Lineage (NCBI taxonomy): Eukaryota > Metazoa > Chordata > Chondrichthyes > Orectolobiformes > Hemiscylliidae > Chiloscyllium > Chiloscyllium punctatum. The sequence continues at coordinate 73,958,984 of NC_092774.1, forward strand.
TTAGAAAAACAGGTGGAAAGGATTCTTAAAAGGTGTCTGAAGGAGTGGTGAGGGATAACACTTCAGACAGCGCAAAGGGGAAGACCACTTTCTAGTGGAAGAAAAAGACATTCCTTATTTCTGAAAGAACTGAGAAACAGAAGAGGGAATGAAATCTGACTCGGGAGCTATTTCCTATTTGTTGAGGATGTTGCTTCATCACAGTCTTGGTTTAGAGCATAATCTCTTCATCAGGAATAAACGGTGACCCAAGGGGGCTGAGAGATAAATGGGAAGCAAGTGGGGCTGGAGTGAAGGTAGATGGGAGTGCAATAGGTAGATGGAGGTAGGGATTGATGGTGATAGGTCAGAGATGAGGGTGAAGTAAATAGGCGAGAAGCAAGGTGGACAGGTATGACAGGTCAAGAGGTTGGTGTCGAATTGGCAGGTTGGATCTGGGACAAGGTGGGGGAGAGGAAATAAGGAAACTGATGAAATCTGCATTGATACCATGTGGTTGGAGGGTCCTAAAGCAGAAGTTGAGGTGTTTTCTTCCAAGTGTCGGGTAGCAAGAATTTGGCAGTGGAGGTGGCCCAGGACTTGCATGTCCTTGGTGGAATGGGAGGGGGAGTTAAAGTGTTCCGCCACAGGGCGGTGTGTCGTTTAGATTTAGAGTCCCAGAGTTGTTCCCTGAAATGTTCCGCTAGTTGGCGTCCAGTTTCCCCAATGTGGATGAGACCATATTGCGAGCAATGGATACAATCTTATAAATAGATTGAATAAATCTTAGCCTGCCGGAGTTATTTTCTTTAATTAAATTAAAGAATTTTTTTGTTCAATTGGATGACTGCATGAAACGGTTTGTGGTCAGATTTGAATCATCACACCCAAATGAGACGATGCCATGAATATCAGTGAACTGCTCTTTTTGTTAAAAACCACAAGTTCTTGATTTATTTTCACAACTTCCTGGTATTCACACCTGCACATTCAATGTCAAACTCTGACATCAGAAATTAAATTACAGCATTAATTTTGACTTACAATATTCGAACAAACAAATTAATAGCACACAGTGAATAAATACCAAGTCTTATTAATATGAAAAATAATTTGACCAAAAAATATAAAATCAAGATGGGAGATAAGAAATGGGGGAAGGGCAAAGGGCAAGAAATGCAGCATCATAGAAAGTGCTCCTCCAGAGAGTGCATTTTACCAAACATCACTGCTAAATATAAACACTCTGATATGATCCTCCGGTTTTAATGTAAATCATAGCCCCATACAGTAGGTACCATTTAACTGAGTTAAAAATACAAGCCTTGAGCAAATCCAGCTTCCAGCCTTACCCCCCGCTTATTGGAGCATGGACCTTCCTCCAGCTCCGGGGGGTTGTTGAACTCCTGGGCTCCAGCGGCCACGCCTCCACTGAAGGAGCTTTGGGAAGCAGATGCAAAGGCAAGATGCAGAACAGAGAGCCTTTGTATATGAAAGCAGAGACATTGAGCAATAGCATGACATGGTATGTACCCATCGACCTCTGGGTTATCTACCCAGCACACTCATGCAGCACTACTCTACTTCTGTGCTCCCAGCAGCTGGATCGTGGATCAGTTTAAAGTAGGTCCTATGTCTCTGATTACATCGGTACACAAGGCAGTGAAGAAAGGTTTAGGCACACTGGCCTTCATCAGTTAGGGAATTGAGTATAGATGTTGGCAAGTTATGTTGTAGTTATACAGGACGTTGATGAGGCTGCAACTGGAACATTGTGATCAGTTTTGGTCCCCTTGGTGTTCTGATTTCTGACTTCTTCAACTCTGGGTTTGTGTTGAACTTGATGGGATACTTTGTCCAACTCAGTATGTTCAACAGTATCTCTCAGAGGGATTCATGTGAAACTTTTCAGGAGGTGAGCTCAACAAGATTGAACTATTCAAAGTTACTTGGACTCTATTTTAAAGTTACATCAGGACCAGTAGTCAGAGACACGTACAGCATGGAAACAGACTCTTCGGTCCAACTTGTCCATGCTGACCTGATATCCTATATTAATCTTGTCCCATTTGACAGCACCTGACCCATATACTCTGGCAGCTCATTTCATATATGGACCACCCTCTGAATGAAGAAGTTGTCCCTTTAATATGTTTTGCCTCTTACCCTAAATTTATGCCCTCTAATTCTGGACGCCCCCACACCAGAGAAAAGACCTTGTCTATTACACTGTCCATGCCCCTCATGATTTTTTAACCGCTATTAGGTCACTTCTCTGCCTCCGATGATCCAGTGAAAACAGCCCCACGCTATTCAGCCTCTCCCTGTAGCTCAAACCCTCCAAGCCCCAGCAACATTCCTGTAAATCGTTTCTCATGGAGAAGTCAACGTTTCAGTCATGAAGAAGGGTTAATACCCAAAATGCTGACTACTCCACATCCTGGTGCTGCCTGGCTTGCTGTGTTCTCCCAACCTCCTACTTGCCAACTTCGGGTTGCAATATGTAGTGGCTCAGTGTTTACCACTGCAGCCTCACAGTGCCGGGGACCCAGGTTTGATTCACGCCTTGGGTGGCTGTCTGTGAGGAGTTTTCATATTCTCCCAGTGTCTGCATGGGTTTTCTCTGGGTGGTCCTGTTTTCTTCCATAGTCCAAAGATGTTCAGGTCATGTCGATTGGTCATGCTTAATTACCCATTGAGTTAGGTACATTAGTCAGAGGGAAATGGGTCTGGATGGGGTACTCTTCGGAGGGTCGATGTGGACTTGTTGGGGCAAATGGCCTGTTTCCACACTGTAGCTAATCTCATTTACACTACTTTTGTCACTAACGAATGGCTGAGTAGACCCGATGGGCCGAATGGCCTAACTTCTGCTCAGATGGTTTTGCGGTCTTACTTTTCTCTGGATCATTTCATTTGGCAATGTGCAGTCCCTGGCTCAATGAGCAGTAGCTTCCAATGAAAGCAAAGCTCATATGATGGTTGAACCCCTACAGTGTGGAAACAGGTCCTTCAGCCCAACACATCTGCACAGATTCTCCGAAGGGTAACCTACTCAGATCCATCTCAGATCCATTTTCCTACCCTCCATAAATTGCACACAAACCCCCAAGGGTGGAAGTATTCCTGGGTTCCTGGTGCCATGAGGCAGCAGTGCTAACCATGAGCCACCATGAGGTTTTGGTTGTGGGGGGGGGGGGGGGGGTGGTGGGGGAGGCAATTGCAGTCCAGCAGAAAACAGAAACAGCCCACCTACTCTCCCACTGCACACACTGTCAGAACTGTTCAGTCCTGGGGGGTGACTAAAGGCAGCGTCACCGGTGGGATCTGATTGCTGGGAGCGCTGGTGCCCCCGCTGGTGCTTCCGCAAGTTGCAGGAAAACACGAACCTCTTCCCACACTCGGGCCAGCTGAAGGGCCTCTCCCCGGTGTGGACACACTGGTGCTTCAGCAGGGTGGAGGAATTGCTGAAGGACTTACCGCATTCAGGGCAGCAGAAAGGCCTCCCCTCTCCACCCCCCTTCCCCCCGTGTGGACTAGCTGGTGCTTCAGCAGTGTGGAGGAGCGGGTAAAGCCCTTCCCACACTCGGGCATGAGAACGGCTTCTCCCCGGTGTGGACGGACTGGTGCATCAGCAGGGCTGAGGAATTGATGAAGGCCTTCCTGCACTTAGGCAACTGAACGACCTCTCCCCCATGTGGACCCACCAATGGGCCAGCAGGTCGGAAGAAAGAACAAAGCCCTTCCTGCAATCGGGGCAGAAGAACGGCTTCTCCTCAATATGGACCAACTTGTGTCTCAGCAGGTGGGAAGAACTGCTGAAGGCCATCTCGCAGTTGGGGCCGGAGAACAGCCTTCCCGGTGTGGACCAACTGGTGCGTCAGCAGGGCAGAGGAATCACTGAAGGTCTTACCACACTCAGGGCAGCAGAAGGGCCTCTTCCCCTCTGTGGACCCATTGGTGCTTCAGAACCCTTTCAAATTTCACAATATCCTTCTGATAGGAGGGAGACCAGAATTGTACACAATATTCCAAAAGTGGTCTAAAAAATGTTGTGTACAACCACAACATAACTTCCCAACTCCAATACTCAGTCAGAGGATTGGGCAAGCTTTGAAAACCCACACAAAACAAACAGGAAAGAATGGAGGGTCAAACCGAATTTTTGATTATCACCTTGGAAGCATCACTGAGAAATCGGCGGACTGACGTTTATTGGGTAGCCGTTCTCCTTAAATACACTATATACGAATTTCTCTTGTGCTCTTCGTAGTTTCTCTGTGCTGCAGTGTGTAGTGGCTCGTTGAAATAATCTCCTGATGCAGCTTCGTTTGTGGGTGTTGGGATGATTGCTTCTGCAGTTAAGTACTTGTTTTGGGTCTGTTGTTTTTCTGTAGATGCTAGTTTGAAGTTCCCCATTGACTGTTCGTTCTACTGTGACATCAAGAAATGGCACTTTGTTGTTGTTCTCCTCCCCGTCAAACCAGGGGCCCCCCTTAGACCATAGTCTCACGACTTGGAACACCAATATACAGACTCGTCAAAGGCCTCCACTGAAGGCGAAAACACCTAGTCGAAGATTCACTCCACTCCATTTACTCCATCCAAGAATTCCTGAACACTGTTGTGGTTCTGTTCGCCGAGCTGGGAATTTGTCTTGCAAACGTTTCGTCCCCTGTCTAGGTGACATCCTCAGTGCTTGGGAGCCTCCTGTGAAGCGCTTCTGTGATGTTTCCTCTGCCATTTGTAGTGCCATTGAGTGCCATTCATCCACAGACTCTATCAACAAACGTATCCACCTGGACCCAAAATACCGGCCACTACAGCGGGCAGCTCGAACTGACAACCGGAAGCGGCAGAGACAGGCCACTATAAATGCCGGAAGAAACATCACAGAAGCGCTTCACAGGAGGCTCCCAAGCACTGAGGATGTCACCTAGACAGGGGACGAAACGTTTGCAACACAAATTCCCAGCTCGGCGAACAGAACCACAACAACGAGCACCCGAGCTACAAATCTTCTCCCAAACTTTGAATTCCTGAACACCAAAGACGCTGAAATAGAAGAGGATGGAATAATGTTGTCCTTTGACATAACAGCCCTGTTCACATCTATTAACATCAACGTGGCCAAAGAAAACTGAAGACACTACTCGAAGAACCAAAGACACAAACACAGCATCAACTTCATCAGCAAAGATAACACTGTCAAGCTCGTGGAACTGTGCCTTACCATCCACTTCATATTCAATAACAAGCCCTACAAACAAATCAACGAAATACGCATCAGGATTCCTAGCAGAAGCAATAATGCAGAGACTCGAACAAACAGCCCTTTCGACGATCCAACCCAAACTTAGAGTCCGCTACAGCGATGACACTTTAGTCATCAAAAATGAAACAAATTAGAGGAAACCTACAACACCATCAACAATATCCTTCCTGGCATAAAATTCACAAAAGAGGAGAACAACAACAAAGTGCCATTTCTAGATGTCACAGTTGAGCGAACAGTCAATGGTAAATTCAAAACAGCGTCTACAGGAAAACAACGCATGCGAACCAAGAACTTAACTACAGAAGCAATCGCCACAACACATACAAATAAATCTGAATCAGGACACTATTTCAACGAGCCACGACACACTGCAGCACCCAGGAACGACGAAGATCAATAAATAACTGTACAGAGCACTTAAGAAGAACGGGTAGCCGATAAACCCCCTGAAAACGGTTTCCCTGACCGGGAATCGAACCCGAGCCGCGGCGGTGAGAGCGCCGAATCCTAACCACTAGACCACCAGGGAGACGCAACAGTAACCTGATAGCTCTACTGAAAATCTCTTCCCTGCCCGGAAACCGAATCCGGGCTGTGGTCGGTCGAAGGCTTTCACCTGTGTATCCAACAATGTCATTTCTTGTATCCATTGCTCCTGATGCGGTCTCCTCGACATTGGGGAGACTGGAGACTCCTCGCAGAGTCAAGCCACAGCGCTTGAGGGATCATCTACAGGACACCCGCACCAATCAACCCCATCGCCCTTTGGCCCAACATTTCAAACCCCCTCCCACTCTGCCGAGGACATGCAGGTCCTGGGCCTCCTCCATCGCCGCTCCCTCCCCACTCGATGCCTGGAGGATGAACGCCTCATCTTCCACTTGGGGTAAATTCAACCCCAGGCCATCAATGTGGACTTCATCAGTTTCCTCATTTCCCCTCCCCCCACCTTACCTCAATTCCAACCTACCAGCTCAGCGCTGTCCTCATGACCTGTCCTACCTGCCAATCTCCCTCCCCACCTATCCGCTCCACCCTCCTCTCTGATCTGTCACCTTCATCCCCACCCCCATTCGGCTATTGTACTTTTTGCTACCTTCGGCCCAGCACACCCCACGCACAATTTATGTCTCCACCCTGGAGGGGACCTGCCTCGATTCCTGATGAAGGCCTTTTGCCCGAAACGTCGATTTTCCTGCTCCTCGGAAGCTGTCTGACCTGCCGTGCTTTTCCAGAACGATTCTGATCTAAACTCTGGTTTCCAGCATCTGCAGTCCTCACTTTTGCCTACCCAATAAACCCAGTGTGCCAATTTCACATCAACAAACTGACACAAGCAGACACAACGTCTGCAGAAACGCTAGCCACATTACTTTACATTAAAGACATCTGGGAAATGATGTCCGGACAACTCAACCCTCTCAGCATCATGGTCGCCCACAACCTACCAACACAACCTAAATAGCGGCTAATGAACCTGAAATACCCGATACAAACAACCAGAAAACGAATGTTAATCACAAAATACCATGCAAGGAAATATATACATGAACTCTGCCGCACAGTTCTCTATGGCAAGAAATGCTGGGATGAGATAAGGAAGATTTTTTCAGCCAAAACGAATCGACACAGACTGGACAGCCATTTAAAATCAACGCTGTCAGCCCACGATGGAAGATCCGAAGGGATGAACTTATTTCTTATTTCCTGAAGATTTACAAAGCTGAGACTGGGTTTTGGTGCTTGTTCCCTTTCCACTCCCAAGAGCCGCAGTGGTTGGTGCGGTGTGTTGGGGAAAGTGAAATGTGCCCATGAGCAGCGTGTGGGTCTCTTTCAGCTTCCCCTCCTCTGACAGCGCTGTGAACTGACTCTGATGTTCTCAGGGACATTTACTGACGCGAGACAGTGAAAAGATTCTCATTCCTGCAGATTAGGAATTGTACCCATACGCCGGTTTCAGGACAATGAGAAAGATTAATTGGGATGTGTGAAGAAGCTGTGGGCTGCAGTTGAAACAAGTAGGTGGAGTCAGATACGTCATCCATTGCCCCCATGGTCCTGAAGAAATGTTTGCTTTTGTGTGCTTGAGAGACTTTGGACACTGGTGTGGCAGGGAGAATACTGAGGTACCGAGTGAGAGAGATTCAGTGCGTTGTCTGTGAAAAGTGCTTCAAACCATTTACTCAGATTGGGGAATTAAAATCACACCCCTCGCGGTGGGAAAGACTATGTCCCCGCTCTGTTTGTAATTTCAAACCCAGAGCAACACAAGGAAAGCTCCACCCAATGAGGAAACCGTGGAAATGTGGGGACTGTGGGAAAGGATTCCCTTCCCTATCAGTGCTGGAAACCCACAGACGCATTCACAACGGGGTGAGGACGTTCACCTGCTCAGTGTGCAGGAAGGGGTTCAGACAGAGAGAAGCCATTCACGTGCCCCCTGTGCAGGGGAGAGTTCACTCAGTCAGCTGCACTGCTGACCCACCAGTGGGTCCACACTGGAGAGAGGCCATTCACCTGCTGTAAGTTCCAAAAGGGCTTCACCTGCTCCTCCCACCTGAGGATGCACCACCGAGTTCACGTGCCAGTGCAAGGGGATCGAAGGAGCGATGGCCAAGTGCTCCGATCAACCCAGCACTGGGGCGTCCCAGGTTCGAATCCCACTGCGGTGGATGGCAGAATTGGAGCTCGTTCAGTAATCTGGACTTCAGAATCTAAGGATGAAACCACTTTTAGGGGGAAAAAACACCATCTGATTCACTCATGACCTTTTTAGTGAAGGAAACTGCCGTTGCGGGAAAGGGTTCACTCAGTCATCCCAGCTGCATGTTTTACCCGGCTGAACCAGGGATCCAGTTACAAAGGGTCAACTCAGCTGACCAACAAAGAAAGTGGGGGGGGGGGGAGAGTGGGTGCATTTTGAGCTGGAGGTGTTTTCTTTAAAAACTACTTTTTGTATGCCCTTTTCCTGGGGAAATCTGAAGCTGTAACAAAAGAGGGTCGTAGTAAAGGTTACTTGAACTTACCACCCGGCTTAGACTCTGTGACGTCCAACAGGTTTTTGTTTTAAAGCTGCTCATTTCTTTCAGCCTCCAGCACTAATGTCATGTCTCAGAAGGACCAGTGAATGAGTCGCTAATATTGTTACAAACTGTATATTTTTTCAGGACTTCAGGTTCATTGTTTCATTGGAATTGCAAAGTTTACTGGCAACAGTGGGAGGTGTGGGCTGTATTCACTGGAAACAAAGTTTTAAAATCTCACAAACACCAGGGTATATTCTAACAGGTTTATTTGGAAGCACTAGGTTTCGAAGTGCTGCTCCTTCTTCAGGTAGCTGTGGTGTAGAATCACAAGACACAGAAAATATCACTAAAACATTATAGTGTCATTCAACATAAGTGACGTATTGAAGAAACCTAGATTGCTGTTAAATCTTTCATCTTTTAAAATGGGTTGCAGATTTCGGTTCATTAATATGTACATTCCAGAACTGTTAAGTCACGTTCTCCAGGAAACTTGATGTTTTATACAAGGAGGTAACACCTCACATCAAACAACGCATGAAAGCTGTGAGGTGAGTCTGTCTGTATCCCAATCTTGAGTCAGACTGCTTCTATTCCCAAATATATAATCCTGCAAATGCAAATTCACCCCAAATGTGTGAGTGCATGCATGAGAGAGAGAGTGTGTATGTGCGTGTGCATGCTGGGTAAAGTGTGTGTGTGATAGAGCGTCATCATGTGCGAAGATGTATGCGTGGGTGTGAGTGGGGGGGCGTATTAGTGTGTGTCTGAGAGAGAGCATGTGTATCGGAAAGGCTCTGCATGAGCGTGTGAGTATGTAAGAGTGTGTGTGAGAGTGAGAGAGTGAGAGAGAGAGAGCGTAACAGTGAAGTGGGGTTACCTGTCATGTGACATGAACCCAAGTTCGCGATTGAGGCCATCCTCCTGGTTTCCGAACTTGGTTATCAGCGTTTGCTGGGCCACTAAAAATGATTAAGCAGTTACACAACACACATTGGAGAGGGCAGGGTGGGACTTGTCTTTCGATTTGCAGAAGGTGAGACGTTCTGGGTGCTGGAAACGAAGGAATACATATACTGGAGGACCTTCGGCACAGAGAGATGGAGCTAGAAGCCAGGCTGCAGACACGTTGGGGGATTCACTGTGGAAACAGGCCGTTTGATCCACCAAGTCCACACTGACCCTCCGAAGAACATAACCCCACTCCCCGACCCACCAGTTAACCCCACAGCTAATCCCTGAATTTCGAACGCCCAATCCACTCTAGCCTGCACATCTTTGGAACATGGGAGAAAACCCGAGCACCCAGAGGAAAGCGACGTGAACAGGGGTTGGGGGAGGGGTAGGAAAGTGCAAACTCCACACAGTCACTGTGAGGGTGGGATCGAACCCAGGTCCCTGGCGCTGCGAGGAATCCCCTCTCCAGCTCTATGCATTCGATTGGCTTCTCCCCAATCTTGGTGACACTCCAATCAGTTTGAGGAATTCAATTTGCTTTCACAGAGTTTCCACGGGGCAGGGGTCGTTGTTACACGGCAGATTGAACGATCCAATGAAGGGCTCGTCTATAGCGAGAACACTGGTCCACATTTCGCTGAAAAATTAAAGTCCTCTCCGCAATTAGAACCCTTGAGCACTCCCACGCAGGCTGCATGTATTCACGGGGATTCTCAATGCATGTTGATATTTGAAATCATTTCCTGCAGACAAACATTTCCCCTCCTGGATTCAAACACTGCTGATATCCAGGCCCTGACTAAATTTCCTGTCCATGCCTGAAAAGCAAATCCTCCTCTGCTAATAACTTGAGAAAACAGATCACTGCAGTCAGTGCAGGGCAGAAAATAGGATGAGAGAATTTTGGTTTGCACAGAACAGCCTTCTCTATCTTCTACCCGAAATCTCTCTCTCTCAATTCCTAAGCCTTTCAATGTATTCCAACCCAAATTCATCCTTCCATCCTCCTCCCTTTGCCCAGCTCCCCTCTCCTGAAAGTGCTGACCCTCTGTTCAGTTTCTCAGCCGCATCTCGCCATCCTTAGTATATAGCCCACATCTTTATTTAGTTTTTAAGACAGAAAGGCAGTGGTTTGCTGATGCCTGGATGTGATGGTGATTGCATTCACACAGTGTTCCAGACTCGTCTCTCGTGTCATTCAGAAAAGTCTGCACTGCACATGTGCAGAGAAGGGGATGCTGGGTGGAGGTGGGATGCATTGTCACCTCCCCATCCAATCATCCCCATAGCGTCCCCTGTCCATTCCCTCACCGCCACCCATAGCATCCCCTGTCCATTCTCTCTCTCTACCCTAACCTACCAGTCCCTTCTCTCTCTCCCCACATGCCACTCTCCCCACCCCGTCCATTCTATCTCTGCACCCTCTGCCCTCTGTCCAGTCCCTCATCCACCCTCTGTCCCCATCCATTCCCTTTATCGCTCCACCCTCTGCCTTCCCCAATCCAGTCCCTTCCCTTACACTCATTTTCTCTCACCTCCCACACGCTGCCCCCATCCATTCCTTCTCTCCCCCACCTTCTCCTGCCATTCATTGTTGCTCTCTTTCTCCACCCTCTACCCCGTCCATTCTCACCCCAACCTTTGCCCCGTCCATTCTGTCCCCACCCACTGCCGCCCGTCCATTCTCTCCCCACCCACTGCTCCCCGTCCATTCTCTCCCCACCCATTGACCCCATTCATTCTCTCCCCACCTACTGCCCCATCCATTCTCTCCCCGCCCACTGCCCCGTGTCCATTCTGTCCTGATCCACTGCTCCCCGTCCAATCTCTCCCCATCTACTGCCCCATGAATTCTCTCCCCACCCATTGCCCCCGTCCATTTTCACCCCACCCACTGCCCCGTCCATTATCTCCCCACCACAGACCCCCGTCCATTCTCTCCCCACCCACTGCCCCGTCCATTCTCTCTCCCCACACTCTGGAACCAATTTCTTTCACTTCACACTTTGCAACTCTGCATTCTCTGTCTCCTCCCCAATCCTCTTCACCAAATTCTCTCTCTCTGCTCCAACCCTGTGTACCCCCATGCACTCTCTACCACCAATGCTCTGCTCTTCTACCTATTTTCTCTCTTTCTCTTCCCCCAGTCTCTGCGCCCCTCCCCCCGTTCAATCTCACTCTGAGTACCCTCCCCCGTCCTTTCTCGTGCCTCGAGCCCTCTTTGATCTCTGTATCAAACCTTTCTAATGATAGAGAGAGAATGGATGGTGATGGCGACCTGGGGTGGGGATGGGGAAGGGAAGCGTGAGAAATGGCTGACCTTTAACATTGAGAATAGCTAAAATGATGTATTCAGAAACATCAGTAATGTCTGAAAGCACATTCAAATGTTTAAAAAAAAGCTGCAGACATCTTTCTGAAACTTGCATTGAAATCTGCGCAGTTAGGCCACAATTGAGGACAGCCGGTAAACTTGGAATGGCCTATTCCTAGTCTTGTGAATTGGTTCAGAATATGTAGAAATACAGTCATAGAGTTGCAGAGATCAGAAACAAACCTTTCGGTCCACGCCGACAACATTTCCTAAATTAACCTAGTGATCCATTTGCCAGCATTTGGCCCATATCTCTCTCAGCCCTTCCTATTCATACCTCCATCCAGAAGCCTTTTAAATGTTGTAATTCTACCAGCCTCGACCACTGCCTCTGGCAGCTTATTCCAAACACATGCCACGCTCTGCGTGAAAAAGTTCCCCCGTTCAGTCCCTTTTAAACCTTTTCCCTCTCAGCCTAAACACCTCTAGTTTTGGACACCCTCTACTCTGGGGAATAGATATACAAAAGTTGAGCTGCCAGACAAAATCATAGAGTCACAGAGATGTCCAGCATGGAAACAGACCCTTTAGTCCAACTCATCCATGCCGACCAGATATCACAACCCAATCTAGTCCCACCTACCAGCACCCAAATATATCCTTCCAAACCCTTCCTATTCATAGAGCCATCCAAAAGCCTCTTAAATGTGGCAATTGTACCAGCCTCTACCGTTTCCTCTGGCAGCTCATTCCATACACGTACCACCCTCTGCGTGATTCAGTTGCTCCTTCGGTCGCATTTCTATCTTTCCCCTCTCACCCTAAACCTATGCCCTCTCGTTCTGGACTCCCCGAACCCAGAGAAAAACCTTTGCCTATTTATTCTATCCATGCCCCTCATAATTTTGTAAACCTCTATAAGGTCACCCCTCAGTCTCTGATGCGCCAGGGAAAACAGCCCCAGCCTGTTCAGCCTCTCCCTCTCGCTCAGATCCTCCAACCCTCAACATCCTTGTAAATCTTTTCTGAACCCTTTCAAGTTTCACGACATCTTTCCAATTGGAAGGAGACCAGAATTGCACGCAATATTCCAACAGCGGCCTAACCAATGTCCTGTACAGCCGCAACATGACCGCCCAAATGCTGTACTCAATACACTGACCAATAAAGGAAAGCATACCAAACGCCTTCTTCACAATCCTATCTACCTGCGACTCCAATATTCAGGAGCTATGAACCTGCACTCCAAGGTCTCTTTGTTCAGCAACACTCCCTAGGAGCTTATGATTAATTGTAGAAGTCCTGCTGAGAATAGCTTTCCCAAAATGCAGCACCTCACATTTATCTGAATTAAACTCCATCTGCCACTTCTCAGCTCCTTGGCCCATCTGGTCCAGATCCTGTTGCAATCTGAGGTAACCCTCTTTGCTGTCCACGACAGCTCCAATTTTGGTGTCATCTGAAAACTTACTAACAGTCCCTTTTATGGTCGCATCCAAATCATTTACGTAAATGACAAAAAGTAGAGGGCCTAGCACTGATCCTTGTGGCACTCCACTGGTCACAGACCTCCAGCCGGAAAAACTGCCCTCCACCACCACCCTCTGCCTTCTACCTTTGAGCCAGTTCTGTATCCAAATGCCTAGTTCTCCCTGAGATCTAACCTTGCTAATCAATCTCCCATGGGGAACCTTGTCGAACGCCTTACTGAAGTCCATATAGATCACATCTACTGCTCTGCCCTCATCAATCTTCTTTGTTACTTCTTCAAAAAACTCAATCAAGTTTCTGAGACATGAATTCCAATGCACAAAGCCATGTTGACTATCCCGAATCAGTCCTTGCCTTTCCAAATACATGTACATCCTGCCCTTCAGGATTCCCTCCAACAACTTGGCCACCACCGTGGTCAGGCTCACCGGTCTATGGTTCCCTGTACTGTCTTTACCGCCCTTCTTAAACAGGGGCACCACATTTGCCAACCTCCAGTCTTCCGGCACCTCACCTGTGACTATCGATGATACAAATAACTCAGCAAGAGGCCCAGCAATCACTTCTCTAGCTTCCCACAGAGTTCTTGGTTACACCTGATCAGGTCCTGGGGATTTATCCATCTTTAACCGTTTCAAGACATCCAGCACTTCTTCCTCTGTAATCTGAACTTTTTGCAAGGTGTCACCATGTATTTCCCTTCAGTCTATATCTTCCATATCCTTGTCCACAGTAAATACTGATGCAAAGTATTCATTTAGTATGTCCCCCATTTTCTGTGGCTCCACACAAAGACCGCCTTTCTGATCTTTGACGGGCCCTATTCTCTGAGTAGAAAGTGAGGACTGCAAATACTGGAGATCAGAGCTGAAATTGTGTTGCTGGAAAGGCGCAGCAGGTCAGGAAGCATCCAAGCAACAGGAGAATCGACGTTTCGGGCATAAGCCCTTCTTCAGGATGCATAGTTGGGCCACAACAAAGGACAGGCTGTAAGAGTGAATGAGTGAATAAAAGAAAAGTCCCACCTCGCCCATGAGGAGAAAGTGAGAACTACAGATGCTGGAGATCAGAGTCGAGAGTGTGGTGTTGAAAAAGCACAGCAGGTCAGGCAGCATCCAAGGAGCAGGGGAGTCAACGTTTCAGACATCAGCCCTTCACCTTGCCCTCTCTAGTGTGTGTTGTGAAACTGCTTAACTGCTTAATCATTTCTAGTGGCCGAGCAGAGGCTAATAACAAGTTTGGAACACACGAGAATGACCTCAGCTGAAACCTTGGATTCATGTCTCACTACAGGAGAACCAGCTCCACAATACACACAAACCCTATCTCTCTCTCTGAATCTGTCTCTCTCTCTCTCTCTCTCTTCTCTCTCATACACACACACACACACACACACAAGTCCTCACACGGTCGTGCAGACCCTCTCTGATAGACAGGGGTCTCTCTCAGACACACATGGATACACCCCTCACACTCTCATCCATGCACACACCTTCTCACACAATTATACACCATTACACGCACACTTTACCCAGCATGCACACACACACAGACACACTCAGACGCTCTGTCTCATGAATGCACTCACACATAGAAGTCTTTGGGGTGAATTGCATTTGCAGGATTGTATGTTTGGAAATAGAAAAAGTCTGACTCAAGACTGTGATACAGAACGACTCTAAACTCACAGCTTTCATGCGTTCTCTGAACTCAGGTGTCACCTCCCTTTATAAAACATTAAGTTACCTGGAGAATATTACTAAAAAGAAGTTCTGGGATTTACAGATTAATGAACCGAAATCTGGAACGCATTTTAAAAGATGAAAGACTTAACAGGTTTCTTCAATGTATTAGTGGGTGTGGACCCACTGGTGGGTCAGCAGTGCAGCTGACTGAGTGAACCCCCTTCCGTACATGGGGCACGTGAATGGCTTCTCTCACTTGTGGACCCACTCGTGCGTCTCCAGTTGGCTGATCCGAATGAAGCCCTTCCTGCACACCAAGCAGGTGAATGGCCTCTCCCCGCTGTGATTACGTCTGTGGGTTTCCAACACGGATGGGGAAGGGAATCCTTTCCCTCAGTCCCCACATTTCCACAGTTTCCCATCGGGGGAGCTTTCCTTGTGTTGGTCTGGGTTTGAAATTACAATCAGAACGGGGACATAGTCTATCCCCACTGTCAGGGATGAGACTTTGATACCCCCAGCTGAGTAAATGGTGTAAAGCACTTTTCACAGTCAGCGCACTGAATCTCCCTCACTCGGTGTCTCAGTATTCTTCCTGCCGCACCAGTGTCCAAAATCTCTCAAGCAAACAAAAGCAACCATGTCTTCTTGATTGGAATGACTGCTGATATTCAAGTCCCAATGAATCAAGCGGCTCTGTCAGAAGTTGATGTATCATTTGTTTTCAGATTTCTTTCGGCACGTCTTCCTGCAAAAAAAAGTCACAAAATAAGTGGTCATTGTCAGTATACTTAAACGAACATAACATAGGTGACAGTTCCTGTAGTTTGCCAGATGCCTGCTGATCACATAATACCCAGCACACAGAAACCTGACATCCCTCATGCAGCCAGATAGGCTTAGGTGTGTTTAGAGGAAAACTTCATTCAAATATAATCGAATCTTAAACTAAATACGTGTACATATATATATATCAATATGCCAATCCTGTCAATGCGGATCAGTTCCAAGCGAAACTACACATTTAATTGTGAACATGAGGAAAAAAGCAATCATTTTCCAGGGTGCAAACTGCATACGTGCTAAACTGAGGGAATACACAAGGAAAAGACCTAAAAGAGAGATAGAAAGTATTTGAGCATCTTTGCAGAATCTGCTCCCTCTCTGGATTCTCTCCAGTTGCTTCAAGTAAACCTCCCTGGGGGTCAGGCAGCCCTGCATCGGGAAGCACTGGGATGGTCAACTACGACCAGTTTACATGGAGAACACATCTCCACATGAAACAGCCTCGAGGCAAATTTCCCTTCCTTCCACAAAGTTCAAGACCCCTCAAAGCGAAATTCCCCAGGTAAGTTTGGAAGAATTTCTTCCAGGTGTTCACTAATCATTTCTATGAGCACTTTGTTAAAGTTTGAATATTGCGAGTTTTGAAAATTAGTGATTCTGAGCGAAATCACAGTTCGAAAAACAGAATGTGGGTATTTAGACAGAGTTTATTTTTGCACATCGACGATATGTCTGCACAACAGCATATGACACGACAGCAGTGAAGATCTTCTGACCTCATTCTCAAATGTGCCTGCCACACGCCAGATGAAAAGCTGAATACTTCTGTGGAAAAACTGCCGAGCAATGCAAGAGAATGGCACAACGCGTGCGTGTTGGAACCAGAACCCAAAGGAGAGACCATTCTCTCCTATTCATTCAACGTCGTCTTTAGCAGCTTTCCCGTATAATGGCGCTCTGTTCTGCACCTTGCCTCCGCTTCCCAAAAAAGCTTCGACATAAATATTTCACAATGATATACTGGCCCAATGTGTACAGTTAAGGTGACAACCTCTGAGTGGTCTCCTGTTCTCTGTATCCTATGTTGAGGAGGGCAATGCTTGTCACTGGCGATTCTGGTGTCAGAGAAAAGTTTCGAAACAGTGGAGGGAGCCCGGTTCCTGGGGACGGGACAAAGAGCAGCAGGGAGACAGAATGAGAAGCAGCTGTTCTGGAAACTCTTTGTCACTTGCAATTCTTAGAACAATGTCAAATGTATTTGACACTACGCAAGTCTCAGCTGGCTCAAGAGGAGTGTGGTGGATGAGGAATGAATCGCTGTTTGGCTTGTTGGTCTCGGGGCATGATCCCAGGTAGAGTCTTTAACAGTGCAGACTTGTGTGCGGTCCTGGATTCACATCCCAGACTAGGCTGCGTCGCTTAACTTGATTTGGGCAAAAATGCCCCATTAATTTTCTCAAAAAGCACCTTCGTGAAACGAGGTTGGGCTGCCACGAATACGAATGAGGCAGAAAACAGGGAAGTGAAATGGTTGGAGATCGCGTTGAACAGGTTGACGTGAGTGGTGCGGTGTTTGCGGAATGTCAGCAATAAAGGTAAATTGAAATATTGGGCCAGCTCTCCTCGGAGAACCGAAGTTTCCAAGTCAGTAGAGGCCGAGAAACAGGAAATAATGCTGTGACAATGCTCCCATGCCTGAAATGATCTATAGTGATTCGGCAGAGATTTAAAGTCACGAGGACGAGCGAATGCAGTCGACGAGGTAGCAGCAAATGTGCAGGTAAAGAGCTGCTTCACCTGGAAGGATATCCAGGAGGGAGCAGGTAAATTGTGCTTCTGAGTGAAATCACGGTTCGTAAAAACAGAATGTGGCAATTTAGACAGAGTTAATATTTGTTCGTCGCCGATATGTCTGCCGGTGCGCGATGGGAGCATAACCCAGAAGGGAAACCATCTTCCCTATTCACTCAATGTCGAGTTTAGCAGCTTTCCCGTATAACGGCGCACTGTTGTGCACCTCGCCTTCTCATCTGCTTCCCAAAAAACTTCGACGTAAATATTGATACACAGGCCCAGTATGCAGAGTTGAGATGCCACACCCGTGGAGGTCTGCGGGGTCTTCTCCTGTTCTCTGTACCCTATGTTGAGGAGGGCAATACTTGTCACTGGTCACTCCGGTGTCAGAGAAAAGTTTAGACAGAAAACGGGTTAATCTTCTGGCAGTAGAGAGGGCCCGGTTCCTGGGGACGGGCAAACGGCAGCAGAGAGACAGAATGAGAAGCAGCTGTTCATACAGTCATAGAGATGTACAGCATGGAAACAGACCCTTCGGTCCAACCCGTCCATGCCGACCAGATATCCCACCCCAATCTAGTCCCACCTGCCAGCACCCGGCCCATATACCTCCAAACCCTTCCTATTCATATATCCATCCAAACGCTTCTGAAATGTTGCAATTGTACCAGTCTCCGCCACTTTCTCTGGCAGCTCATTCCATACACGCACCACCCTCTGCGTGAAAAAGTTGCCCCTTAGATCTCTTTTATAGCTTTCTCCTCTCACCCTAAACCTATGCCCTCTAGTTCTTGACTCCCCGACCCCAGGGAAAAGGCTTTGCCTATTTATCCTATCCATGCCCCTCATAATTTTATAAACCTCCATAAAGTCACCCTTCAACCTCCGACGTTCCAGAGAAAACAGCCCCAGCCTGTTCAATGTCAACTGGACTTTCCTCTGAGCAAGACTCAGCTGGTTCAAGAGGTAGGGTGGGGTCAGGGGCGCCAGCGCGCTAGCCGTGTGGCTCGTTGGTGTCGGGGTGTGGTTTTTGCTTTGGGTATTCATTGACGCAGGCGTTCGAGAGATCCCGGGTTCAAATCCCGGAGGAGCCCGCGTTTCATGAGTTGTGCGAAAGTGCTGTTTAATTTCCTCAAAAAGCACCTTCGTAAAACGAGGTTGGGCTCCCTGGAGGACCAATGGGGCAGATAGCAGGGAAGTGAAACGATTGGAGATAGCGTTGAAGAGGTTGACGTGAGTGGTGCAGTGTTTGAGGGATGTCAGCGATGAGGGTCGATTGGAAATTTGGGAGAGCTCTCTTCGGAGTACAGAAGTTTGAAATCTGGCCCGATTGAAGCTTTTCAAGTCATGCAAAGTCTAGACAGAGAAAGTAATGTCGTCAAAATGTTCCCACGTCTGAAAGGATCGGCAACGATTCGGCAGAGTTTAAAAGTCATGAGGAAAAGAAACAAAAGTGGCATTACGAAGAACGCTTTTGTAAAGGGAGTGGTTGGGGTCAGTAAATCCCAAACTGACAAAGAGGCAGATTCATTACACGCAAACGGCAAGACTTGGCCAAACGATACACGGAGTCAACGGGCTCCTTTCGTGATTTCAAACGTAAGGAGTCGACGTTATGGAGCCATTTCAGATTCAAACATGCAACTTTCGAATCTCAGTCAGACGCGCTACCGTTGCGCCACAAGCTCACACATGGCCTGACGCTGAAGCTGTGCGCTTTTAATGGGGTCAGGAGAATGTTCCCCAAACGGAAATCTTCTCCACACAGTGGGGTTGCGAGTTGACTTCATGTCTTACCTAAGGGACTGCGTATGCTGAGAAGACGAGACCCAAACAGAAAATCAACAGGTTTGACAGTACCTGTCGGAGCAAACAAAATTCTGAAATGTTGCCTCTCATTCTCTTTCCACAGATGTTGCCTGCCCTGCTGAGTTCCTCCTGGAATTTCTCACTGAAAGTTCATTTCATCTTTTCGGGAGAAACACCGAAATATCTGCAAACACCATGTGCAGATATTTAACCCTTTCGAATCACTGCGAAGTGATTGGAGTCAAACAAACTCTGCGATGATTCACTCTTTCTCAGCTCCACAGGCAGACAGACCTGGGAAGTCAAGCTGTCAGTGTGGTGCTGAATCGTGGGCTGAGTGCTTAATGCGATGTACATGAAATCCATTGCGGTTTCCCCACGCAGGTGTGAACCCTGCCGAGTACAAAATGAGAAGTGTCGTCGAAAAGAAAGGGAGTTTGCTCTCCGGCTTCTTCTTTAAGATTCAAATCAGTGGAGGGGGAAAAACATTTCACTCAAATTGGGACTGGTGAGAATCTGCAACCCACTGCCTGTTCGGGTGGAACAAGCAGATACCCTCACAGCTTCTTTGGAGGCTATGAGCAAAGTGTTTGGAAATGAGACTAGAAGAGTGAGGGGCTTGAAATCGTGATCGAAATGAAGCAGGTACCTGTGGACAAAGGCGTTTCCTTTGCCAGTGAAAGATACTGCTTCACAAAGTTGGGCCTGTGGAAGGGAATCAGTGACGGTGATTATCTTTGGTTGTTCACCTTGTGAATGTTCCCATTGCTGCGCATGTCCGTGTTGGCGTCAGAACTCTGCAGCATGGTGGCGTTGGATGCGCACAGGGACTGGCGCACCAAACTCCACCTACCTGTTTGAAATGCAGCTCACAGCTTGTTCACACACCCCAATTAATCTTTCTCATTGTCCTGAAGCCGGCATACGGTTTGAATTTCCGATCTGCGGGAATGAGAATCCTTACACTTTGTCGCGTCAGTAAATGTCCCTGAGAACATCAAAGTCAACTCACAGCGCAGTCAGATGAGGGGAAGCTGAAATAGCCCCACACGCTGTTTACAGGCACATTTTATTCTCCCCAACTCAACGCCTCAACCACTGCGGCTCCTGGCAGTGGAAAAGAAACAATCACCAAAACCCCGTCTAAGCTCTGTGAATCTTCAGAAAATCAGCAAACGTTCATCCCTTCGGATTTTCTATCCTAGGCTGACAGCGATGGGTTTTGTCACTCTTTTGTAGGACATTGCAAGTAGATGTTTTGCCGAAAAGCACCACAATGCCATCTGATTAACGAGGACCTGGATGTTTTCGGTCTTTGAATGTCAGTGTTGTGCTGCAGAACTTTGTTGATGCCAGTTTCTAATACTTATCTTCCCAGTTCCCTGTATCACTTGTCGAAAATGTTTAATTTGTGTCTTGTAATCCTTTCACTGTCTGCTAATGAGGATAGTGTTTCCATGTTTTACCTAAATTATCTTGACCTTGCATACCTCAAGCCTCAAGCTAATTTCACGAGAAACCCTCTCCAGTTCAAAAGCCAACTGTTAATGATGGCTCTGTTCCTTGTCACGTGTCCAATTTCAGATCGATGTTGTTAATGTCCCTTATACTCCTTCAGATCCAGGTTTCGCTCACGGGGCTAGAACAGAACTGAAACCAAATACATTGACCAATCTACGTTCATCCTATCGATTGTATGAGCATCATCAACACTTCTCA
The DNA here is from genome assembly GCF_047496795.1 of Chiloscyllium punctatum. Lineage (NCBI taxonomy): Eukaryota > Metazoa > Chordata > Chondrichthyes > Orectolobiformes > Hemiscylliidae > Chiloscyllium > Chiloscyllium punctatum. The sequence goes on from NC_092774.1 coordinate 73,979,822, forward strand.
TCAAAATAACTCGAGAGACTTTCATCACAATTTTCTGTGAACAGTTCTACATTAGCTTTGCTGAATGAACCCCAAATTTCTTGAAGTGGCTCCTTATTTTCGGCCCTGATTATTAATCTCTCTACGCATGGGAATGGATCCTTCCCAGCCGCTCTATCCTTCATCAATGTGTTTAGTTCAATTCGATCTCCCATCAGCCTCCTCTGTCCTGATCAAATCCAGGGGAACAGGAAACGTTGGGGCTACGGCGCGGACAGGACAAGCCCAATACTCACCTTTCCTGTTAGAACTATTCCATGAGAAAGTTTAGACCACAACTTTGGGCGTGTAGTTGTGGCCGAACACTTAAGGTGTTGGCGTAGAGATCCTTTGGGGCTCCCCGCCCAGGGTGGTAACCTGCTGGCTATGATTTCTTCGCTGGCGATTTTAAATAACTTCCTGTTGGTTGCATTATCGCTCAAACTTCACAAAACCCGTCTCAATAAAGACCCGTTTTCTCATGTCTGGGAATTGATTGCCATGCAGGAAACTCGGGTTCTGAACAAACAACGTATCAGACTCACAACGTCAGCTCTGTTTACCTTTCCACAGATGCTGCTCGACCTGTTGGCTTTCTGCAGTATTCTCTGTGTTTATTCGGCACAAGTGCTGCTTTTCATTCAAGAACTTCAATCCCTGTCCTCAGGTAACTGACTCTGGTCAGTGGCAATTGGTTCTTCTGATCATTAATCTGCCCATTCCCACCGCTTCTTCTCCCATCATTACCAACAGCCCCAGGAAATCTCCAGTTATCCTTGTTTGCTCCAAAGCGAACATTCTCAACCTTGTCAATGTCTCCCCAAAATGGAAATTCCTCATCCCTGGACATGAGACAAGGCGTACAATTGGGAAGAGATTTTGGCAAAATATTGTCAGTTAGGAAATGGAAAAATGTTCAAATGTTCATGAAGCAAAACAGAAATCCCAGTCTCCAGCTTTGTGAACCTTCAGAAACACTTTGGGAAGCGGATTTGGAGGAGAATGAAAGATGACCTGTCCGACAGTCCAGACACCGTCCCCTTGTTGAAGAGGCCGGGAGGTTGATTCTGATGTTCTCGGCACACGAACTGATCTGAGACATTGAAAGAATTGTCGTTCCTGCACATCAGGAATTCAAACCCCTTCTCGCCTCCGAGCCAATGAGAGAACTCGGGAACAGGCAAAACACTGAAAGGCTCGAAGGGCGACGGCCCCGGAGTAAGAAAGCTAGTTCCTCGTGACATGGATGTGTCTGCAGACAGCCCCCGGTATCTCCAGAATGCATCTCCCAGGCTTGATTATGGAAAAGTTAAACTGATAGACGACAATTGTAATTCTTGCCGGGGAGGCTGAGTTATAAAATCACTAAGCGATGGTGCCGCCCCCATGTGCGCCTGTCTCTGTGGCGCAATTGGTCAGTGCGTTCGGCTGTTAACCGAAAGGTTGGTGGTTCGAGCCCACACAAGGGCGGTGTGTTAGCTGCTCTCCTTTGGCTTCGAAGCTGTGCGCTTTTAATGGGGTCAGGAGAATGTTCCCCAAACGGAAATCTTCTCCACACAGGGGTTGCGAATTGACTTCATGTCTAACCTAAGGGACTGCGTATGCTGAGAAGACGAGACCCAAACAGAAAGTCAACAGTTTTGACAGTACCTGTCGGAGCAAACAAAATTCTGAAATGTTGCCTTTCATTCTCTTTCCAGATGTTGCCTGCCCTGCTGACTTCCTCCTGCAATTTCTCACTGAAAGTTCATTTCATCTTTTCGGGAGAAACACCGAAATATCTGCAAACACCATGTGCAGATATTTAACCCTTTCGAATCACTGCGAAGTGATTGGAGTCAAACAAACTCTGCGATGATTCACTCTTTCTCAGCTCCACAGGCAGACAGACCTGGGAAGTCAAACTGTCAGTGTGGTTCTGTATTCGTGGGCCGAGTGGTTAATGCGATGGACTTGAAATCCATTGCGGTTTCCCCACGCAGGTGTGAACCCTGCCGAGTACAAAATGAGAAGAGTCGTCGAAAAGAAAGGGAGTTTGCTCCCCCGCTTCTTCTTTAAGATTCAAATCAGTAGAGGGGGAAAAACATTTCACTCAAATTGGGACTGGTGGGAATCTGCAACCCATTGCCTGTTCGGGTGGAACAAGCAGATACCCTCAGAGCTTCTTTGGAGGCTATGAGCAAAGTGTTTGGAAATGAGACTAGAAGAGTCAGGGGCTTGAAATCGTGATCGAAATGAAGCAGGCACCTGTGGACAAAGGCGTTTCCTTTGCCAGTGAAAGATACTGCTTCACAAAGTTGGGCCTGTGGAAGGGAATCAGTGACGGTGATTATCTTTGGTTGTTCACCTTGTGAATGTTCCCATTGCTGCGCATGTCCGTGGTGGCGTCAGAACTCTGCAGCATGGTGGCGTTGGATGCGCACAGGGACTGGCGCACCAAACTCCACCTACCTGTTTGAAATGCAGCTCACAGCTTGTTCACACACCCCAATTAATCTTTCTCATTTTCCTGAAGCCGGCATACGGTTTGAATTCCCGACCTGCGGGAATGAGAATCCTTACACTGTCTCGCGTCAGTAAATGTCCCTGAGAACATCTGAGTCAACTCACAGCGCAGTCAGATGAGGGGAAGCTGAAATAGCCGCACACGCTGTTTACGGGCACATTTTATTCTCCCCAACTCAACGCCTCAACCACTGCGGCTCCTAGGAGTGGAAAAGAAACAATCACCAAAACCCAATCTAAGCTCTGTGAATCGTCAGAAAATCAGCAAACGTTCATCCCTTCGGATTTTCTATCCTAGGCTGACAGCGATGGGTTTTGTCACTCTTCTGTAGGACATTGCAAGTGGATGTTTTGCAGAAAAGCACCGCAATGCAATCTGATTAATCAGGACCTGGATGTTTTCGGTCTTTGAATGTAAGTGTTGTGCTCCAGAACTTTGTTGTTGCCAGTTTCTAATACTTATCTTCCCAGTCCCCTGTATCACTTGTGGAAAATGTTTAATTTGTGTCTTGTAATCCTTTCACAGTCTGCTAATGAGGATAGCGTTTCTGTGTTTTACCTCAATTATCTTGACCTTGCATACCTCAAACCTCAAGCTAATTTCACGAGAAACCTTGTCCAGTTCAATAGACAACTGTTAATGATGGCTCTGTTTCTTGTCACGTGTCCAATTTCAGATCGATGTTGTTAATGTCCCTTATACTCCTTCAGATCCAGGTTTCGCTCACAGGGCTAGAACAGAACTGTCACCAAATACATTGACCAATCTACGTTCATCCTATCGATTGTATTAGCATCATCAACACTTCTCATCAAAGTAACTCGAGAGACTTTCATCACAATTTTCTGTGAACAGTTCTACATTAGCTTTGCTTAATGAACCCCATACTTCTTGAAGTGCGGGAACATTTTCCTGACGCCATTAAAAGTGCACAGCTTCGAAGCCAAAGAAGGGCAGCGAACACACCGCCCCTGGGTGGGCTCGAACTATCTACCTTTCGGTTAACAGCCAAACGCGCTGACCAATTGCGCCACAGAGACAGGCACTGCCAGACGCGGCGCCATCGCGTAGTGATTTTATAATTCAGCCTCCCCGCCAGGAATTACAATTGTCGTCTATCAGTTTTACTTTTCCATCATCAAGCCTGGGAGATCTATTGTGGAGATACCGGGGACAGTCTGCAGACACATCCATGTCACGAGGAACTAGCTTTCTTACTCCGGGGCCGTCGCCCTTCCAGTCTTTCAGCGTTTTGCCTGTTCCCGAGTTCTCTCATTGGCTCGGAGGCGAGAAGGAGTTTGAATTCCTGATGTGCAGTAACGACAATTCTTTCAATGTCTCAGATCAGTTCATGTGCCGAGAACATCAGAGTCAACCTCCCGGCCTCTTCAACAAGGGGACGGTGTCTGGACTGTCGGACAGGTCATCTTTCATTCTCCTCTAAATCCGCTTCCCAAAGTGTTTCTAAAGGTTCACAAAGCTGGAGACTGGGATTTCTGTTTTGCTTCATGAACATTTGAACATTTTTCCATTGCCTAACTGACAATATTTTGCCAAAATTTCTTCCCAATTGTACGCCTTGCCTCATGTCCAGGGATGAGGAATTTCCATTTTGGCGAGACATTGCCAAGGTTGAGAATGTTCGCTTTGGAGCAAAGAAGGTTTCCTGGAGATTTCCTGGGGCTGTTGGTAATGATGGGAGAAGAAGCGGTGGGAATGGGCAGATGAATGATCAGAAGAACCAATTGCCACTGACCAGAGTCAGTTACCAGAGGACAGGGATTGAAGTTCTTGAATGAAAAGCAGCACTTGTGCCTAATAAACACAGAGAATACTACAGAAAGCCAACAGGTCGAGCAGCATCTGTGAAAAGGGAAACAGAGCTGACGTTGTGAGTCTGATGCGTTGTTTGTTCAGAACCCAAGTTTTCTGCATGGCAATCAATTCCCAGACATGAGAAAACGGGTCTTTATTGAGACGGGTTTTGTGAAGTTTGAGCGATAATGCAACCAACAGGAAGTCATTTAAAATCGCCAGCGAAGAAAGCATCGTCAGCAGGTTACCACCCTGGGCGGGGGAGCCCCAAAGGATCTTTACACCAACACCTTAAGTGTTCGGCCAAAACTACACGCCCAAAGTTGTGCTCTAAACTTTCTCATGGAATAGTTCTAACAGGAAGGTGAGTATTGGGCTTGTCCTGTCCGCGCAGTTGCCTTGTGCAGAAATGCCGGCGTAATTTTCTCAAAAAAACACATTTATGAAACGAGATCGGACTGCCTGAGGGGCCGAGCTCCCATAACGGCGAACGTGGAAAAAGGAACCACATGCTCAAAGCGAAAACAAGCATTGCACATCGTTCGCCCGCGCAGTCCGACTCTGAATGAATCCTCCAGCTCAATTGTGAACGTGAAATTTCAGGAAGCGGGGAAGTGAAGTGATTGCAGACAGCGCTGAACAGGTTGACGATAATGGTGCCGTGTCTGAGGATTGTCAGCAATGCAGGTAGATTGGAAAGTTGGGACAGTTCTCCTTGGAGAACAGTAGGTTGAAAGCTGGCCTGATTGACGTTTTTCAAGTCATGAGGGTCTAGACACAGGAATAATGTAGTGCAAATGCTCCCACGCCTGAAAGGATCGACAACGATTCAGCAGAGTTTTAAAATCACGAGGAAAAGAAGTAAAAGTGACATTAGGAAGAACGTTTTCGTCCAGGGAGTGATCAGGGTCAGTAGGTGACACAAACTTCAAACAATTATGGTCCTGAACCCATAGGACAGACGGATGGGAGTGGAAGACAAGAAGAAAGAGAGACACAGAGTGAGCGAGAAAAAGGTGAAGTGTCAGAAAAACAGAAGTTAAGGAAAAACATAGAGAGACTGAGGAAGGGATACAATTCCAGCGGGTCCCAGCTTTCTCTATGGTTTCATACACTCCCTCTCATCCATGAGAGACAGGCCCTGCTCCTAGAATCTACGTCAGTCTGGCTGGTTCAGGGATGGTGTGGGGGTGATGGACGGTGGTTAATCGATCAAAACTGACACTGAGACTCTAACAGTACTCACACTCATACACAAACACACACACACAAACACACACACACACACCCACACACACACAAACCCTTTGATCCTCACCTCCTGCTCCATCCACATGGCAAAGGGAACTATGGCTGACTGGACTTGCTTTAAATACCTTCAGGTCTATGACTTAAAGACCCTTCTGTGCCCAAACCCAGCGCTTCTACCGAGAGTATACCTCCCCCAGGGATGGAGCATTACAAGTTGTGAGTTGAGAGGAAGTGGAGGTGGTGCGAGAGAAAGCAGCAGCTCAATAGTTTGGTCCAAACTATCTGTCTGTCTGTCCCTCTCCTCCTTCTCCCACCTCCTCACCTCATACACAGATTATAGACTTAAAATCCACACAGAGACATAGCTGCAGTTTCAAACCAGCAGCAGCCACAACACACTTTCATTTAGACAACAAAACACAGGCTTCTGCACCCAAAGGACTCAAATTTATTTCACAAGGAAATAAGGATTTTCACACAGCTGAACACAACAATGTCTGAGTATATCTCTGGACATGGTTGTACAAGTCAGTGATTCTGTGTCTCACTCTGACCGTATTGCGCTTTCATCTCTGTGTTAATGTCTGTTTTTCTGTTTTGATATGACTATCTCTGCAAGCAATGGGACACCGATTATGTCGGAGGGAAGTTTGAGTGTGTCTGTCTGTGTATGAATGACAAACTGTCTGCAGTGGCACACATTGTCCCGGAAGCGTGTGTCTGAAAGTTTCTTTATAGCTGTCTGTGAATCTGATTTTGTGCCTGTGAGTGTTGGTGTGTGCCCAGTTCTGCCTGCAATGGGACAAACTTTGATTCATCACATTTATAATTCATTCTTTCAAAGTCAGAGTTTCTCTCTCTTTCTGAGAAGGACAGTAACACAATGCCGCCTTCTGCTGGCCTAACCATGTGACCTCACAAGCGCCACATTTTCCTATTCCACTGCATCTGTTTCCTGGTCCTCCTGCGGCGGGGGAGAGGGGGTGGAGATCCATCAGAATTTTACTGAGAACAGCAGCAGCAGCACACAGCTGCCTGAGTCAGGTGTGAACTCAGAAGGTGGGATGACTGAGTAAATCCTTTCCCAGAAAAGCAGCAGGTAACAGCTTCTTACCAGTGCGTATTCGTTGGGGTTTCAGAAGGTATTTTTGAATGGACAAATCGTTTCCCACTCAGAGAGGGTAATGGCCTCTCCCCAGTGTGAATGTACTCATGGATCAGCATTTCATGTCTGTGTTTAAAGCTTTTCTCTCAATGTGAGCATTTCAAAGGTCTCTCAGTGTTAACCAGTTGGTGTGCCTAGAGGCTGATAACAGAGAATGCCTTGTTACACTCAGAGCAGATGAATGGCCTCTCCCCACTGAGTGCATTCTTGTTTCTCAAGGACGGGTGATTGATTGAATCCCTTCCCACAAACAATAGATGAATGACTTATCTCCAGTGTGACTGCATCAATGAATTTCCAGCATGTATAGACATTTGTATCCCTTCCCACAGTTTGCACATTTCCATGGTTTCTGTGGTGTAGATCATGTCTCTCCATATTGGATGATCAGCTGATTCCTCACTCAGACACAGGACAGGGTTAATAGACTGAAAGAATCCTTACAGTCCACAAGTCCACACCAACCCTTTGGGGATAAAGACATCCAGACCTATTCTCCTACCCCATTACTGAACATTTACCCTTGACTAATTCACCTAACCCCCACATCTCTGAAAACAATGTGCAATTTTACATGGTCCATTCACCTAACCTGCCCATCTTTGAATTGGGAGAAGAAACCGGAGTACCCAGATGGAGCTGACGCAGACCCAGGGAGAATGTGCAAACTCCACAGATACAGTCGGCTGAGGCTGGGATTGAGCCACTGTGGCGATACAATCTCTCCCTGCTGTGAATGGTGGGATGCTATTCAATCTGTGGAACTGGTGCAGGACTTGTCCATTTGTCACTGGGTACACCGATGTTTGCAAACTTTTCCCACAGACAAACATTGACAATCCAATGGATTTCAAATCCTGATGAGATGACTCACTCTAAGATCCAGATAAGATATTTGCTTGGAATTCTCGCTGATAAATGTGACTCTGTTATTCTCTGTAAAACAAACTTAAATCAGGAAAAATAGAGATTGAAAAATCGTGCTGTTTAAGATACGAAAAGGAGTTAAGAATCATAAAAACCTTATAGTGTAGAAGCAGGCCGTTTCAATACACACCCATCCTCTGAAGAACATCCCACACAGACCCACCCCATATTCCTGCATTCCCCATGGCTTACCCACCCAGCCTGCACATCCCTGCACATTAAGGGCAATTTAGCATGGCCAGCCCACCTAACCCATATATCGTTGAATTGTGGGAGGAAACAGGAGCACCGAGAGGAAACCACACAGACGTATGAAGAAAGTGCAAACTCCACGCAGTCACCCGAGTCTGGAATCAAACTCACGTCCCCAGAGCTCAGAGGCAGCAGTGCTAACCATTGGGTCACCATGGAGTTCTTTGAATCCAGCAATTTATGTGAAAGTAACTCAAATACTCACCGTGAAACATTACTGGACTGTCATGAAAAACTCAACTAGCTGATAAATGCCCTTCAGGGGAAGGGCGTGTTCTGGCCCTACACAAGACTCAGCCCTCAATGAGAGTAGAGATAGTGAGAGCAGTGGGATACTGACAGACAGTTTCCTCCATCTCCATCACAGGAATAACTGACAGATCCTCACTTCAAGAAGATCAAGATCAGA